>NW_006267367.1:1475814-1930733 GCF_000300575.1 Agaricus bisporus var. bisporus H97 | reverse complement strand
GGCCGACTCCAAATGCGTTAAAGATGTACAAAAATTCTTGGGACTGGCAAATTACTATCGACGGTTCATTGAAAAATTCGCCAGTATTGCAAAACCATTACACGCATTGACTAAAAAAGACAAAAAATGGAGTTGGGGAGATGAAGAAGAGGAGGCCTTTGGTACGCTAAAAGCAAGATTTACATCACATCCAATCCTAGTAGCCCCAGAATTGGATAAAGAGCTAAAGGTGGAATCTGATGCATCGGCTTACGCCACGGGCGGAGAGTTAGCAATGAAATGTGAAGACGGAAAGTGGAGACCGGTAGCATACATCTCCAAATCAATGACGGAGACGGAACGAAACTACGACATTCACGATAGGGAGATGCTGGGGATTATGCGGTGTTTAGAAGAATGGAGACATTTCCTGGAAGGGGCGAAACATAAGTTCGAAATTTGGACAGATCATCGCAATCTAGAATACTTCGCGAAAGCCCAACAACTAAATCGACGACAGGCCAGATGGGCCTTATATCTATCTAGATTTAATTTCGAATTAAAGTTCCGTCCAGGAAAAACAATGGGGAAGGCAGACGCTTTGAGCAGAAGACCTGATTTCGAACAAGGAACAAAGGATGATAACAAAGATCAAACCTTGTTAAAACCAGAATACTTTGCAATTCGAGCAATGGAAGAAGGTCATATGTTAATCAATGCCGAGGAAGAAGGAATATTAGAGGAAATCAGAAAATCTAAAGCAAGAGAAGATGATGTGGTAAAAGCGGTAGAAGAAATGAAGCGAGCAAAGGTGAAGTCATTGAGGGGAGACGAGTGGAAGTTAGAGGAGGGATTAGTACTGAAGGAAGGAAAAGTCTATGTGCCGAAAGATGAGACGTTAAGGACCAAGATCATTCGACTACATCACGATACTCCCATTGCTGGACACGGAGGACAATGGAAGACAGTAGAAATGGTAACACGCAATTACTGGTGGCCAGGCGTCACTAAGCAAGTCCAGAAGTACGTAGAGGGATGCGACCAATGTCAACGAAACAAGAATCGACCAACACCGCCGGCAGGAAAATTAATGCTGAACCCTATTCCCACCAAACCATGGGCCGACGTATCCGTCGACTTCATAGTAAAATTACCAGAGTCACAGGGAATGGACTCAATTCTGGTAGTGTGTGATCGATTCAGTAAAATGGCTCACTTCATCCCAACTACGGAAACGACATCAGCGCTAGGACTAGCTAAGCTGTTCAGGGATCACGTATGGAAGTTGCATGGATTACCAGAAACGGTGATCTCAGATAGGGGACCGCAATTTGCTGCAGACTTTACAAAGGAGTTGAATAAAATGTTGGGAATCGACACTAGGTTATCTACGGCGTTTCACCCACAGACGGATGGCCAAACCGAACGAACCAATCAAGAACTAGAGCAATACCTCCGATCATTTGTCGATCATAGACAAACTGATTGGCCTGATTGGTTAGCAACGGCAGAGTTTTCCTATAACAATAAAGAACAATCATCAACAAAGGAAACTCCATTTATGGTCAACGTGGGAAGACATCCAAGAACTGGCTTCGATCTTCGACGACAAGGCAATCACCCGGCGGCAGCGGACTTTGCGGACCGCATGAAACTTCAACACGAGGAAACTCAAGCGGCCCTAAAAAAGGCACAAGACGACATGCGGAGGTATGCGGATAGAAGCAGAGGAGAAGCGGTTAAGTACAAAGTAGGAGATAAAGTTCTATTGGCTACCCGGGACCTTCAAATCCAGGGACGACCTACCCGGAAACTTACGGAGAAATTCATCGGACCATATACCATCAAGAAGATCATTTCCCCCAATGCAGTGGAAATAGATCTTCCCCGATCTATTCGGATTCATCCGGTGGTTAACGTCAGCCGAATAGTACTATATCGAGAACAAGTGGATGGACAAGGAAGTAGACCGGCACCGGCCGTAGAAATAGAAGGAGAACAGGAGTGGGAAGTGGAGAAAATCCTTAACGCCAAATGGCTCCGCGGAAAGAAGCGGTACTTAGTACGATGGAAAGGGTATACGGCAGAAGCAGACTCGTGGGAACCCGAGGAAAACTTGGCTAACGCCAAAGAATTGATTACTGAATTCCACCAACTCTATGGGGAACTCAATAGGATACAGCACGTTCTACGTGACACCGGGTTCCAAGAAAGGGAACTACCTAATCGATTTACAGCCAAGACTTTATTCGGATGGGATGACAAACAGTTTGATGCCGAATATCTTAAGAAGTTGGAACGAAATTGGCGAACGTGGAGGTCTTGAAGGGTCGTCTCCGGAGGAGCCGACTTTAAGGAGGGGGTACTGTTAGAACCTTGCCAGAATGTCACGGCGTCACGCTGTCACATCTGTCACATATTTTATTACATAATAATTTCCCTCTGCTGCTACAGTTCGACGGAGGCTAAACTATCAGCATACTGCTAAATGGCGCAAGCTACAGACTTACCAATTGAACTCATTGATCTTATCTTTTCTTTCTTGCCTCCGAACCATGCGGAGCAGGTACAGTGGAGAAGGGCGGCGGCGGCTATCGGAAGAGAACCCCGACCAGACGGATGGAGGTTAGAGGATCGTAGGTGCGTAGTGTGTGGAAGAGTGACGTTGATAATGTGGGACGAAGTATTGGAGAGACCCTGGATGTTGCAGCGATGGAATAACCCGGACTTCCGTCGTTGGGAACCGGTCCGGTTCTTTACGATGTGCCCGTGTGGAGAAGTAATGGCAACATACTTCGGCAGGGACTGGTACGAAAGGTTACGTCCTTAGATAGTTGTTTGTACTTGTGGACACTTTTATGGTTTGTTTGGACTTGTTGACGTTTTTATGATCAAAGTTGTTCTTGTTTACTTTCTTCTTACTCCACTCTTCTTTCCTCATGTCAAATGTATAATTAGTTCATTTTCACATACGTTGCTTCTTTTCTCGTGTCAATATATAAATGGTTACCTAGGGTAGTTGGTCTGTGCGCCATAGTCTAGGTATATAAAGTAGGTAGAAACTTGTAGAAGACTCCGTCGAGTTCTCTTAGGTTCACGCCTAATATAACTTTTGTCACTTTCCTCTATAGTTCTTAAGTTCAGGTGTGACCTGTGACATCTCAGTCACAGTCGCCCTAACAGCGTTCTTGGGGAGGGAACTGGTCCGTGCTGGGAGGAGGGTGAAATTGGCATCCGATTTCGAAATTGTGAAGGTGTCGGCATCCAGAGAGACAGCGTGTGCTGCAGCTACCTCACAGCCTTTGGGTGTGAAGTACCATAGCTCGACATATTCGAAATTGCGAAGCTTACGAAGGGCCTGCTCGGAGGGATCGGGGAGCCTAGAGGCCGGTATACTCTCCTCTAAATCTATCTGGGGCACATTCTTCCTTCCCTCGGGAGCCCGGGGGGGTTCTGGGTCTCGGTCTTCCTCTGGCTGAATCTGCGGGAGTCGAGGTGGCTGAGGAGGAGGTTGCTCTGGATGTTCCCCGTTCCTGCGGTTTCGCTGTCTCCAGGTGTTGGCAAGGTGCTCAGCTGCTTCTTCCTCTGTCATGTCCAGGGCTAGGGCTAGGTCCTGGCGGATGGCGGCATAGATATCTGAGGTGTAGTCGGGTGGGTCCATCAGAGTTCACCGTGGTAGTAAATGAATAGAAAAACTACGAGCTGAGCCGTGCCACCTGAGATGATGTGGAACGAAGGTAAGAGGCGTTACCTTCGTGACTGTGACACGGCTCACAAAGAACGTGCTCTGCTGTCGACGCTCGCAGGCTCGCTCTCGTGGCAGACCCTCACTCCACGAATATTACCTCATTTTGTGCACTAAAGGAGCTACTTATGTCACGAGTGAGATCCTATCTTCGCCGTTCGGTCCTCGCATCAATAACGTGAGACACAAGTATATGGCGTGAACGGTGAACTTGTGCAAGATGTATGTAGCATCGTCGAGTGACTCAACCTTCCCGGAGACCTCAGTACGAGGAAGTTGGACGCGATCAGCTAGACGTGGCCCCGGTTCTATTTGCGGCCTACTTGAATCGTCCCGCGTTTTCCTGATACACACAACTAGGAAATAACAGGAAAATAGAGTAGGAATGATGAATGAATATGAGTCGGATTGATTCATCGTAGCCGTTTCATCATTGTACATTAGAGAATATAAGTTACTTTTGAGATTGAGAGAGACTCAAGTTATCGTGGCCTTCATTGTTTGGCCAGGAGATACGAAGGAAAAGATAATGGAGATGAGGTTGTATTCAACATGGCACGGGGTTATAATCGTGGAAAGCCATTATTAGGGGATATTTTTGTATATGTTTATTATTCTAAATGTCCACGGTTTAATTTCTTCATCATACAGCGGCGGAGATTCAAACGAAACAAGGTTTAGAAAATATTCTGTGTTTCTAGACGCTGCGGCAAGTCGTCCAATTGACGGGCGAAGGATGACCGGGACCGGGAAAGGCGCTTGGCATCGAAATCGAGATAATTTATTAATATGAATCTGTATCGAAATAAACAATGTGTAATGAACAGTCAAGAACTAGTGAATGTGGTATTTATTTCAAGGAAAATATTAGCATCAAGTGCACTGCACTCGAATGTAGATTAAGGTGATCGAGCGCGGAGATAACTCAGCGACGAGAATCAGCTCCCATCCCAGCCGCCAACCCAACAGCCATAGCATTCCCCATCTGCGCTCCAGGTCCATCCGAAGGAACAAATATCGTCTTCGATCCATACGCTTTCACCTTTGCAACCTCAACTCTCCTCAACTGCATTTCCCTAGCAAACATATCCACAACTTGACTATCCGCTTGCGCTTTGGTCATAATCGCATCTGCTTCGGCATTCGCCGCCAACCGAGTAGCTTCGGCTTGAGCTTCTGCTGCAATGCGAGTTCTCTCGGCCTCCGCTTTGGCTGCAGCGATAACCCGATATGCTTCCGAGTCCGCTTGCGTGTTGGAGGCTTGGACTTTGATACGAGCTACAGAAAGAGCACCCTGTTCTTGTTTCACTTTGTTGCTGTTCTCCCTGTCAACGTTGGCAGCCTCTATTTGAGCCTGAAGGGCACGAGCTAGGCGTAGAGCGTTAGCACAGCCTTTTAAGATCCATGTATGCTAGCTTTACTCACTCGTCAATTTATCCATTGTGTGGGCAATTTCACCCTTGAATTGACGATCGATCACCGCTAAATAGAGTGTTAATATCTAGCCGATGGACGATGAAATAGCAAGACAAACCGAGGTCTTTGAGGACGATACCGTACTCTAGGGCAGCTTCATGCATGTCATCCATCGCCCTTGTTCTCAAGGCATCTAAGAATGCCGAGGACATGTCGGTTCCGTCTTCCATGTTGTCTGGACCCAAAGATCGTTGTTTTATCTATCCTTCGTCAGATACGTTGTCGATCTACAAAACAGCGAGAGATGTATACCATAGCAGAATAATCGAGATGAGAGACAATTTGGGTTAGAATGGATTGAGTCTTGTCCCTAAGCGCGTCGTATGGTGTGGCATAGCCATGCGTAGCGAGTCTGAGTGGTTCAGTCAGTTGCCACTTGAGGTATATCCGTAGGCTGACTGGAACTTGATCTCGCGTGAAACTAGAATGGAGTAGAATGAGAAACAAAAAGAGTACATAAAGAATGGGAGAAACGTACATGTCCTTGGTGGGCATTTCGATTTGGCTCTCTCCGAGTGTGTAGATACCACGAAGGGTGACGTTGGGGTTGGTGATGACCAACTGACCAGCGCCCAAAAGCAAAAGATCATCTCCTCTTTGTACGATTGCACAGTTGTTCGCCGGAATATTCAGGCTATCTAAGAGTAAGTCGACGTTATCCGGACAATAAGAGAATCACAAACAATGTAGCCATAACGTATTCCTTTGTCGTAGAGCCCATCTTACTCTTCATCGACACTTCATGTGTCCACCCAAGAGTAACGCCCGTCGATTGCTCTTTCACCAGAGTAGGCAAGTGAGTCATGTCGACAACAGACAAGACGTCATAAGTGCCTTCTATTGCGAAAGCAACGAACCCAGAGTTCTTAATCACGAAAACATGATTCTGAGGATCCGAAACAACTGCAGCCTGGTTTTGAGAAACCTGAACCACAGTGAGGCCCTGGAATTCGATGACGGTATCCGAGAGGCCTGTTGTGCCACACCATGTACGGGCCCACCAATTGCGTAAAGGAAAGCCAGGGTATCGACCTGCTTTGGTGACAACCTTTGGAAGACCACTTGAACATTGTTGAGATATTGTTTCGATATAACAGTTTGCATAAAGCGCGTACCCATGATTGATCAACCCCATACGTCCGGGTATAACTTCCTCTCCAGTCCAATCTGTCGGTGATTTCTTCGAGAGGACTCTACTTCTTCCCGCATGTACGAGCTGTTGGTCCAGTTTTTCCAACGCGGCGATGACACCATCCTTTCCGATCCTAACAAAGAATGGCCGTTCTTCGAGAGTATAGTCCTTCGTCGCAACGAATTCACTGGCGTAATCCCTCCCCTTTCCAGTAGTGGTAGGTTTCAAAGCCGGCTTTGAAGGTGTAGCATCTGACCCTTCGCCCGCCGTGAATGAATCATCGGCAACAGTGGAACCTTCAATAAAAGCTGGAGTCATGGTATCTGGTTGGATTGAAAGATAAGTGAGGTTGGTACTTGAGAGAATGTAATAGACCTACGGGAAGCAGATTGCAGCGATATTTATAGGGATCGAGTCAATGCTTATTTGATCCCCAATCCGGAAACTTGAAGCACAGCTTTGAGCGATATACCCAGGGAATGTCATAGGAATTAATGAGTAGCACTTCAGGTATACTTGTGGAGATTTCGACGTCTGTGATACACAGCCCATATACGTAGCGATATCCCCAAGTTCGCCAGTGATAGTGATAAAGTGACGGGATGCCACTGCCATTGACCAGACATCCTACATCAAGTGAGTGGCGATAGCACGAACCTGTGCACTAAGCGCATACGAGGCCTAATATGTACCAACATTCAAGATAAGAGTTGAACCTTGATCCACAGGAAGAAAGCGCGTCCCAGCGTTACGCGTTTGCAAAGGTAGTGAATACGTAGTTGGCATGCCGAGCGCGGCATGATCGTATTTGCTGTTGTTGCTATTGCTTACCAAGTAACCTACTTGCAAGTTGCCTGATGGTCAGTACTTTAACGAAGCGGCCGGCATCTATTCCACATGAGCCATAGCATCGCCTCGATATCAAGATTGGAAGTAGGGTGATAACGCAGAAAATATTCGGGGTCAGGATTCAGCGCTCAGGCGGATTTCGGCCCACATGCTCAGGATGAGTCTCGACCTTTTGAATTCCAACATGTCACAATACAAGCTTGAATGACATCGTGGTTTGACGGTTTGACCACCAAACACCTCGTCAGAGGTCAGGCGGGGTCAGATGTTCAAGAAATTGATATGCGCAACCCTACTTTGATTGGAACAGAGGCGGCTGTTTCGAGGCTGCGAACAATTGACGCAGTGACGATGCCAAGCGGTCACAGAGTCGGGGTCTGATGGAAAGCGTTGAGATTGTACCCCGCCAAGGACCAGGACATGCGAGGGGGTCGCACCGAGACCCATCTACATCAATATGATTCACTACGAGATGTCACCTCGAGGCAGTGCGAACCCCCGCATCACAAGGATATTAAGGTCAGCATATATCTCTCAACATCATGGCATGGAATATACGAGCATTTGGCGTGGGTAGACGTACCGCTCATTATAGCCTCTTTGACAGGTAACCCTTCCATCCAAATAAGAAGCTTAAGAATCGAGGGTGGTTGGTCCTTCTTCCCGCAACAAAAGGCGTTGGTAGAAGTCATGTTTTAAGTCGTTTAGGAATTTTAATTTAAAGGATGGTAAACCAAGTGATCATGCCGCATGATCCATGGCTAACTTCCATCCACTCTGGGTACAACAGGTATTTGTACGTCACCTTAACGGCTCAAATTCCATTGAATCGAAAGTCTGTGCATGCAATATTTCAGGGGTCAACGATGCTGAGCTGATTCCATGCGAAATGGTCGATTTTAGTCGCATACCCTGACAGAGCTTCAAAGACGTACTGATTTGTAGGCAGAAAACTTGCGCTGAACACCATTCCCACTTCCGACGGTTCTCGTGCGAGGAAAATAACGCGACTACACAGCACGGACTGAAAAACACCTTGAAGTCTGATTTTGTGTGTGTGTTCATTCCTATACTTCTTATTCCGTTGCCTTATTGCACTCACACTGAGAATGATGTGATACTCATATTCTGTACGAGTTCGTGGATAAATCAGCTGATAATGGCGAACGAATAGAAGGTAAAACGCACGTCGAAAAGGAGGGTTCCAACCACATTAAAGATAGCCACCACTGAATCCTGTCAATGCTCCACGTAGACTCCACATGATTCGAGAGGCTCACTTAAGTTATAAACGTAGTAGATAATGCCTAGCGACAAAAATATGAACACCAGAAGCACAGATGCGACTTCGCTATGATGACTCACCCATGTAGTGAATTTTAAAATACCACTCCGAACTTGACCCCTTGGCTAAGAATGAAAGTTCAGCGGGAAGATCCAGCTATCTGGCGTCGCATCGAAGCCTACCTTCAACAGCTTTGACCATGGTCAAACCTGCAATCACTGTGCTTTGCGTTAATGATCTGTACCCGGTAAGGTAAACCTACTCACGAGTTTCCATCACCACTATTATTACGAACGACAATGTTTCCCATATTAGTGGTTTGGTCCTGATGCAGATTGTGCCACCGGTAGAGAGATCCATATCTGTCGATCATGAGGCGATGATAATCAGGCAGATTTAGAGACGACTCACATTGAATCCTCTTTAGCAAATTGTACAACACAAGTATCAGAAATGGAACTTTGATTAACGCTGCCACTATTAGCGTCACTAATACGCGCCGACACTGATTCCAGATTGCCCAAGTCCGGAGAGCGAGGATGACTAGGGAGATAAGCGTTTCAGATCTTGGTGATGATGATATGGAATAATGGGACATACATTCGGACGTTGCCAAACTAATGGCAATGAGAACTGGGAAACAAATCAGTATTATTGATACTTCTGCTGGAAGGAAACTGACCGTCATTCCATATGTCCCGCTGCCGGCAAGCCTACAAGCTCCGTGTGAGAAATGATAAATTATTCGAGGGGATGAATGACTTGAGCGGCTCACCTCTTGAGATGGCGATATTGTCCAGTATTCTATGAGCTGTTAGCACATGCACCTTGTTTCGGTGAAGTTTGGGGAAAGACAACTCACGCTCGAGGGCAGAAAATACATAGATATAAGGCAAGTACCGGTTTGCAACGAACAAAACGGTAGAAAGACTCTTAATCCCTTTCTTCCATATCAGATTGACCTGCAGCGGTTAGAAAACTTATACGGTGATGGCAAAATTCTTGATCCATACCTCTTTATCAATGGTGCAGGAATGGTCATAAAGCTGCGTGAATTTTAGCTTCTAGCTCTGCATGCCTGCGTTACAAACGCTAAAATACACTTACCAGTATTGATACAGATATGAGGCAAAAAACTTGAGAACGAAAAAGTCCAGAATTTGGCCAATCAGGGTCGTGAGTTTTCATGGCGAGGACCGAACCTTGTCCTGGTTCTTCTTCTGCGCTTTATATACGACACCCGGTAGCACTCAGCGGGGTAATCATGTCCCACATGATGCATGATGTCGGAGTTTAAGCTTTGATTGTGTATATTCATTATATAATACAGGGTAGACGCCGAAGGGTCATCAAGAAAAGCTTTACAACCACATCAAGAGGGTGATCAAAGTGTGATCAACAATGATCAAGGTAAAGATAGACGGTATTGGAAAGTCCTACTATTCGGAGTACAGGCGATTTTATTTAGATACAACCATCATTCTGATTATCATCGTATTTAAAAAGCTCCAATTTCGACATGCTTTTTTACGGGGGAATCCCTTGTAACGTCATGCAAGTAGCCAATGGCAATCAACGAATTTGTAAAATCAAATTCTTTTCTCCTTGTTTCATTTCAGTTAAGAGTAGCATTCTGGCAATATCAAAAGTCTCAACATGCCCGCCCGAGGGAAACGAAACATGCGAGAGGCTATCGCGCTATCGCAGGGTCTTAAAGCCCTGAGACCACGCCTGCATCCGCATGGGTAAGTCGAGGCAGAGGTGGAGGAAGAAGCGATGAAGAGGCATGTAAAGGCGAAAAGAGGGAGTTGGCAGTTACTCGAGGGGAGGTTGATGACAGGAAGGATAGTCCGGGGATGGAGCTCGATGGGGAAGGAGACGACTGACGGATTATGCTTGACTCCAACGGCAGGCAACTATCACATTCATCGAGCGCTGTAATGTATTTCCGCTGTAGATGAAAACCCTCAACATGAGGATCCATGCTGTTGGAGCTCCCCCACTCCCAACCTCCGCAACTTACGGCTCATCCCTCAAACACTTGCTATGGCCGAGCCAGTGCCGCTCCCAAAGTCTTCGCACTATGGCAGTGAGTACGTTGCACGAGATGGCGAAGGAAAGTTGATGACGACGTTGGGAGAGTGTCCATGGATCTCTTCAAGATTCGACTTCTTGGGGGGTGTTGAGTTGATGTGATGATCTGCGTTCTTTCGAGGATAGAGTTCCTGAAGGGTTCCTGTCAGAAGGGGCCGTGGGGAACCTTTTGAGCAAGAAAACGTCACAACGGCCAGGGATTTATCCGAAAATAACACCGGAGGCTTACCGGAAGTGGTGGATGAGAGGAACAATGTGACGGCGATGATCCTGACCCGCTGCGGCATTTCCCTGGGAAGGCTATTTATTACATAGAGCCAGATTAGTTCACCCTTCAAAGATCTACCTGCATATGTCGGATGCAGGATTGTAAGCAGTGTGGGAACATGACGGATCCGTAGTTGACATGAGCCGTAATCCCCTCGATGCGCAGATGTGCGGGCCGCGGGCGTGCATACTACATACTACATAATAGCATGCATCCGTCGGAGGACCAATAAGTCATCAATCTGAGCATCGGTAGCATCAGAATAGCATTGAAAAAATTGCATCTGCCTCTTTTTGAAACGGCAAGATCAACGAATGTTGTTCGGGGTTAGGACTATGTCACAAAGTCCACCAAATCTCCACCAACGCACGACGTTGATGATTAAGGGAGCCAAGAAGGGAGTTAACTATTGATCATGAATGTATTGTCAAAAAATCGATGAAAATTGCCTCAACCCAGTCTATTTCAAGATGCATTCGCACCAACTTACACTTCTGGCCTTGTGAAGTAACGTTGTTGGTGTTACTCGTATTCCGATATCGAAGTTTCAAAGAGCAACTATACCATATCAGCAGTGTACGCTCCCACCCAACTCCCACCCTAAAGGTGTCACTAGCTCAAAGATCTGCACCAGAAAAATGAGTGTCCCTGCTCTCCATCCCCAACATAATCCCGGCCGACATTAGGGTTTCAGATGAAGGATAGAAGGATATCTGTGCGGGCCCCTGTCGTATTGCCACCCGGGTTAAGGTGATATCTGAAATTTGATTGTGAGGATATGCGGTTTGTTCGGACAATAGTCGCTCGCCCGAATCAAGATGAAATCACAAAAACACGGCAAGTGGAGTATTGATTTGTGAAAATTAGAACAATGGTCTCGTTGCGGCCGGATAACGTTCAGAGTAAGGGAGAGATAACATAGCAACTGCGTGAAGGGTTGGGAAGTGGAATAATCGAGAGCTCGGCGGTGAGATCGGAGAAGGCAATGTGATTGGGTCACCCCGGGGAGCATTCCCTACCATTTTATTCTCTGGGAATTTAAGGAGAATAGGACGTGAACAAGGATTAAGAGTAGTACGACTCTCACTCGATCGAGACACGCGACGGTAGTAGAAAATATTGATGACCAAGCTTTGAGTGATCCAAACAAGATCCAAACAGAGACACACATACAGTGCCACTCACGTCCAACTTGAACTCGTACCACAAAAACCTGAAGTAAAAGCGAGTCTGGGAACGAACCTGAGTACACTTAGCTTCAATCGGATATACAACCTTCTAGTTGAAGTTATCATTCTGATGGTCGGAAGTCAACTCGACAGAAACTTTGTGTATAAAAATGCTATCTTTGACCCGACGTACTGTGGCTGAAACTCGGAAATCTCGCCCACCCGCAAATTAGAGTGTTAACGTCGAGTGGCATCAAAACTTCGTGAGTTCAGAATTGTCTGCGCGCTCATAATTCAAGAAGCTTTGTTTAGATGAAAAGAGTCAAAACGCCCGTCAATCAGCGTGCTTGTCGGAACATGAGAAACACAACTGTCAGCTTATCCTGTGCTTGTTCAAGGAAGTGCGACGTCACAGCGAAAAGTCAAGGCAGAGCCATACTGGTTCATTCAGAACATTGGATTCGACGTGGCGCAGGACGTCCAGCAACTCCCAGTCTCCCTCTAAAGCATGATGCCGGGGAGGGACAGATCATGACCAGGCGGCTGCCGATGGGTAGCGAGGCCTGTGGAAAAATGGACATACGGAGGCGAAGCCGGTTTAGGGCTCGCCCCGGGCGGCCTGATCTCTTTTTTGAAGACAAATCGAGGTTTGATAAGCAGCCGGCGAGTCCCAATAAACCTATACAAGCCTGATCAACTTTTGGACAGCAGTGACAGGCCCGAGGAAGAAATGACAGATTCTGGCAAATCCTGGTGGACAGATCTGCTAGTTGCCGACGGATCCTTGAAACTTGTTGACTTTGTCGGGGGGCGTCGGAGGTTGCCATATATCAGTGGTCAGAATGACCACGATGAGTGGATTCTTCACTTAAGATAGCAGCGCCTTCCGCGGAGATGGGAGTTTAAGTTATTATAAGCAAGGTAAACTTGACTCGACGAGTCGATGTATTTTCATTCAGATCGCAGTATTATCAGATTGTTATCACTTTGATGGCTTTTCGGCTCCAAATTGCTCCTGCTGTTGAGAAGACAGAAGACATAGGTTTATTCTATTTTTGATCCCGCTTTTTTTTTCGAAAAGTCGACCAAAAATACCCGGAAACAAAAAAATGTCAAAGGCTTATCCGCCATACGCTCCAAGCAAGCAAACATAGTTCCATAAAGAGAACGTCGCAGTATGAACATGGGAAGAGGTCTCACGACTGAGTCATTATACGCGTTGGAGCGAGAACTTGTAAATTTAGTAGTGCTTTGAAAATAGTCTTTAAGCCGATGGATGCCGCATCAGCAACCCCGTTCTATTTGATGTATCAGCGCCAGAGTTACACTTCTTCTGTGAACGTGTAAGTAAACTCGACGCTATTGGGGTGCTCGGGTTCACGAGATCAGACATACTAAGAAATCACCGTCTCCAAATCCAACGCTAAGTTCCCATCTAAAACTTAGGTTGGCTTGCAATCATGTTTGCGAAGAGACTATTTAACTCTCCAGTCTCCACAAAATCTCCTCGTGCTCTCTCGAGCTCGTCCATCTTCCCACATAATACCCCGCGAGACTGGTTCATACTTCAATACACGCTCAAAATGGCGGATGACAATGTCGTCGAAATGTTGAAGCATTCAATGGCAGAATCCAGACATATTAATGCACGTTTCGTTCTTCATGCCTTAGTAAAAATAGCTTACATTGCAGCAATTGATTCTAGAGTACTGAACGTGGGTGTTGTATTAAATCAACTGACATACAATAAGCCAAGCTGATAACTTTTCTAGTGGCCGGCGCAACTCTCATGGTACCTAGATCACCCTTTGGCGAACCACTTAGTGGACCTTGTTCTAATACTGGATAAGATTTTTGATTGGTTTCTGAACTTCACCCTCGAAGTTGAATCAATTTGGAAGGCTAAATGGAATGCAATCAAAGTCGTATATCTGATAGCACGTTACCTACCTCTTGCATTCATTCCGTTAGACTTATTCTGTGAGTTTTCTCGCGTTGAGAACTCGGACAAGCGACTCACATTGTGTGAACACAGATATATTTACTGGGTCTCTTTCTATACCTGGGTGTGTAGGTGTATACGATGCTATTACGGGTGAGCTGCTAGGGATATTCACCTTCCATTGATGCACTATTGACCTGCTCCTATCAGTCTTATACGTGGTCGGACTTCTCGCGGCCGAGTGTACGTCTGATCAGTACTACAGCTCTATTCTTCCCCTTGTTTACTGAACGGGCAATCGGAATCATCCAACAGTCATTTTTACAATCCGGACAGTGGCTGTCTGGGGAAAAGACAAACATGTCACCTACATTTTATTCACAACATTCGGTGCCATGTGTATTGTAATTCCGACGCTCATCGGGATTAATTTGAGCAGGACAACTCGTACGTTCATTGCCATTGTCCTCGTATATGACCTATAAAATCGCCACAATCTCCACAGAAGGGTTAGTTGGATTCAGGGAGTTCATACAAGGACAGTGCACTCCAATCTCTGGCAAATCTTATAAGTTCCTGGTTGCGACCTTTACGTTTACGGCGGCCTATGATACTAGTCAGTCTATCCTTGTGACTCAAAGTCTGATACTGAGATTGAATGTTGAGTAGTGATCCTCACATTCATGATGGCCCGGGCGTTTTCCACGTGTAACTATCTTCACATCCTTGTTTGCTTCCTCGAGCTCATCGTCAATAGCCCGGTGGAGAGTGGATTCGTACCTATTCAAAACAATTTATGGTGATGGTGAGTGTCTCTCAGCGGCGTTTATATCACTGTTTACCGCTGAATGTCTATCTAGGTGTTGCATTTTACATCTATATCTTTGGTATGTCAACTCTATATGATCCGGCAGGGGCGAATTCATTTGTTGTTAACAGGGGTTTCGTTGGTCAATATCATCTTTATATTTACCACAGTGCGTCAGATGTACTTTCCTTCACCGTTTGTTGTTAATCATGCTAACAGCTTTCCACAGAGTAGCTTCTTCCTCCTGTGAATATATTTTCCCACTGTGCATTGAAAACTCTACCAACTAATATCGCTTCTAGGTTGCAGGCCTCATTCCATTCAATATTAGCCTGCCGAGTGGTTCTACACATACGACAACATCTTAGTGAGCCGGATAGTCAGGAGGTTTCCTTGAATAGGCCAAGGCGTACGCGTAGTACACGAGCACAAACGGGTTCACAGCTGTCGATTTAGCAGGTTCTTCCGCTGAGTCCCAGGGGAGTTAGCACCGGTGAAGTGCTAAAGAACCGTGATTGTAATTTTATGCGTTGGGATTTTTGAAGAGTTGGAGATTTAGGAATAGCACAACTTTTACGAAAAGGTTACTAGAATCTATAGACCGTGGACCATGCGTGGTCGACACGGTTCCTTGACATTTCAAATTAAAGGGATCAGAAGAGACCTGGTAGAAGTAGTTTGCGGCTCAGCGCGCCGCTTGACTACTAACTGAATCCCGCACCTTTACCACTTCAGTATATATCTCAATCAGCATTTAACCCGAACTATTGCATCGCATGATCAGTCGCAAAATGGCAATCTTCACACATTTTGGAGTTCTATACCACTTGTATCATGTATCACTGCGTGAAGCTGTATGATTGATGTTGAAATTTTGATCACAAATGCGTGGTACATGGTACAGGTGAGTCCTCTATTCTCTTCTCTTATTTCCCCTAGTCCCGTTCTTAGCACCAATGATCAGTATTCACTTGCATAAGAGAAAAAAGATGATAAGGTGATTCC
Organism: Agaricus bisporus var. bisporus H97; assembly: GCF_000300575.1. Taxonomy (NCBI): domain Eukaryota; kingdom Fungi; phylum Basidiomycota; class Agaricomycetes; order Agaricales; family Agaricaceae; genus Agaricus; species Agaricus bisporus. The sequence continues at coordinate 1,914,981 of NW_006267367.1, read as the reverse complement.
AGTGAGCAAGTGAATTTGCACTCTAGCTTGTCGTGGGGGTTACGTTGGTGCCAGCAGGTCCCACTGCGCACATCAAAGTTGGCTACTTCCATCATACTTCTGAGAAAAAGCGTCGCTTTCGCTCCTCGGGCGGTGTTTCACTATCGAAAAAGGAACTAACAATCTCCATATTCGGGGCAAGATCTGTCTAACAAAGGGTAGAATGCAAATTTAATCATGTACGCCAAGTGAGCCCGGAACGTATATAAGGGGTTCCTGTCTTTACACAAATCCTGTGGTCTCCCTTCTTGTCGCTTACAGTCACTGCAAGAACACTATTGATTCAAACGCTCGCGTTCTCCCAAATGGAAAATCAAAATTTCCAGCTGCAAGTTCAAACCGTGACTAACATTCAGGTGCGTTTCACGTTTCACACCTCAGCAGAGTCTACAATCGAGTATCTAATTTAGTATGCCGAATGTGGGTGTTGTATTCAGCCAACACTAATGCACTACAAGTCAAGCTCATGTTCGTGCTAAACAGTGGCTGGCGCGACTCTCCTGGTAGTACCATCCTCTTAACGATCCTCTCGGTGTATCATATCCTGACACTGGACAAGGCCTTTGATTGGATTCTGAACTTCTCTTCCGAAGTGGAAATGATTTGGAAAGCCAAATGGAACTTGGTCAAAGTCTTATATCTGATAACGCGTTACTTACCTCTCGCGATTGTTCCTTTGGATTTATTCTGTGAGCTCGATGTTTCTCCCCTGTATTAGAATCCGGACAAGCAACTCACTGCGCGCTATGAATATAGATATATCTGGTTACTTTTTTTTACCCGCATGCGTAGCTGTGTATGACACTGTTATGGGTGAGCTGCTAGGGGCATTCTCACTATGATTGATAGTAGACTCTCATCTGTCCCTTTTAGCCATGTTTGTTATCAGTCTTCTCTCTGCTCAGTGTACGTGATAAGTAGTCGGGTCGACATTCTTCTTTTGCATCTTACGGAAGAGATGACTAGAATTACCTTGCAGTGATCTTTACCCTTCGGACTGTAGCCGTCTGGGGAAAAGAGAAACGTGTGACTTATATCTTATTTGGAGCATTCAGCTTCGTCGTTATTGCAATTCCGACGCTCACTGGACTCACTTTGAAATCTCGTAGGTCATTGCCATAACCCTCAAATGCCTCTGAAAAAATATATGTCCCCAGACCAATTTGTCGATGTCGAAGTGAACAGCGCACGGTTTTGCCTTCTACGTTTTGAGAAGTCATACGGGTTTTTGGCGGCCACCTTTGTGTTTGTTGCAGTCTATGATATTGGTTTGTCTTCCAGTATTTCTCGACATTCTAATTCTCTGATATAGAAGATATATATAGTGATTCTCATCTTCATGTTGGCACGGAGAATATCAGTTCATCATTTTTCCTTTCCTTTGCGCTCATTGTCAACAACAGGCCACGCGCAAAGAGACTCGCGTCTCCTCAAAACAGTTTACAACGACGGTGCGTGTCCCCTAGGAAATCGCATGTTCTTTTCGACAATAATTGTCTGTCCAGGTATTATATTCTACGTATATATTTTTGGTAAGCAAGCAAACAATCTCATCAGTAGAAGCTGTCGCTCATGTGAGTCTTGATAGGAGTTTCTGTGGCAAACATAATCGTTATCTTCGTATCGGTGCGTCCAATGCTTCAAGCGAGCTAGTGTCGACCATGACTTAGACTTTCGGCTTTCCGTAGCGCGGCTTCTTTCTACTGTGATTACAACTCACTCGTAAATGTTGTAACTCTGAACTGATATTATTCTCAGGTTGCAAGCATCTGTCCATACACTACTAGCCTGTCGAGTAGTCTTGCACATACGACGACTCCTCAAAAGGTGAAGAATTGCAGCGAGCGCACTTTTGATAAACAATTGCTCGTTTATATGTTGACATGATAATTTGTCGTACTTTCCCCCAGATATAAACCCTGTAGTAGAATGAATGAAGTGGGTTTTGCCTCTATGGAAAAGGGGAGAAGCGTGTTACACATATCGACCTGTTTCAATATGGGGAAAGTTTTGCCCTCCGAGCTGTCAACCAGTTCAGAAACTTCGGTCGGATGCAGTATAAAACCCACAAAGGAGCCCTGAGGAAGTCATCGAAAAATATGGATATAGCTGAAAAATTACTCACCATGTTTAGGAAAGCTATATTGTCATTTCGCCCATCAGAGCAAAAGGAGCGATATTAATTGCACCACTATGGTAAACAAAATGGGGAGGGAGACTGCAGGAGACCTCTCAGCAACAAGAGGCGCTTTAAGGATGGGTCGAAACATCTGAGGTAATCGCAAGCAAGCATGAACTCAGACAAATGAAACCGAGGAGGTTGGATACGACGGTCAACCAGTCACTGTATTTGAACAGAAGTTCAAAGTTTAGGGGCAAGACACGGGATGAGAGAGAACGTTTAAGCTCTGCATCTTGTTATTATTAGAATTCATGCGGACGAACATCGGACATCAAACAGTCATCAAACGCGATAACAAATCCAATAAACTCGCTCGGAGGAATACAACTTCGGCACCGACGCATTTGATGACGGGGTTGCTACTTTGTGTTTGAAAGTTGACAGAGTACGTGGATAAGAACGCAACGATAACACTATGATCTCCTGCCACTAGCCCATGAAGTACTGAGAGAAGATGAACCCTAGGACAAGTCGTTCGTTCGGATGGCTGGCCTGAAGCGCAAAGTTTGGGTCATGTGATTACACTGTCAGCCACCAGATTTGTCAGCTATACAGTGCCAATTGTGCTTATTCCCACAGTCTCTGTCTCCAGCCACCAACGACCGTATTCCAAGTGAGCTCGTCGTCAACACTGCCGCTTTCTCCGCTCATCTTCCGACAGAAATGCAGATTTTCGTCAAGACCCTCACGGGCAAGACGATCACCCTCGAGGTAGAGTCTTCCGACACAATCGACAATGTCAAGGCCAAGATCCAGGACAAGGAAGGGTTCGTGCTTTTGTGTTTCTAGTCGCGCTTCATATTGATTCAGGGCATCTGTAGTATTCCTCCCGACCAACAGCGCCTTATTTTTGCCGGCAAGCAGCTTGAGGATGGTCGCACTCTGAGTGACTACAACATCCAGAAGGAATCGACGCTTCACCTGGTACTCCGGTACGTTATCATCCGTAGGAATATTTGTTATTATGGCTGATGGGAATCAATAGTCTCCGTGGCGGTATCATCGAACCATCGCTCAAAGTTCTTGCTTCAAAATACAACTGTGACAAGCAAATTTGCCGCAAATGCTACGCCCGTCTTCCTCCCCGTGCTACCAACTGCAGGAAGAGATCCTGTGGTCACTCGTCACAACTCCGACCGTCAGTATTCACTTGTATCTTCTCATTTGACATAAGCACTAACTGTTACATTAGTAAGAAGAAGCTGAAATAGTGGTTGCGCGTTCCAGAGCGATGGTTTATGGATACTGCTGTTGCACTTGATATGTATGCATATGCCATGAGGTCATCGCAATGTGATGCTTTTTTCCTTTACATTTTCACACCCGTCAGTGGGCTCGTGTCGAACAAAACTGGTCTTCCGGAACGAGTGCATACACCCCTGTCTCGAGTTTTGTTGAAAGAACACTTCACACGCGGGATCCCACCATCTCAGTACCTTGCTATTTGACCACACGTATGTCCCGAATTTTATCCGTGACTCTCAATTCTTCAGAGGGCGGCTATGATGGGGCACGGAGGTCTGAAGATATGAGTCTCGGCTGCCCAATTCCCTAGGGCGAGATCGGCTGCGCTCGCCATCCTTGGAGACTGACGGTTTATTGCTAAGTATCTCATTTCATGAACATACGCATCGTGGAGAACTTGGCAGCATGCCAAACGATCATTCGATGTGTTTCAAGGCTTGGCCACATGATGAATTGGGCTTCGACATAGCACCGGCACCTCTGTCGATTTAATCAACCCTCATGGCACGTTGCGGGACCGTAAACACGCGATTCAACCTGACTCACCGTTATTTTTTTTTACAACTTTTGATCTGCCAACTACGACGGTATCAGTCATCTCCTCTTCAAACTTCACAAGACTCTTCCACTACGTCGGATACCTGGCATCGAAGACTGATAATGATCCGTTTCAGTTTCTGCTGCGTTTTTCGTAATGCAGGCTTTACGTGTAAAGTTACTAAGGTCAAGAATGGAGAGAACGGGTTCTAGCATGTGATTCCGCAAGGATGACATTCTTAGAGGCTAATAAGGTGTGTGAGTGGATGAAGCAGTTGAGGCACCATCATCGGTAAGCTCACAACCTGCCACGATCTTTTGCAATGCAAATAGTTTGAAGGCACAGATGCCGGATATTCCTGAAGCCTTGGGCTTGCAGTCAAATGAGATCTTGGTATAATAGTAATGATACTTATGGCTTATTGAGGGGCATGCTTTTTAGTCACTTCGAGAGCTCGGTCGAATGCTGTCCGCGGCCATGGTGAGTTGACAACTTCATTGTTCGGGAAGTATAATAGAATAACCGCTCTAGTTCATAATTGTGTTCCACAAGAAACGCACGAAAGGACGCAATAGGCTGTGGCGTCGGTCACTTAACACCGGCCCGGTGTTCATGAAGTCGGCAGTCAACCAGTCTGTTGGCGATGATCGCAGGATCTCTGTGCCAGAAGAGGTTAGCGCGCTCATCTTCGAGGGGTTTAACATTCGTAGTTTAGGAAGGAAAAACGAGCTAGGGCCCGTTGTCGAGGGAAGGAAATCAGTGACTCCTGTCAATGTTTGTCGCACCCCTCCGTTATTATTATCATTATCATTTTAATTTGCCTGTTGATCAAAACACCCGCGGCGTAACTTTGAAGTCCGGACTCGGCCGGACCTGTTGAACATGTCGATTGCGATATGCGGCTTTATATAGAGACCTAGAAATCATTTAAAACGTCGGGTGCCTGCTTGCGCCCCTTGGTTCTACTCCTCCCCTATCTATCCCCGCCAGTTCCCTGGAATCGGATGGCTGACCAGCTCATGCCATTTGTGCTTGAAATCGAAGCGGGCATAGAGATATCGAGGAATAACGGAGTGCGCTTTTCTCTCTCTCCCCTGTTGAACCTATACTGAACAAGCTGATATTGAATTGTTCATAGTACACTAACTGTGCGTCATTTTTCTAAAGACCAACTTCCGAAGACGTGTCGCTCATGAAGAGCGTTTTCTTAAAGTGGCCAGCTTGACTGTCTTGGTTGGATGTTTCAAAACTTCATCAAACACAACACCCTCTTATCTAATATCAAGTAGCTTTTCGACTGGTTCTTGACTTTTCCATTGGAAGTTTCGTTGGTCTGGAAGAGGCAATGGAATATGATAACCGTTTTTTTTATCATCACCCGTTATTTACCTTTTGTGCTGTTTCCTATCAACACGCGCTGTAAGTCTTGTCTTCTTCCTTGACGATCATTCAGGCTGATGACAGGAGACATGATGTTGTAGATGTTTTTAGCTACGATCTCACGGCGTCCAAGTGTAGATCACTATATAACGCTATAGGGAGTAAGTTAGAAAATACTACTAATTGTACCCGGTACCTATCTGATCTTTTTTTTCTTCTAGTTGTGTATTACCTTGGTATCATCTTTGCGCAATGTATGTTCTAATTCTCTTCCTTTCTTCGTCCTTCATTTTAATGTATATATCTCGAACACACAGCAACTCTCACCATTCGAACATGGGTCATATGGAAACGGGGAAAATTCATGGCTTATAGCTTATTTGGAGCATATATTTCGACAGCGATTGTCCTTTTGACACTTCTTTCGTTTCACTTGAAACTGACAGTCCGTAAGTCATGACATTCTTTTCCTGTAACAAGATGAGAGAACGACTAGTAATGTTTTCCAATTTTGCAGATGAGGCCGGCCTCAGCGCTTTCTCAATTGCATGCAATGCTAATAACGAAAAATCGTCCAAGTATTTGGTAGCAGCATTCATTGTCTTGGCAGGTTTTGAAACTGGTTTGACATCCATCATGTTATTTGTGTTCGAATTATGGAACTGATATTAAATCTACAGTTATGCTATTATTGTTGCTCACACGAGCGGTATCCGATTGTAAGGCTCATTGGGATTTTGATATTCCCTTTCTTGACGTTTGGATACAGATCGTTTTGTCGGATATTCTCATTTCCTTAAAACAATTTACGGTGATGGTAAGTCTACCTTGACTTTTGTACATGCGCTGAGCTCTGAGACCATTTTTCAGGCTTAAGTTTTTATATATATTTATTCGGTACGCAGACCAAAAAACCTCATTTTTTCGAGGAAACTCGACTTAAAAAACTAACTCTAGGACTCGCCATCGTTAACATCGTCCTTATCTTCCGCATCGTAAGTCGTCACACTATATTTCGATCTACACAGTATCATCTCACTCCATTTTTTAGCCCGACTATATGACAGTTTTGGTGATGTACTTCCCTTTTCGTTTTACCCTACAAAGTACCATTTTGAGAGTTGATCCTACTATTTTTTTTTAGACTAGAAGGAGTTTTTTATTCGATTTTCTCTTGTCGGGTAATCTTGCATATAAGACAGGAAATCAACACGAAAGATGAGAAAGTTGGATTCGTTTCTGCAGGTGGTACTACTTCGGAAAGCTGAGCATTTAGCCGTATCAATAATTTATCATCGAACTTTATCATCATTATCTTTTACGGTCTCTGGGTTCATAGTAATTATAGTCACTCATTCATCGGACAACTTAGAAACGAGCTGTCAGGGAAGTTGAATACATTGTCATGTCGTATTTGAGTTGTGTAGAACCGAGTTGCGGTGTGTAGTTTAGCCGAAGCGAATTAAACGAATTAATCTTCGCTTTGAAATTTGACAATTTGTTCATATTTGGCTGTGGAACCAGAGTATCAGTTGTGATTCAATCAAAGCAATCTCATCAAAAATCCAATCTCGCCAAAACCCTAAAAAAATAAAATAAAAACGATGAACAATGTCTCTCAACCATCTAGCTCATCCTCATCCTCAACACCACCCAAACCTCACATAATTCTCTTCGCTCGCGGCGTAATCGCACGTCTAGACATCTGGTCAACCCTTCGTATCGCCGTACAAGAAAACTGGGGTGGTCCTGAAACCAAACAAAAATCCAGATGGATAGCATCCACCATCGTTGATAGTTTCGAAGAAGAATCCGAAGAACCAGATGATATATACATCGAAGATATGCTATTACAAATTATGGCGGACGAATTCGAGGTATCATTGGAGGATGGGAGTGCTGAGAGTGTTGCGAAGGATATTGTGAGAATGTGGTTGGAGACGAAGGAAGGGAAGGAGGATTCGGTCAGAAAGTTTGAGGAATTGGCGGAGAAGATGAAGGGGAAGAGGATTGAAGTGCAAGAGACTGTGCAGAGCGATGATGAAGAGGACTGGGATGACGAGGAGGATGAAGAGGGTAGTGACGATGAAGTACCCCAGTTAATAGGGCACTCGTCTGCGCAACCGACGAAGGAGCCAGAGGTAGATGAAGACGGTTTCACGTTGGTTAAAGGGAGGGGAAAAGGACAACGATAGTTCGTTTCGAGGATAGACCTTGGTAATACACCATAATCGGTGTAGCAGAGAGCCTAATTTCCGATTCAAAAGTACTATTCTATTCTAAAAATCAACATATTCGCGGGCAATAAATCAATATGATTAGACAAAGTGAGCGTGAAATCTCTCGTTAGAAGCGTGCAAACAGATGGAACCAGTCCATCGTTGGAAAGAAAAAGCGACAAATTCCTGGGACATGTTTTGTTGTGCCGAAAAGCTTTATGATAAAGGAGGTCGTTCTGGCTGATTCGAGCTTCCTAAAAGCGATTCAAGCTGCGAGATTGTGGTGTGTACCGTGCCTGATAATATCTTGAATCAAACCCTACCTGGTTCAGCACTTCGTTATTCTCGCTTGGAGCATCCAACGTTATCGGGCTGGTTTGGTTGTTGCCCACCCCGGATGTCGAACCCTACCGTCAAGTATATCAGTTGAGAACAGCTTACACGGTAACACCTGGTACGTACCGTATCCCTCTTCGTCGCTACGGGTGTCGGACCAGGTTTCTTTCCCGGTGGCCCATTCGCACTAGCCACTACTCCAGGGAAGGGTATCTCATCTCGTGGCACGATGTCGATGAGAAAATCGAACTGGTCTGATTTACCAAGGGCTTTCGCGATATCAGACCGGGACAGAGTTCGCCGTTTATTCGAGTCGGCAATGATGAATGCTCGAGCAGTTATCTCTGCAATAAATACTAGGTGCTCATGAGGAATGGGCGGACAGAGATGTGGGGTAGAACAAACTCTCGCAGGCCTTGCAGAAGAGGATTGGGGCTGGATGTGGGTACTCCTAGTCAGGGCAGGACAGACCAGGCCGAGAATAAATTGCAGCGCACCGTCGGCCGCTATCATCTAATATTTCTTAGTCCCGGTGCAGGCCAACCAATCATGTTTCGTACCTTGACATCAGGATCACTCTTCATCACCTTTTTGATTCGTGCTAATGGCAATGGCGGGTGCCGGTAGTCTGGCGTCTCCTGCTCAGCAGCATTGATTTGTCGCTGCCAGAATGACCGCAGAAAGTCGTTCAGAGGCTCTCCGGGCTGCACATACGGCGGTTGTTGCGGCGCCATAATGATGGTTATAATCGTGAATTACTCTATTTCATCACATTCTATGTCGTGTCCGGTGACTAAGCACAACCCTAACCTATGCACATTACAACAGCTATTACTACAAAAGTACAAAGTACTACAAACGGTGGTCCTGTATCTCAGCGACACAAGTCCTTTTGAACGGCAGGTCAAGCACTCATAGGTGATGCTCTGCGACATGCCGCATGATGATGAAGGAAGCCATAAGTTCTGGGTAGAGGTCGTCAGCTACACCGCCCCTGAACAGCACCGACTCATTTCGCTTACCTAGGGCTAGATGCGCAAATGGCTCATATATTGTCAACGTGTTTCCAGTCACATCGAGTGTTTTTACATTTGGAGGCTTGAGATCATAATGGGCTACGAGGTAATTTTCTGGCGTCGTGCACCGTAAAGCGGAATTTTATTACAATGTAGTCAGGAGGTCAAAGCTTCGATACTCACGGTCCACTGCTGTCCCTCCCCAGATTGATGACTCCACTTATACTCCCTTCCATCGGAACCAACAAATTTTCTCGTCAAGGACCTAGGCACAGCACAGAACAGGATCGGGATGTCAGAAAGGAGTTAAGTCGCACAAGAACTTCTTTTTGCCCCACTCACGTTCCAAATAAAGATGTCTTGCGAAGATACCGTGCCATGGGTATCGTCGTCGCGGTGAAGTGACCCTTCCCCATAAACGTTACATTCCCGAGGGATTCGTCGGGCAGAAATTCGAGTATAACGGATGGTTCCCGATTCAAGGGTAATAAACTCCGATGATGGGATGCTCGTATGGGCATTTCGTAGATATATGTCGTGGACCGACCAGGTTGTCGCATTACATGGAAGAACATCCGGTCATAGATGTCGTCAAAGTCAGAATTCGTAGTTGACCCGGTACGGTCTTCGAAGGAATAAGGTAGCATGTGTGGTTTTGCGAAAGTCATGCTTTTGGTCTTGGAAGTCGGTATAAGGGAGGTTCAGCCAAGACACCAGGTGTTGATGAAAGTAGAACTAGGGACGGAGAGGAAAGTGTACGGACAGGGATGAAGTAGGCGGAGGGGAAAATTATTGCCTCACAACCGAACCGAGTCTCTTATATCCCGCTCTCCGAGTATAATGAGCACCAGAACTCAGGCTCCCAGATCTAAATATGGCCATTTGACTATATACCCGCAGTTCATAAACTTCTCGAACTTTATGCGATCTTGCATCATCATCGTCAAATTACCCTTTTCCTTTCAAAAGGGCACGGGAGCCGGTCGTCGGTGAGATCCCCGACACAGATGCACGTTCGACCGGTGCAGTACTCCACCCTTTTGGTCGTCTTCTCCGTATCGCACATTAAAATACCTTACGTCAATTTCCCTCTTTAGACCAATCTGCGGGTTCCAGTGGCAGCAGTTTATGACAGGAGTTCCACTTCCAACATGTCGTTCAAAATTGTCAAGATGAGATACGAGCGATATCGGGGGGACTCAGGTTTAAAGAGCAGATAAAAATCAAAGCAAACGCCAATGCCTGTTGCTCTCGCTGATAGACTATCACGACCCACGGTTAGTACGTTTTTCTGGCGATTCATACTATTCTGTTCAGACTCGCAGTCGTTCCTTACCGCTAAGTTTGAGCCTAGGGTTTTTGGCATCAACAGTATCTGTCCGACACGGGCGCGACCCCACTCAAACCCAAAACAGATCGCCGGCAATAGATTAGAAATATATCATACCCCCACAACGTCCGAGGGGAAGAAGGCCATTATCGTGATTACGTTTACACCATCGCAGAACCGAAGCACCCGTACATGAGAAAAAAGGTTATGTCAGCATAGCCCAAAACGAGGGATCCTCGTTTCACAGCGCACTAGATGATTCACTGTGACCATTGCTATCACGTACGGGCGCCGTCCCAACAAGGACGCATTAGTCTAACTGACAATTCGCAGCAACGTATTACCTGACATATCACATTATTCCTGTGCTTGAATTGAAACAGCCAACAAAGAGTCAGATGGATCAAATCTACATATAGCCAGACGGTGACCTTTGATCAGTTTGACAAAGTTCCGGTCGCATGACATTCAAACTTACTCATCCTGAAGATCTTCGGGGCAATTATTCCCTTAGCAGACCCTGGACTCCAATGAATCAGGCCGGATTTATATGGGATACAAATGATAAGATGATAGATTCAACGCTTCTTGTTCTCTTCCCTCTTTTTGCCTTGTGAACACCATTCCCATAAGAGTGTGAAGGCTTTCCGGAACTTTTCAACATATATCACAAGACTGTTACATTTTTAACTTTTGCGAGTCCCCTGTGGGTAGTCCTTGACATCGGGTATTGAACTTTGTATCCACTCAAGTTAGCGTCCACGTGAACTTTGAGGACAGGAAAAAGTTTTAGGTGAGATTGAAAGGGCTTCTTTTCTTACTCATTTCATTCTGGCGTCGTGGAAGTCGGGGCCGCATTCCCAACCCCAAAGCATGACTTACTTGGCTTCTATAGAAAGATCAAAACGGACGGTGGCGGCGTATGCTAAGATTTTCAATCAGTGCCGCCGCGAACGATTTTTGGTACACTCATCATGTCAAGTAAACTTACCTGGTGTTGAACTTACTGCCGCTCGCCAAACTCGCTTTAAACACAGCTTGTGATCAGAAGAATCATGGGGCCTAAAGCTCCACACGCTAGTTAATTAATTTGTGACGGCTCAATGTGGTCATATTGACAGGAACCGAAAAGTATGTTGTGAGTCTTTTTTATTGATAAATGTTCTACGTAGAAGCGCTCGTTCAAGCAAGGCGTCAGTAAACACGAAAATAAAAGACATGTTGCCGCCAGCTCAATATGTACCTCAAATTTCCATACTATTTAAGGCAAGGTTACCTTCAAACGAGGCTTTCGAGGTTTGTACTTCACTGTAACTAAGAACTTCACACCTCTTGGATCATATTATATTATACTACAAAATAAAAAGCAAATGCGAAAGCTAATATCGCGGAACAAAGATTCAGCTACTCGTCCACATATCCGGGTCATCTCGAACGACGTCAGCTATCGCTTACCCACTTCACGTGAATACAAAAGCATCAGGCAATCAGAATTCTAACCGAGACGCCCAAGAAAGGTAAAATTAAATGTATTAAAGAGACTGATGGCGGGACATCATTGCGGCACAGATATACTACCATGATGACGCATTTTAAGGTAAAATATGTCAGTTTAAATTTGGGGTTGGAGTTAGTACTACAACACCACAACGAAATAGCTTTTTCTGGACGTTATGGGACAGCATGCCGCGGGTGATACGCGTATTGAAACCGTTCCCATCACAAAGCCTGAGGCTGAGGCCTAATTCATTTGCCTCAGGGCTCCGAACTCAGTAGAAGCCATTAAGGTCAATGACGCAATACTTCGATAATCCTAGTCATGCTTCGTCTTTAGTCATTGAAAGGGTAAATAACGAGAGCGATAAGACGTTCCAAAACCAGCATATCGATGACGAATTACCGGGAACGTTTTCTTTTGATGAGTTTCTCCAACGTTGACTCTGATAAATGAATAAAAAGGTTTCCGAGTTATTTACATAAGACGTGTCTTCTACTCAGAATACAACCCTGCTGGAATACAAATAGAAGTAGATTTCTTTCGCAATCATATATAAAGTATGACTCCCACAACTTCACCAGATTGATATACCAATCAGCATTTGCTAGAACCGAGTAGCATTTCATGAATACTCACAATAATCTTCATACGTCCCGGAACTCTATAGTATTTCTCTCAATGTGCACGGCTGTCTGACCACTTTTAATCGCGGATGACACCAGTGTGTTTGACCGCATCTCGTCAAATTGCATTCGTATGTGCAATATTATTCGACAGGCTAAAACAGAACGAAGGGCTCCTTGCATCCTTAGTGGGTTATAGTTAGTATTAGGAATATTTTGTATCATTCCATTCAACCTACGTCAACAGCAACACAGAATAGTTACCCTGGAAACAGTTGCTTATCAGCGGCGAGACAGAAAGAAGGATGTATTGACACATCTACCTTGCTGAACAACAAGACCGCATTCGCAAAACAGATAGCTACAAGTTGCGGGAGTCAGAATGTCTTCCTTTACATAGAGCATTTGAACGGCTTACCGGTTATATATACATAAAACATTATCCCTTTGTAAAGCCACCGTAAGCATAGTAAGGAGTCGTCGCTGAAAAAGGACTGACCATCACGGTAGAGTGTTTGAAAGAGACGTGAATGCTTGCCCCACCGATCTGTATTAAACCATTAACTTTGAGAACGATAATTCGGGTTGTTAAATGGGAACACTCACAAAGTGATGCCCCTCGAATGAGCATCAACACGGTAGTAGCTATATCACCGATGTTAGTCGCACTTCAGAATTATGAGATATACTAACCAGTATCATAGAATGCTTCGATCACTATTGCGGCGGGTAGGTAAGGACTATCATATTTCGGAATACACCCTGTCGGAAGTCCCTCAAGAATCTCGATCTTCGGGTCTGCCAAAAAACAAAAACAAAAATGAATGTGTTTCAGTCTTTATATAAAGTAAATGGCAGGGAAAACATACGACTTGTGTGTTTCAACGAGATTGCATAGAAAATAAAGATGAAAGCTGAAGCCACCGTATACGATCCAAATGCGATGTACGTCATGTACTTTGCCTTGCCCCAGACAGCCCATGTCCGAATTGTTATAACCACTGGTCGACGTTCAGCGCTGAAAGAAATTGAATCCGGGTCTGCCACGTACATGCAGCGCAGAGAGAATGAATCGTGAACGTAGCTAATAATAACTGGTATCAACGGCTGTGATATATGCGTAACAACAATAACTCACTGCCTATGCCTCTGTACAAGTTCGTGCATTGCGCGTCAGTAAGACTGTTGTTGAAGCGGTCTGATTTGATTAGCCTTGAACACTTTAACCAAGAGCCAGTCATAGTACTGTGAAGATTACATCAGTATAGAGCAATTAGTCTATAAGCCCGAGATGGAGGTACTTACAGCAATGGCCCAACTAGCGACTGATCATGAGGTTCAAGTTAATGGTTGAGTGGCGGTGCTTCTCGCCCAGCCCAGATAATGTGACTCACTATAAAGATACTATAGTACGTCTCGTGAGTTGATTGAAAACGTCACTGCTGCAGCGGGCGGAACAAGACCTACGTTCGTATATGTGACTGCCTGGAGTCCTGGTATAATCTTTTCATACAGTGGCAGTGCAGTGCTGGGGTCCGCCATAGTGGATTTCCTCAAGGGCCGGGAACGGGACGAAGGGAATGATGTTTCGCACTTAAGATTCTTCAATATAAAAGTCGACTCAAAGTATTTTCTCACTTGAGGAGCTGATACACCATCATAGATGTATGGAGCTCTACTATGGTCAAGTTTCACCACATCAAACATCAGATCTCAGAGACTAATATGATGGCGGCTCTAAGAATCCACTCTAAAAATGTCCAACGAATAAGATAGTTGCCTTAGTATACGCCGCCGACTTAATTTTTCACAGTGATTGATGAGTGGAGCATTGAACAAGTATTAAGAATTAGGTTCTTGAACGATTATTGAATTAGAAGTCCCAACGACTGATGGAAATCAGTCGATTATGATAAAGTGTACGCTCAACTAGAAAGATAACGACCGCATATAGCTAGTATGAAATGGATTGGAATTCGTTATCATAGACGAATGATCATCATGATGATCACGCCAATGAGTTTGACACAGAGCTTGCACCCGACAACCGTCGTCCTCAGTATTCGTCCTCGAGCGGAGCATTACGGTTCACACGTTCCATGGGGTGCTCCTCTCGCCTTCGTCCACGCCCCACACTACCGCTCCTCGTCCTCTCTCGTCCTCTCCTCTCAAAAGCGACATTCAAGGCTGCATTATTTTGAGTTTGACCTACACCAAAAATAGATGCGGGCCTCTCGCTAGGCGCCATCGCTTGTACCCGAGGTCTTGCGTGATAATGAGTGTCTCCTAGAACTCCGAGTCTAGCTTGAGGACTTGTAAGAATATTTCCCGATCGTCCGCCATGTATCCCATAGCTTTTCAGGGTATGAATGATGAGATAAAGATAGACGAATCCAATGAAGATAAGGAAAGTTGTCACGATACGCGGCCCAAGAATCTGTATTTCACTGAGAGGAGGATGCGGAGACGGATCAGACGAGGAGCCCGTGCGCCAAACGAAAGCGATGATTGATACCATGAAAAGGAGCATAGACCTGCATGAAAGCCATCGAGACATGAGCAAACGTGAGGTAATTGACCGACGTGGGCGGATGAGATACATACCAAGCTAACCATACCGCTGGCATCGCCAGTAAGACCCAAACATTCCACAAAATCATAGTATTAGTTCTTCTCGCTTCCTATAACATGCGATGTTAATCGTCACCATATCTCAAGGTAATGAACATACCTCTGCCCATTTCGAAGCCCTAAGCATGCTCCTCATCGCAGCAAACCGGACGATATACATACATCCATACGTCAAACTCATCAATGAACAAACTAATGATACGATGGCAGTTGATCGGGTCACTGGGTCTGCGGCTGCATCAGGTATCTGGAAGATTGTCAGAATAGCTCTATTTCGATGGTCAGTATTTAAATTTGGGAATTGAAGAGATGTACTCAACGAAGCGAGTAGTGCTGACACTACATTCAGAGTTTTCCATTCCCTCAACAATGAATCAATGAACATTTCCCAGGAGAGTTTGAACCTCCGCATTGCAGGTGTAATGGCAATCGGACGAGGTGTTCCAGCTGAAGGCGCACCAGCTTGCTCAGCTATGCTAATGCCTTCTCGACGACCCTTGCCACTCTTCTTATCTCCACCGACACCTTGTACCTGACCCTGCGATAGAGGAATTCCATGGGTAAAAGCATAATCTGCCTGGTTGTCGAATGCCGAAGGCAAGACGCAGTACTGTCCCGCTTCAACCATCCTCTCTATATCCGGCCTACTGATTTCCGCGTCTCCGAAAACACGTGTCACGCGAGAGAAGTACATGGCTGGGAGTCGAAGTAACAAGTTGAGATATATCAACCTGGGCAAAAAATCCAACAAAAAAAGATGTGCATGTTTAGCGCAATCTCGTACGGATGATATCTTTAAGATTTCATCGCAGTTTCCAGCTCCAACTGTGCCATCGGACGTGTTACTTTCTGACACCGAACCTTCGGCCAGTTCAATATCTACTTCCGGTTTCTTCGATTTCGTACCGAATGGAGACCACTTCCAGAGATCGAAGCTGACTTTGGATTTGAAAGGGTTGATTGGAATGAAGCGTTCTTCCGAATCCTGCTGACCCTGATGTCTGTGATGATGTAGGCCCGCAGAGATGGTATGGATAATTCGAAAGGGGGATACGGCACGAGATCGAGGATGTGACGGAGACCGGGAACGGGGAAAAACAAAGCCCCTGCTGCTCGGACTAGTATCTCCATTCGTGGCGTAGGAAGGAGAAGGTGGTGATCCTACTTCTGGATCACTTCTCATTCTCGAATGTCCTGAGCCAAAATGTGTTCATTGATTAATCGGTGTTAGATATTGGACCAGCATTCATACTCACCGAGTCCCAAAAAATGCTTCGAATGCACCTTGTCAATGAACAGCCTGCCGTTTTTCGGTGAATTCCCCTCAGAGGCGCTACTCTGTGGGCCAGGACTAGGAGATCGATGTCCCAGCTGGTTTCTCAGCCTACGCAATGGCGAGAGTTCGGGCTCGGACATTAACGAGGGGAAATTGAGTAATGAACCCTCAAGGCTGCGTCGTCGAAAAGCTTCCTTGGGGCTGGCTGGGGCCGTGGTAGTCTGGACCTCTGAGGAAGATCCATCATGGGGTAAGGTTGTGGTCTTGTCAGTCGGCGCCATTGTTTGGGAGCGTGGCGGGTATGAAGATGAAATCGATTGCTTTTCCTACAAAGAAATCAAGAAGACAGTCAATCAATCAAGGGACTACTGAGTATTGATATTGCACCTTGATCTTCTGTAAGAAACGGGCGTACTGGTCAAGATGCAACAACAAAACAGGGTCAGATTGGATATATTCGTCAGGCTTTCAGGCTTATATCCCAAGGCAAAGCGGTTCTCTCGGAGTAGCGCAACAGCGCAGTCGACTTAACTCGATCAGCTGGCACGGCACGTCGTGTCTCGAGCCGCGGCATATTCTTTTTGGGAAACAAGAGGAACAATAGCGCTTTGTTTCGGCCTGAGCGCTTCAGTCGAGTCACAAATCCTGAAGCTGGGGTGTGACGAAGTGGAAGAATAGGGAAGGAACTCTTTAAGAGTAATGAAGGCGGTGGCGGATCAAAACGGAATTTGCCGGCCGGCATTGAATCCCACAGTCTGTATAGATCGACCGTTTTCCACTTGCCAGAAATTCTCCTGATTTTACATATGTATATCGCTATTGTATCTGCCACAAAGTCCCCCCTACTTCCCTGAGTTATCGCCACCTTCATGAATTGTCCTGGTATTGGGACACAGCTTTACTCGCGTCATTTTATAGTATTTATACATTAAGGTGCTTCGGTAAGCACGCCTTAAAATCCTCTGGCTAGATCATCATCACGGAGGTCATAGCTACAATCACAGATTGAGCATTGGTGCGACTTCCGGCCTTACCGACCTCCCATGTTGTAGAAGCCCATGATGCACTGATTCCTCTGGGCAAGCTCGACCGAGCTTCTTACTCACTTCCTTGTTCTGATAAGGAACGGCTGTTAGTGCTGTGGCTCAAGACAAACCGAACGTGCTTCATTTAATATCACTGGCCAGGAAGATGCGTTAAAACGAGACAAAGGTTTGGGAATCTGCTAAATGCAAATTATCTGAGAAATTAAAGGAAAGTCCTTAGTCTTCTACTCGAAGTCAAATCATAGCTGCGGTGTTATAGAACGACAACGGTGACTACTTGGGCGGCAGTAACTCAACTGTCAAAGTGTTCCCTTGTACTCCATAGGCTCATCACAAAAAATTATTCGATGGTTCATTTATAACTCTGGTGCTATGCATAGGGGCTTTAAATTGAAGCATCTTGGTGGGTAACTATCACACTTTAGTTTTGTTACGCCTGTGTTTCCCTCCGCCCGAAATTCATTGCGATGGTTCCTGCTATTCCATTAACGGCGGAAGAGCTTGCAATTAGGCTTCAGGATGCAAGGAACGTTAATGTACGTCTCTCATTTCAGAATTTTCAGCAGTGGTCTCTTTCAAAGTAACTCACTGGATGTATAGTATGTCAATTGTATGTCTCACATTGTACCAGGAAACTGGAGTCTCTAATCCATGTCCGAAAGTGGCTGGCTTCATAATCGTAGTAAGTACACATCTGTCAGGCACACTATCGTTCAATCCTAACGTAGCTCTTATGCCAGTATTTCGACTGGCTCCTGACATTTGATTCCGAAATCAGGCTGATATGGAGTGTGGAAGGGGTGAAAATGAAAGTTTTGTATGCATTTACACGTTATCTGCCCCTTACATACTTTCCCCTTTTTTTCCATTGTAAGTCTTGCTCCATATTCGGACTCTGAACATTACTCACCAGTTTAGACCATTTCATTACTGGCCATCCTGTGTCGGAGTGCAACAAATTGTACCAAACTGTAGGCCGTGAGTGAGTCGCTTGTTATGTATATATCAGAGGCGTTGATATCGGGTACTAGTGATGTTCACAATTGCTGCTATCTGCGCTGCATGTAAGTGCGAGACGTTGGCCGGATATATTTCGCGCCTGATGATTGCCAGTGATCGTAACAATTCGAACATGGGCTGTCTGGGGCAAGGAAAAGTACATGACTTACCTTTTATTCGGAACGTATACCGTGGCCTCAGTTTTGATTCTGGTTTTCTTTATACTCTCCGTGGAATATACCACCCGTGTGTTTTATTCCATTTTACTTCATACAGCGACTGAAATGCAGAACCGCTCTTGCAGACCCAGTTTTAAACTTGGGGCTTGCACTTGGATGCAACCCAAAATTTGAAACGCTTTATCTACCGGCTGCATTTGTGGTCGAAGCGGTTTATGATACAGGTTAGTGTATCCCATCATTTTGGTGAAGCTCTGTCACAGTAACCATACAGCTATTCTCTTGTTAATGGTCATTCGAGGGGCATCGCATTGTAAATTTCTTATATCTATTCCGAAAGCCGTCGGGCTCTAACTATCCCAACGATATTGTAGTCCGCCAGGGGATAAATTCCCGTCTCTCTCGAACAGTCTACAGCGATAGTGAGTTTTTTCTTTCCCATGGCCCCGACATGTTGACATCCTAGTCTCTGTAAAGGCATATTGTTTTACGTGTATATATCCAGTAAGCCATTTTCCAAATTAATTGTGAACGGTATCTTGGCTCACCATCATTTGAAGTTATCTCAATCGCCAACTTCGGCCTCTTGTTTAGCCGGGTACGTTTTGCTTAGATGGGTCAAATAGTGACATTTATCTATATACTAACATACTATTGCAGGGTGGCTATAGGGTGTTTCTGTTGATGTAGGTTGAGTGAAGCATTACATACTGTCCATAATGATTTCCATCTTTCAAGGTTCCAGGGAGGTGCTCGGTCTGTGTTGGCTTGTCGAATAGTACTGCGCATCCGAGTGCAATACGACAAGTTGCAAGTGAAAAAACCGTTGAATACCAAAACTGGCTATGCACCTCAGGCTGTGCACATCAGGACGACTGTTATACAATCTTCGGATGCATAAGTTCTTTGTGCTACATAATATGTCCGGTCAGTAATAACAATTTGAATCTGGTGCTAGATGCTAAGGTTAGCATCAGTGAAAAGAATATTATTGGACAATTCGAGTTCTATCAAGCAAGGCAGTCCCGTTCGTCAATTATGAGAGTGCCGAGAGACAGGGGGCACTCGTACCTTCCTTTATACTGAATTAAATCAAAGTCTCTAATTCAAATCAACCGTGTTTCGAATCCGTGACATTTTTTTGTCAATAAAACGGAGTATGGATACTAGGGTGTGTTTTCTCCTTGATAGAATCTAGTTTCATAGAAGATGTACGACAGGCTGATTAATGAAAAACATCACCTTTGACCTCGAATGTGATGGGTATCTTTCGGTCAGGTCCTTGAACGATCTTTCTCTACTAGATTCACCGTCTTCCGGCTCGAGGAGTCAAAGCTCCGACAATAGCCTGGAGCCTTTGGTAGTAAGTAGCAATGTGGTTGGATGCGTCATGTCAATATACTCACTGATCGCTAGATAACGCTCGCCTTATCGTGGCTTCAGTTTATCGCCCCCTTCTTATTATTTATCATATTTATGGTGATAGATAAGTTGGGGAGAAGGAAAATTGTTCATAATGACGAATAGATGACAGCAACGAATGCTCACCGAATGGCACAACACTATTAATCAGCTCCTGGAATCAGCGTCTGAGATTTATAAAGCCACGTCAATTATTGATGAAAATCCAAAAATCATTTGTAAGTTGTAACTACTTTCCAATGCTAGGTATACACCTTGACGTCGAATTCGAGAACGGGTTTAGAGGGATTATATATCGTTGAGTATTTGACGGAGCGTACGGGGAAAAATGATGGAGAACCCAACCACCAACGCAAGCGTGCCAATCAGTCCCAGGTACCCCTAATCCTTGGATTGCTATCTTCACGTGTGATCCCACCCATATCTTGAACCGCCGTATCCTCTTCGTCCGGAGCCTCACCCCCATTTACGCCCTTCTGCTTCTTCCTGTCTGATGGACCTTCTAATCCGCCCCTGCTGTCAGAATGATCACCGCCATTACTACCTACTGATCTCGCCCTCTTTCTAATTGCTTGGGAGTCGGTGGGGCTACGTTTACGCGGGTCTTCAAGTTCCATCTTAATATCCTTCGTGAGCCCCATCCAATACTCAATTCCTTCCCATAGAGATTCGTACACGCCTTGATAATTTTCTGTGTCGTCAACTTTACCATTCACATAAAAATGGCAAAGTTGTTCATTGTATGCAGCAAGGAAGATGTGCGTAGCGCATTTGCAAAGGAGGTCAGGAACCAAAGGTCGAAGACGTATTTCGAGATATGAACCTCGGGTGAAGAATTTTCGTCGATCTGGGTGGGGAAAGTGGTTGGTGGTGAAAATACGGTTGGGAAGTGGACGTGAACCCTTGATACGTTGGAGGATAATGAATACCATAATCCACCACAACGATTCCAAATCATGGACGAAATGGTATCTCAGCACAAGCTGTTGAGACGTTGCAAAACTTTCATCTCCGCCACTTTTCATCCTCGAAGACATGCTACGTTTGGCTGTTGTTTTAAGAGATAGAAAGTCTCCTGAATGTATCTCTATTGGCATGAAATACGGTGTTCCCTGACGCCTACATCAGGGGTGCAACTTTGACCATTGTAGAAGAAATGCTTACCGTTTTAGGATCAGTACTGACTACCCTGTCATCCTGATTGAAGTCCCGTGCATACTCTAGATCATTCAATTTCGCTCTAACTCCATTTCCATTGCGCACCAGGATGATGTTTCCCTCACTCACATCCCGGTGTACCCAACCAGCCAAAAACAACAACGTCAATGCTGAAGAGATGTCGGTGGCGTCTCTTGTATCATGGAATAAGATGCTCACCGATGAATATGTCTTCAAAAGCCCTGACCGCATCGGCGAGATTAGTGGCATAAGCAAGTGATTCACCGAGATCGGCATAAACGACGCGGTAATGTTGCTTAACCCTGTACTCGCGTTTCTGCTCCTCGGGAATCGCTTGACCTTCAACGGGCACGGGACTATGTGGGTTGGACATGGACAGTGGGTCCTTTGTCGCCTGTGATGTATGAGAGCTAGCAATCACGTCCTCCGTTGCAATACTGCAGGCCACTGGATATGAGAATGAATCAGGAGCAGGCTTATAGTCCTCCGGCTTTTCCTTATTTGCTTTCTGCTTCCAATCCCATTTTACCTTCATCAAGTATGCCTCCGGACACGCAAGGCCAGCTTTGATTCTTTTCTTTAGCTCCGGAGGTGCCCAGTCGTAGGCAGCTTCTCGGACGTTCTTCAGCTTGTTGAAAATCTGATCTTGTATTTCTTTTTCCGAGAGCGACCCTTCGTCCACCCAACAATCCTTCAAAGCGACCTTCTGCTCACCCGGAATTGCTGTGAGATCATCTTGACTAGTGACCTCAATGACTTCCCACACGCGCGATTTACCACCCGTGATGCAATGAGAGCGAGAATTATATAGCGGCCCTTCAGTCCTGTAGTATTTGGAGCCCTGCGTCGTTCTTAGTTTGTATATGTAGCACCATTCTTTCTTGTAATACTTCCGAAAGATGGATGGATCATGACCAAGCTCCTCGTCCGTTGCATAGAGGAATGACAGAAAAACACGAATGAATGACCGGAAGTCCTGGAGAGAGAAAAATGAGACAGGCACATGAATGACGAAAAAAGAAAGCAACTTTTGTGAAATTAAACGATGCCGACTTCATCGAGTAGGAGCGCGAAAAATACCATAGAGACATTTTGGTATTTTCGATTGTAATCTTCAGAGTAATGAGCTATGATGCGAATACCCAAAATATGTAGGACATAGACGTACTCCGTACATCCAATTCCGGCGGGGGTCATCGTTCATGATATAATTGGCCACGGACACCAACTGTTTTCGATTCTGAAGTACTTATGAGGAATTTCATATCAAAAGAACCGCAGAAACTCACTTCATATACGTTTTTAAGCGTCGCTTCCTTCTTGAATTCCATCACCACTGCTGTCTGTGCAGCTGCGAGAGGGATGACCTTTGATCCGTGCTTGCATATGTCGGGGTCATAGATCACGGCGTCCACCTTGAAATCAGCACCCATATTTTCCGAGGCCATATCTGTACCTGGGCAATCTAGGTAGCGATACCCATTCAATTTTCGCTGACTCTTTAATCCGCTATCGGGATCAGGACAATCATATAGCGCCTTGACTATCTCCTCCAAATGTTTGAATGTTTGCCTTTCGTTCGTCGTCATGCATGCCGGCGACACGTTTCGATAAGCCTCCCATTGAACAGTATCCACATTCTATCATCAGCATTAGCTTCCATTTCGTTTGACTAGCATTGGCAACACACCTGCCCGGGAGGAATTGCGGATGTCGCCGCTGTTCTAGAATTTTTGGAGGTTCTTGTCGGAGGGGGTTTTGGAGGAAGAGCAGTTTCCACGGGCGTCCCAAGCAGCCTATTGGCCTTCAGGTGCTCATAGGCACGGTCAATCCATCGAGAATGGGGCGAGAAGGGGGAGAGAGTTTCAAGAAAGCTGTCCAAAGGACATTCAAGCATCTCGTGGCGCATGACTTCGGCAATGTCGGCTCGCAGTGTAGTTTGCTTTGCTGGGCCAGCATCCAGCCTGACCTTTCGTGGCGTAAAGCTGCAGTTCAAACATTAGATCACGTGCGTAACGTGGTGAATTCGAAGTTTCGAAGATCCACAGTGGGAAGGTCATAATGCAAGCCATTATATCATGAGCGAGTGAGTTACAGTTGTCTACCGGGTAGACAACTTTGGTAACTGGTACGTGACTGATAACTCCGATCTACCAGTTGTCACAGTTGTCTGATGGCCCAGGCGCCCAACACTGGCTCTGACTGTCTCAATGCAGGCCTTTCAGGGAGGCTGGATCGATTTTCGCCTGTTGAAAGTGCTGCGCACCCGAGAGCAATACGAGAAATTGCAAGCAAAAGGGCCATTGAATACTAGAAGTGGCTATGCACCTCAGGCTGTGCACCTCAGGACGACTGTTATACAATCCCCGGATGTATAGGTTCTTTGTGCTCCACAATATGTCCGGTCAGTATTAATAGCAGCTTGAATCTGGTGCTAAATGCTAAAGTTAGCATCGGTAAAAAGAATAATTTTGTGTTTATTTGACAACGAAATGAACTTGCAGTACGTGATCTTTTTGGTACTATCAATGAAAATAAATCGGGCTGGAAGGTGTTTTTTATTTGGTTCAGTTCTGTTGGGTGACGATATGTTAGGGACAAAGCGATGCCAGTCCGAATCATGTCCGACTCTGGACTGATGCTAGGAACAAATAATTTTCTAAAACGCAAGGCTGTTCAACGTACTACCAACGCTTCAACTCATTGACTACATCATCATCATTTCGGTTCACCATCGCTACCATTCCTAAATTGTATATCAGTTGAAACCCATGGTCCACTGATAGGGAAACAATGTTAATACTCGGGGTACGTATGTCGTACCATAGCCAGCATCAACGACAAGGAAGGTGCGAAAAAGATGTAAAAGCTGGAGAGAGAGAAAAGACTTGAGCCTGGAAAGCGCAAACTGTCCGAAGATATTGATATTGAAAGTCATTGATTTCTACTTTGAAGCCAAATTCGAGTCGTAGCTGTGGCCCGTCGTAGAACAAAGATGTTGACAACTTATAATGCGGCACGAACTCGACTGTCAGAAAGTCCTAGACTCCTATCGCACTACATCCATCTCATCACGGAGTTCCAGTACCTGATTATAGTGAATACAAACACATCTGTCATGGCCCGAGGCGCGCCGTTTCATCAGGCACCCGGCACCGACGCAGAGATAGTGTATATTCTGAATTGCATTTAAATTGAGGCGCATTCAGTAGGAAGCCATCATTCTCTTCGTTCTTTCCGCAAGTACTTTCCACTCGAGCTACTTATCAAGTTGTAAAGAAATTTCTTATGACGGATCCTGCCATCCTGTCCATCGCTAAAGAACTTGCAGAAGGACTTCACACATCGAGGACCGTTAATGTACGTCTCTCATCTCCCGGCCGTTAACCGTTGTGGCCTCTATTAAAGTAACTCACAAAATGTGTAGTATGCTCATTGTACGTCTTATTATACTGTGAAGCTAGAGGCTTTTGGTGAACGCATATCTGAACTTCAGTGTCTGGCTTCATAATCGTAGTAAGCAACTATATGTCTGGCACCCACAATTTTCACCTCTGATGCAGCTCTTACGCCAGTATTTCGACTGGATCCTGACCTTTGACTCTGAGGTCAGGTTGATATGGAGTGTGGAAGGGGTAAAAATGAAAGTTTTATATTCATTAACACGTTATCTGCCCCTTGCCTACTTTCCCCTTTTTTTAAATTGTAAGTCCCGCTCCATATCCGAACTCTAAATTGTTCATTACTCACCAGTTAGACCGTCTCATTACTGGTCATTCTGAGTCGGAGTGCAATGCCTTGTACCAAGCTGTAGGCTGTGAATGAGTCGCTTGTTATGCATAGACCACAGCTATTGATATCAACTTCTAGTGATGTTTACGATCGGTGCTATCTGTGCTGCATGTAAGTGCGAGACGTTGGCCAAACACGTTTTGTGTCTGATGATTGACAGTGATCGTAACAATTCGAACATGGGCTGTCTGGGGGAAGGCAAAGTACATGACTTACCTTTTATTCGGAACGTATACCGTGGCCTCAGTTTTGATTCTGGTTTTCTTTATACTCTCCGTGGAATATACCACCCGTGTGTTCTATTCCGTTTTACTTCATACAGCGACTGAAATGCAGAACCACTCTGCTGCAGACCCAGTTTTCAAAGAGTTTGCGCTTGGATGCAACCCAAAATTTGAAACGCCTTATCTACCAGCTGCATTTGTGGTCGAAGCGGTTTATGATACAGGTTAGTGTATCCCATCATGGTGAAGCTCTGTCTCAATAGCCATACAGCTATTCTGTTGTTAATGCTCATTCGAGGGGCATCACTTTGTAAATCTCTTAGTTCTGCACAAAAGCCATTCTCTCACTGTCGAGTCAATACAGTCCGTCAGGGGGTTGATTCCCGTCTCTTCCGAACAATCTATAGTGATGGTGAGTTTTTTCTTTCCTATGGCCTCGACATACTAATCTCTGTGAAGGTATATTGTTTTACGTATATATCTCCGGTAAGCTATTTTCCGGATTACTTGTGAAGGTATCTTAACTCACCGTCATTTGCAGTTATCTCTATCACAAACTTCGGCTTCTTGTTTAGTCGGGTATGGTCTGCTTAGACTCTGCGTCAAACGGTGTCCTAACATACTCTTGCAGGGTCGCTACGAGTCGTTTCTGTTGATGTAGGTTGTGTGAAGCAAGACATATCCTCCATACTAATTTCTATCTTTCAAGGTTCCAGGGAGGTGCTCGATCGATTTTCGCCTGCCGAATAGTGCTGGGCATCAGAGAGCAATACGAAAAATTGCAAGCAAAAGGACCGTTGAATATCAGAAATGATTATGTCGCTCCACACTTTGAAACGAGAGGTATGGAATCCGAGGAAGTATAGATTTATTGTGTCCCACTGCAATACGTTCGATCACTGGTAATAACCGAAGCTCCGATCTGGAATCCGAGCTTCTGTTTATGATCAATCGTGTTTGTATCATATCAATTCGGCGATGTTGTTTGTTTTTTATCAATCATACGAGAGACCGAATACTCCGTTGTAATCTTCTCCTTAATGGAACTCAGCATCATAGAAGTCTGAACTGGAATTGTCATGATAACTGGCAAAGATTCATTAACAAGAAATCAATCATCATGCTGCTTTTTACTCATACCTGTGATCACACTCGGGAAATAGTTAACACAGGTCCAGGACTAAAGGTCAGCCGCAGTGAGTGGACGTTCATCCTCGCCGCTCCGGTTCAGTAAAGGAGTGCACACGAGGTCTCATGGAAATGTTCAAAGTTTAGATTTACGTGTATGAAACATGGAAGTCCCCCGGTCCTGGAAACGATGAGCGCCGATCGACTCTGAATCACGCATACGCATCCAGTGAGGGAGTTTCAGAGGGAGTATAATGTATAATGCGAATGAGCTGATCAATTTATGAGTACATTGGTCGTCAGAGTGCTTATAGTCTTTGCATCAAGAGATCCTACCAGTCCGTAAATCCAACAAGCTTACCATCCCAACTCCACCATATCATCTCATCTTCCTCCTGACCATTCACGTCCTTATCTAAAGCCACAAATGGGTCTCGAAGTCCATTCTTCGCAGTCACCCATACACCCTCAACTGGTTTCTTCTTCTTCGTTGGCAATTCCTCATCAATTTGGTGTAGTGGCCTTGATTGATTGATAAAATCAGTTAGTGTGGCTTCCATTTGTTTTTGGATATTTTGACGGGGTACCCAGACTGGGTGTACGAATCGTCTTGGGGCACGGAGTAGGATGTGTATTTGAGATGGAGCTAAAGTTAAATGTAAGTTGGTGGGGTAAGAGATATTGGAGAGGTGTAGACTTACACATTTCGTTAGAGATTCCATGGCCTTCTGTGTCGGCGGATGCAAGAACCCGTGCAAGTAGTCGATCTGCGGTATGAAGGAAGCGTTGTTCTTCTGCGTAAGATTGATGTGATGTAGGCAAAGGTGGGGGATGGTCGTGGTGGTAGTCGTTTTCTGGTCTTATTGGGACTTCTTTATCTTCATCTACTTCGTCTTTCGCTTCTTTTTCGTCCTGAAAACTTTCATCGTTTGTTCTATCATCACCGTCAGGCGCGTCCTCGTCGGATTCCGTCTCTTCGAGGCTACCATCTTCACTTGACCCGTCATCTTCATCATCTTCACTATCTTCAGGACACTCCTCACCACCACTACTTTCTTCATCAGCTTCATCGACTTCCTCTCGAGTACCCCAAATACGAGTAGCAAAATTATCAACACCATAGATTACTTTTGATTTTGCGGTTCCCAAGCTCGGTCCGACAAGTATAGCCATATAAGCACGACCGACATGTTCATCATCATTAGAGGAAGGCGAAGCCTTGACCCTAGCAAGAGCAGTCGAGAGAGCCGAAAATGTCGTGACCAAATGAGACGCGAGGGTATCAAAAGAGGTTAAAAGCTCCACTTTCATCTTCGTAGCTTTTGTATTACCCTATATTCCAATCTATTATTTTCGTTTGATAAAAGTTTGGCCTTGATTAAAGGGCGCACCTGGCGGTTTGTCATGCGTGATAATTGCACGATGGGGCTAGTGAACGGTTCCAGAAATTTCAGTGAGCTGGATTTCAAATCGAATTGGGAGCTACAGACAGAGGTATTTGGTTCTTGAGATACAGGACATGGCCCAAGAGACTTGTCGCTAGCCTCGAAGCAACTGTGTCCGTCACAACGTCGACGTCGAGAGCGACGACGGGGATTCTTGATGTGCTCGGACATTCTCCAGCTGCTGCCTCTTGTGGAGAGATCATAGAAATCGCGGATTGAATTTGGCGACATATGGCATGGGTATGAATTGTCACGTGAATCGCGTTCAATCACGCCATGTGACGCCTCGTTCTCCGTCACGCGTGTTTCGTCATTAGACTTGACGAACATGGCCCCCAAAGCAAACAAAAGTGGGAAGGGGGGAGGCAAGGATATCCGGACTTTCTTCGGCGGTAGTCAAAAATCGGGCGGTAGTGGCAGCGCGGCGGTATGAGTGTTTCGTGTCTTTGTGTCTTGTCATCTTACCCGATTGTAGGGATCTCAACCCAAAGGCATCGGTGAGTTCAGGCATCGTCATGACAATAAATAATGTGTATTGACTCTCTCACAGCGGCTGGGAACAGGTGAGGAGTCTCGAATACTAGTATAGTTCATACTCAAAGCTACCGAAAGGTCACTGTCAACACCAAATGCGTGAGTTATATTGTTTCTTGTCTCTATGGTTTCCAGTACTTGACAGGCTGTAGATCTTCAAAGCCAATTAGTACCGATAGTGATGACGAGCCCATTGGACCTTCCAAATTGACGGGTCGCATGGTTTTAGATGGCAGTGAAGACGAGAACCCTCGACCACCGCAGAAACGTAAAGCACCCCTCCGCGTGGATGACGATGAAAGCAGGGAGGAATCCCCTCCTAGAAAGAAGACCGCCATCTCGTCCACCAAAGCAAACGTCAGGAAATCCGTCAAGCCTCGGAAAGACGAAGATTACGAAATCGAAAAATCCTCTTCTGAAGAAGATTTCATTGACGACGAACCGGACGACATCAAGTCAAAAATCAAACGAAAATCGTCTTCATCTAAGAAAGAGAAGGCTACGAAATCGAAATCTGAAAACAAGAAGGTAGCACCAACAAAGGCTGCTGCAAAACCGAAGTCCTCCAATCTTCACCTCCACCGTTCACTCATGACTAATATCTTTGATAGTTGGGCCGCAATCAAAGCAGCAAAACTCGCGGGGCCATCTGCACCGGGATCGAAACAAGTCCCTGATGGCGCGCCTAATTGTTTGTTGGGACTTTCTTTCGTGTTTACCGGAGAACTCAGCAGCTTTTCTCGAGAAGAGGCGGTTGATTTAGCGAAGCGGTTCGGAGGGTACGTCTTTCTCGTGTGACTCATTTCGTTAAGCTTACGACTTCCAGGCGCGTCGTTCTCCAGCCATCGAGTAAGACCGATTTTGTTGTCTTGGGAGACGATGCCGGCCCCGCCAAATTAGCAGCGATCAAGAAACACAGTCTAAAGACCCTCAGCGAAGACGAATTCTTGAACCTGATTGCAACTAGGGAGGGTGCGGATGAAGGTGGTCTCGACGCGAAAACGAAGAAAAAGTTGGAGAAAGAGCAGCAAGAAATCCGTAAAGCTGCGAAAGAAATGGAGAAACGCGAAAATTCTTCCTCTCAGGTTCAGCTCGACCCTTCCATTCAACTCTGGACGACACGCTACGCACCCCAGTCACTTAAAGAGATTTGTGGAAACAAGGGTCAGGTTGAAAAGCTCCTCCAATGGCTGAACGATTGGTGAGTATCTCGTTTTTGTTCATTTGAGGACTGGCTGAAGACTATGTTCGTTGCGCAGGCCCAGTAGTCTGAAATCGGGCTTTAAGAAGCCCGGTAAGATTGGGATGAACATATTCCGAGGCGTTCTAATCACTGGACCACCTGGCATTGGTAAGACTACCAGTGCCCATCTGTGCGCTAAACTAGCTGGGTTCACTCCCATCGAGCTTAACGCCAGTGATACGCGGAGCAAGAAACTCGTCGAAGTTCGTAAAGCCGCGCTTCTACATGTATAAGCCTCACCCATTTTATTTAAGAACGGGATGAACATAAACAATACGTCGTTAGATGGTTTTATCCATGGCGCAGGGGTTAGTCGACACCAAAATGCCAGTTGTACCAACGCTCAATTTACGCCTCTCTATAGTCCACGAATTCTGTTGGTGTCCCTATCACTGGTAAAACTTGTCTTATCATGGACGAGGTCGATGGTATGTCGGCTGGCGATCGCGGTGGTGTAGGGGCGCTTAATGCGATCATCAAGAAGAGCAAGGTTTGTGGTTCACTCTTCGAAATGGTTTATTCTTACTTTACTCAATAGATTCCGATTATTTGTATCGCTAATGATCGTGGAGCACAAAAGCTCAAGCCTCTCATGTCAACCACGTTTAGTCTGAACTTCTCAAGGTGGGATAGTAATGCCCCTCGCAACTAGTACTGACAAACGCACCAGACCGCAAGCTCAAATGATCAGGTCACGAATCTTATCCATCATTTTCAAGTGAGAACCGTATTTGACATTTGCTGCATCGTACTCAATCAGTGACCGGGATAGAGAGGGGATGAAAGTTCCAGCGAACGTTGTAGATCAACTTATTCAGGGCTCGCAATCCGACATTCGGCAGGTGTTAAATATGCTTTCAACATGGAAGTTGTCCAGCGATAGTATGGATTTTGATGAAAGTAAATCACTGTGGGTGTTGACGATTGTGACTGGGTGTCCAGTTAGCTAAAACCTTTTTTTTTTCTCGATAGCGTCAAGATGAACGAAAAATATGCAATCATGACTCCTTTTGATATCACCTCGAAAATCCTTGGACCATACCTCTTCTCTTCCACAGCTAGGGAGACTCTTGGCGACAAGATGGAACTGTATTTCCAGGATCATTCTTTCGTTCCGCTTTTTATTCAGGTTAGAACAAACGATGTTTAACGCGACGTCATTCATTCTCATGACGTGTTTAGGAGAATTATTTGAAAAGTCAACCCGCGAGAGTACGGAATATGGACGGGCCTGAGAAGGAGTTAAAGCATCTTCAACTCATGGAGCAGGCATCGGCGTCAATCTCTGATGGTGATCTTGTTGATAGCCTTATTCATGGGTACGTAGCCGAACTCGTCGCGTCATTCGAATATTCTTATCTTCAAATCGTAGGCCTGAACAGCATTGGGGTCTTATGCCTCTGCACGCTGTATGTTCAACTGTTCGACCGGCGTCATGTTTGTATGGTTCTGGAGTCCACTTTGGTGGTCCTAATTCGATGTCATTCCCCCAGTGCGTTCCGTCATGCTGTTAGTGACTCACCTCGTAACCATTGAAATTGATTACAGGTGGCTTGGTCAGAATTCCAAAAAAAACAAGCTCGCGCGTCAACTAGCTGACGTGCAAGTACGTATGAGGTTGAAAGTATCCAGTGACAAGGCCGAAATTCGACAGTCATACGTTCCAGCATTGTTTCCTTATATTGTGAGACCTTTGGTGGATGAGGGCGCGGTAAGTGGCGATTATTGTCAGGTATGAAATGATGTTCATAAAGTTTGAAAGGGCGCTGTGGACAAAGTGATTGAACGTATGGATGCGTACTACCTGTCAAAAGAGGATTGGGAAACAATAGTAGAGCTGGGAGTGGGTGAGAATAAAGACGTCAAAATAGCGGCTGCGGCGAAGAGCTCGTTCACTAGGAAGTATGGCTAAGCTGATGACTTTTTCCTTTTGATGCTTTTTTTGATTCATTGTTTTGTCAGGTATAATGGTTCTGATCATCCTATTCCATTCCACAAGGCGCAGGATCTCGGGAAAATGCCGAAGAAACTTACTGGAGGTCCTGCTCCCGACCTTGAGGAGGCATTTGTATGTCTATACAATGAACTAATATGTGAAGGTATCGCTAACCCACCAACTGTTCAGATCGATGACATTCCGGATGATGAAGAGGAAGACGTCAAACCAAAGGAGTCGATTGATGATATATCCGGTGATAAGCTCATTCAAGCACCTAAAAAGAGGAAGGCAGTGGGTACGACAAAGGCAAAGGCGAAGGCGAAGACAAAGACCTCGAAGAAATCGTGAAATCGCCTTGCCTGGTAACTTATGATATTTTTTTATCTTTAATGTGGTTCTTTGATTCGTGTTCGTCTTCGAATGTTCTCGTTGAACAAGTCTTTCTTTCATGTGCGTTGCGATACTGCGCTTGCCCTCAATAATAATTTCGGTCATCGCCTGTTTGTTGAATTCGTGCAAGAACGAGTTTAAAGACCAAGTTAGGTTTGAACTTTACGACACGGAACGTCAAGCCGGATGGTGGTCCAACCAGGCAGACAAGTATTCAAGTATTCGAGAGGGCATTTCCCAGTCCTTACGCAACGAGATGCTTGAATGCTCTCTGTACAGCTTTCTTGACGCCCTCCCTCCATTCTCGCTTCATTCCCAACGGATTGACCGTGCCTATGACCATCTATCAGAAAGCTAAGAGGCCACTTGGAATACCCGCGGCAACGTTTCTTTTTCCAGAACACACTCTGGAAAGAACTACCAAAGATTCTAGAAAGCAGTCCCTCCCAGCCAGTAAGTACGGGGAGGGGGGGCAATCCTGGAGTATGCTGCGAATGCTATTCAAGGGAGTGGAACCTAATGAATACAGTTGAATGGGAGGTTTATCGAAACGGGCGGTCGGTATACATGATGATGATGATTAAAAGGCACACATTCAAACATTTGAAGGAGATAGGAAAGGTGCTATATGCCGATTGTCCTGATCCCGATAACTTTACTTATGCGGATACATTCAGTTTTAGTTCTCGAGATTGGCGTCAAAGATATTGATTACGCTGTGTCCGATGTTTACAAGCTCAAATGTCGAATTACTGAAGTATAAGAATTTACAAACTTTGAGAATCTACAAAGATAGATGACAGGGCTCCGACTCTGAGCAACTTTGACTCCCATAACTCCACCACATTTCACATGTCCTTCCAGCATTTACTAGACCTGTTGCGTAGATACTTGCGATCATCTTCACCCATCTCGGAGTTCTATAGCACTTCTCTCGATGAGCACAGTTGTACGATCACTTCTGATCACAGGCCTAGGTAAGATGTTTGTCTGCAGCGCATCATATTGCATTCGTATGTGCAATATTATTCGGCAAGCCAACACGGAACGAACACCTCCCTGCATCCTGAAGGGGCCGGTTAATGATGGGGAATGTCTTATACCATTTCATTCGACTTACGACAATAGCAACACATAATAGTTACCCTGCAAAGGCTGCAAAGAATCTCTATCAGTGGCGAGGCAGAAGGAACGATGTAGTTAATGCAGCTACCCGGCTGGACAACAAGACAACATTTGCAATGGAGACAACTGCCATAAGTCAAAGTCAGAATGTCTTACTTCGATAATGCAAATTGTTTTACCAGTTATACAGACATAAAATACTATGCCTTACAAAAGTCAGGTAAGCACGGTGAGGAGTTGTCTGTCACAAAGAACAGACCATCACGGTAGAGTGTTTGAAAGAGGCGGGAATTTTTGCCCCACTGGTCTGTACTGATCTATTAAAACTCACCAACCCGGATTGTTAAAAGCCACACGCACAAAGTGATATCCCCCGAATGAGCATTAACGCAGTAATGACTATATTAACGGCGTCAACAACACTCCAACGTTATGAGACATACTACTACCTGTATCATAGACTGCTTCGACCATCAGCGCGGCGGGTAGGTAACGACTTGTATATTTTGGGACACATCCGAACGGAAACCCGCGGAAAACCTCCGGATCTGCAGCGTGACCAAAAAGAAATTTTGTATTTTAATTTCTATACAAAGTGAATAACATGGGAGGATAAGACGTACGGCTTGTATATTTCAGAGAGATGATATAGAAAACCAGAATCAAAGCGAAGACCACGGCATACGTTCCAAATAGAATGTAAGTCATGTACTTTGCCTTGCCCCAGACGGCCCAAGTTCGAATTGTTACAACCACTAATCGACATTCAGCGCAAAAGATGTTCAATCAAAGTCTAAACTTACAAGCCGCAGAGTGGGTAGCAATCGTAAAACATGCTAGTACCCGATATGAATAGCCGTAAGTGATATATAACTTGACTGACTTACCGCTTATGACTTTGTACAAGGTTGCACATTCCGAATCAGTATAACCGTTTTGGAAATGGTCTGAATCTGTGAGCCCTAGACACCTAGGATACTTGATATGGAGAAACACTTACAAGGCACGAGAAGGGGAAAGTATATAATGGGTAGATAACGCGTTAACGAATATAAAACTTTCATTTTTACCCCTTCGGCATTCCATACGAGCCTGATTTCCGATTCGGAAACCAGAAGCCAGTCAAAGTACTGGGGGTATGACATCAGTATAGAGGGATATTATGCCAGACATGTAGGTACTTACAACGATCATGTAACTAGCGACTGACGTTCGAAAAGGTAAATGGTCTGATGCTTCCCGCCTTGTCATATAATGTCACCCACAATAAGCATACTATGTGGTTTTTTAGTTCGTTGAAAGAGGTCATCACGGAACGCTAACTTGAAAAAAAGGACGTACATTAACATTCCTAGATACTTGAAGTCCTTTTGCAATCTCTTCGACCAGTTGTAAAGCGGTGGCGTCGGCCATAACAGATTTCCTTTAGGACTTGAGAGCGCTTGGGTGCCAGAAATGCCAGGAGTAACAAGTCAAAGGGAATGATGGTTTTCCTACGGATGCTTCAATTTAAACCTCAACTCAAATCAATTCTTAATGAAACGATTCTCCATCAGATATGTGTTCGCGATGAAGATTATGATCAAATATCATCGATTCGTCTTCAGCGCTAGAGGAAGAACTTCTGTTTTGGAGCAAGATTTTTATGGATTGGGTCTCCGCCGCATTAAGCGCAGAAAGTCTTACCAACGAATCGGATAGCCCATTTAATCATGATGGCCACAACAAAACTCCTCGCAATCAGTCCGATACCACACTAATCAATCAATGCGAAGAATCGAGGTGGCGCCGCGATCAGAATTAGCTTCTTTCATGATCACTGAATCAGAACTCCCAGCTACTAATCAGAAAACAGTTTATCTTGAAACGCACAAAAATAGTGACCGCAAGAAGCAAACATGGAAGGAGTTTGGCTCGTTCAAATAGGCGACTAAAGAGTCATCAGGATTTATGCCATTAAATTTGACACAAGCCTCGCACTTGGCGTTCAATCGTACTCAATGCCCGACATTTAATTACTGTGACGCTCACCTCCCCTTTGTCCACACCTCACACACTGAAATTCCTGCTCCTTTCTTCCTCTTCTCTTCTAAGATTTCGTGATCTTGATTCTTGAGTCAGACCTACAACAAAAATAGATGCAGCGTCTCGCTCACTGAGGTCACGGCTTGCACATGAGGACTCCAGTTTATGATGAATGTCTCCGCGGACTCCGAGTCTAGCCCGAGAACTTGTAAGAACATTTTCTGATCCTCCAAGGACGATATCAAGTAACGGATCAGCATCAAAACTCACCAAGTCGCAAAGAACCTTCCGAATGCACTCTGTCCAAGAACAGCCTTCCGCTATTCGGAGAATTCTCTTCAAATGCACTAGATGTTGTGGGGGGAAGGGGTAGGACGCTCAGAGTCGTCCCAGCTGGTTTCTTGGCCTACACAAAGGCGAGAGTACGGGTTTGAACATTAACGAGGGGAACGTGATTAACAAACCGTTAATGCTGCGTCGTCGAGAAGCCTTCTTAGGGCTGGCTGGAGCTGTGCTTATCAAGGCCGCTAAGGGAGACTCGCCCGTCATATGATAAGGTTGTAACCTTGTCATTTGGCGCCATTGTTTGGGAAAGGCTGATATGAAGATACAATCGGTTGATTGTAAGGTATAACAGGGGGTAAGCGGCCAGTCAACCAAACAAGCAAGCCAATTGATATTAATACTGCACCTCGATCTTCGCTTGCGTGGAATTGCGGCACTGGTCAAGATACAGATTGGATTGGATACATCTGCTGGATTTCCGGGCATACCTCCAGGCAAAAAACAGTTTGTTCTCGGAGCGGCTCGGTGACACCTCAATTGACTTGAGTTCATAACTGGCGCTTCGAGCACAGGGATAGGCTTTCTGAGAAAGAAGAGAGTCAAAAGTCCTCAGGTTGTGGTATGAGTCGGACGTTGTGGAAGAATCGGAAATGAACTCTTGAGACCAAGGAATTCGGTGACGTATCATGACGAAGTGGAGACGCCGCTGTCCAAAAGTAATCTCGAATAGTTGACTTCCCATTCAGCCTTGCGACATCATAAACTGCGATTAGCATTAAAAGATAAATAAAAACACTAAAAATACAAGCCAAAACACGTAAAGTATACATGCTCCTATCTCGCTCTCTTGCTGCGCGAAGGACAGAGCGCAAGCACAAAGGCTCACATGAGAGGTCCCCCTTCTGTCAAACAGCGAGTTTGTCAAGTGAGTGGGGTAGGGGGCGGGGACGTACACACATGTCAAACAACTCACGAGAATAAAAGCCAGTCAAGAATGAAAGAGTATAGTATGTACTAATCGTCATATTGCATCAACTGAACACGAAAATCAATCAGTCATGTCAAGTATTTTCCTGAAGAAAGAAAAAAAAGTAAAACTTACATCCAACGTCAAAGTTCTTGAACTATTCACATCCTGATCCCGATAAATCCCAACCAACGACTGTCCCTTCTCATACAACGACCCCTTCAAACTAATCACAATAAACTGGAAATCCTTCGAAGCACGACTTCTTATGTAATTCGCCACCTTTGCAACATTGGTGTTATCCAGCGCAGCATCTACTTCATCTAAAACGAAGAATGGCGCTGGTTGATAGTTGTGGATGGCGAAAAGTAAGGCAAGAGCAGCGACGGTTTTTTCGCCACCTGATAATTGTTCCATGTCTCGGAAGCGTTTCATTGGCGGCATAGCATGGTATTTGATACCTCCAAGGTATGGCTCCTGGTACACGGTTAGCGATCTAAAACTGAAGACTTAAAATACGCCTCGAAAAGACTTACTTCACTATCTTCTAAACTGAGATATGCTACACCCCCCATAGGCGCTGCCTTGCCCTTGGTGAGATCTTTGTACACCTGGTCGATCCTATCGGAAATATGATTATACGCCTTGTTGAAAAGCTCGCAGCTAAAACCATCGTATTAACGCGGAACCATCA
The DNA here is from genome assembly GCF_000300575.1 of Agaricus bisporus var. bisporus H97. NCBI lineage: Eukaryota > Fungi > Basidiomycota > Agaricomycetes > Agaricales > Agaricaceae > Agaricus > Agaricus bisporus. Next base: position 1,878,052 of record NW_006267367.1, on the reverse strand, counting down.
CTCGACGAAAATGACTGTTAGCTCACCGCTTCGCTTTGATCTCATTGTAATAATCTCTAGCAGTCTTCGACTCTTTTCTTGCCTTGTCTGCTTCTTTCTCCGTCATCGCTAGCTTGGCTTCAACATCATCCAACCTACACGGAGAAACGGAAGGAAATGTCATTAAGAGCTGGGATCCCCAAAACTTCAACGAAAAAGAGAAACAAGCGAACCTTTCGACAGCTTTCATATTCGGCGCCATCCTCTCAATATCATTATTCGCGCTCGTAATCTCCTTATCAAATTGTGCAATCATCTCTGCAGGATCTTGCATCCTATCATCCTCATCAATCAATTCAAAGTTGACTTCAATACCGTAGTCCGCGACTGCTTTCGGTTTTTGCGTGCCGTCTTCATCATCATCAATATCCATAGTAACTTCTTCTCTTAAGTTCTAGTGAAGGGGAAAGAGACGAAAATATGTAGTTAGCCGATGTAAAAATTAACAAGGAAAATAGATATACCTCTTCCATCGGCACGTTCTTTAGATGGCCAGATAACAAGGGTAACCTGATCTCTTCCAGTCGACATTTCCTATAAATTGACGACCTCTCCAGAGCCAATTTCTCAATTTCATCATTCTACACCACAACGACAACAGTCAGACACAATTCATCGAAAAATTTAGCACTCTAGCAGGAAAAGGAAAACTCACACAAGAACTGATTTCCTTCAAAGCCAAATCAAGCACTTTCGCACTCTTCGCACCAACCTTCTTCACTTGATCCACCACTTTCGTCCTTTCGTCCAACGTCCCTTGCAACACTTCCAATTCTTCCTTCAACTCCCCAATTGCTGTTTCGCTTTCTCCTAATTCTTGCTCGAGTCTTTCTTTCTGCGTGTTGAGATTTGCAAGATTGGCGCGTTCGGATTGGATAGTTTGATCAAGTCGTTGGATACGTTCACGAGCGGTTGTGAGGCCTTCTGATTCAAACGCAAGCCTTTACACAGAGAGGTAAAAAAGAAAGGTTAGTAAGATTGGTACCGAAAACGTGCTGGGAAAAGAACAAACTGGTGCGTGAGACGAGCAATTTGAGTATCAAATCTCAACCTCGCTTGACTCTCCTCCTGAGCAACTTTAAGCTGCCTCTCTTCGTACTCTCGAATATTCTCTACACCAATCTTTTCACAAAACGCGTTGAAGATATCATCTTCAGCCTCGTGTACAACCGCTGCAAATTCTTCGATGCGAGATCGAAGTGCTGAATATGTCGCTTGTACCTATATCAAACGTATGTATTGAGTCCAGAAAAGCAAGCGATTGGTTGGAGATTGGCTTTTTCACCTTTTTCAATTCGGGGGCATTGGATTTAAGGTCACGTTCGAGGTGTCGTAACTCTTCTTTAATGCCAGTGATCCGTAATTTGCAAGCAGCCTGAGATCATCATCAATGAGTGACACGCGGGTAAATACAATGTAATAAAATCATACCAAATCGTCGCGTTGGACAGTCAACATTGACTCCAATCTTGAAACTTCCGCCAACAAATTTTCATCCGTCTTCGTACGAGGCTTTTGCTTATTCAATTCTTTCAACTGACTGAGCAAAATTTCGCGATTACGAATGAGACCTAAAAAGCAAGACTCATTAGATTGAAATGCCATGGTCAATGAATATAATTTTTGACCTTGCACGTCCTTCTCGTCCCACTTCTTATTTGAATTGTGCGAACTTCTTCCACCTGTGATCAATCCACTCTTATGTATCACTGTTCCTTCCAACGTCACAGCTACATTCCACAAAACCTCAGCTCCTCAAAAGGAAGGCAGAAGAAACACAACACACCTTTGACTTCTTGACCCTTTTCATAACATACATATCTAGCAACTTCCATCGAATCACAGACCAGAGCATTCCCACAAGCATGATGTACAGCTCTTTGAATTACCGGTTCATATTGTACCACATCAACAGCCAATCTTGTACCTTTCGCAAAAGCTCGGAATTTGTCATTGGTTGGTTTGACTTGAATGGTGTCTAATGGGATGAATGTGGCTTGACCTGCACGTTGGTTACGCATATACTAAAAAAAAACGATTTTAGAAAGCTTTTAAGTGTAGTTGGTGCGGTTAGAGTTACCTCAATGCAGTCGATGGCAGTCTTTTCTTCGTCTACGACAATAGCATCAATATTTCGACCCAGTACGACCGAAATGGCAGTCTCGTATTTCTTTGCGGTAGGTTTACACAAATCAACCATTCTTCCTCTCACCCCTGTTCCCAAATACCGTATTTTGAGTTTCAAAGGTGTGGTGGAGAGTGCTAATCTTACCTGGGAACAAATCTTGCAAATTCGCCAATGTCTCTCTCAACTTCATTTCTCTCTCATTTTGGTTCCTATCTACACCGGCTTGAAGCAATTGCTGATAAACAGCTTGAAGTTTCTCATCTGCTTCTGCCTCAAGTTTGCTTTAAAATTGGTGGTATCAGAGATAAACGCGTACTACATCTGCAAGATAAATGACATACGCAATTCTCGTACGTTCTGACTGTTGTTTATCCAATTCCGATTTAGTTTGAGTCAACTCAGCTTGAAGGGATGATATTTTTGCCTCCAACTATATGCCAAAATTGATGAGATCAATAAAGCATGAGACGTAGACGGGGAACAGCATACCTCTGCTCTCTTTCCTGATTGGGCATTCAAATCTTCATTACGGGTGACATTCTTCTCCTCGAGATTTTGTCGTCTTTCAGTCAGTTGTGCAAGGGTACGGCCTGTGGTCTTTTCATCCCTCGTCAGAGTTTCGAGCTGTTGCCGTTCGTCGACAGCGAGAATATTCGCTTGTGCTTTGCTTTTTGACATAAATTCATAGGCTTGAGCATATAGTCAAGTATACTTACAGCTGACGATACTCTTCTAAACTCTCTTCAGTCAGAGCGACGTTTTGTTGGGATGCGCGACGTTGTTCCTCTATAGGCATAGATTTGTGAGCGAGGGAAGGATGTGGGTCGATAGGGGGTTATCATACCCTGTGCCGCATCAGCAGCCCTCTTCACAGACACCAGTTCCTTCTCATAATTTTCTACCTTCTGAGCCAGATTCTCTTCAGTTTTGGCTGACTCCTCTTTTGCCTTGAGCGCATTGTTGATTTTACGCGTCCCATGAGTGATTTGAGCTTCTAGTGCTACGAGGTCGGGTTTCTGATTTCGTTAATTGAGCAGGGAGTTAGGTGGAACATCGCGTATGAAACTCGCCTTGACGTCGAGTGATTTGTCCGCCTTTTTGATAGCCTTTTCTTTTTGCATCACTGCTCCTCTGGCTTTAGCCTGTTCTGCACGCGCTTCCTCGAGTTCTTGGTCATGAGCGCGTTGTTCAGCACGAAGGCCCTTCAGTTCCTTATTTTTCTTGACAATTGTTTCCGAGCTGCTGGTAATCGCCTCTTCGATGTTGAATAATTTGAACAATATGCGTTGTAGTATTAAATGGTCCTTTGGAATAGTGAGATCAATATCGCAACAGTATTCTAACGCATACCTTTTTCTCCACAAGAGCCTCAAATCTCTCCGCCTCCCCCTTCTGTTCCTTATACTGCTTAATTTCTCCTGCAATTCCTCTCCGTTTATTGAAATTAAACGTCGCATTCTCCGTAGCTCTATCCTGAGACTCCTTGGCTTTCTCATATTCACCCGCCAATTCAAGCGAGCCACTGATTTGTTCTATAAGACGTGAGAGTTCACGAGGAGATTGTGATGCGACGGCTTCGACGTCGCCTTGAAACACGAGAAAGTTTTTGGCTTTGACGAGGATGTTGTGCGACACAAGAGCGGCATTGTAAGCAGAGTAGGTGACGACCTTGTCGTTGAGCTTATATTCCGAGGCGCCTGTCGTAGAAATCCTAGAAAGAACGCGACAAACGTGAATTCAGTGGAGAACCATGGAGGACCACAACACACGTTCGCTGAAATTTCCATTCTTTTTCGGTCGAATCTATAAAGACAGCGAGGACCCAAGCCTTCTTGGCCGTCCCCTCCCCGTCCTGCTCGTCTTGTTCTTCATCCTCGTCTTGCACCATAGACCCATCCTCATTGATCTTGGCGAGTCTTCGTCCGCGATACACGAGGTCTTTGAGTTGCGAACTTCGCAACTGAGCACTCTTCACGCCCAAGACAAACGAAATGGCGTCCATGAGGTTTGATTTTCCCGCACCATTTGGACCAATAACCGATGTAAAGTGCTTGAACGGCCCAATTGTTTGGTGTCCTCTGAAATTGAAGAGAATTCAGGTATGACTTTGTAGTCAAAATATATCTGTATGCACCTGTAGGACTTGAAGTCGCATACTTCAATGCGCACCAAAGGCATTGTTTTGTTGTTCGCTGATCAGCCAGGTCGCGTCCATTCAAACCGCGAGATTCGCTGAGTCAGCAACTTCGACGCTCAACATCATCATCATCATCACTCAAAGTACTGTACAACCTGAAGGTGGCTAATGCACAAAATATCATGAATACAAATTTCTAAAATCAAGGTATACGAATATCGCTATGTTTTGGTAGAGTGTCGTCGTCATATTGCGACTTGGGGACCGTGACTTCTGAAACATCATCCATCCTCAAGGCCGTCTCTGTCTGAATGGCCACCGTAATGGGTGGGAGATGAGAGGGCTTCCGATAGTATGATTGGCTGTTCCGTTGCAGCGCCCTCTCCATCACCAAATTATCACTCTGATTGCTACCTATGGATCTATCAGGCCCTCCATTACCGGTGCCTCGACGGTTGTTCAACATGGTGATGAAAGAGTTACTATATCTATGAGGAATGTAAGATTTCAGTTTTTCGATTGGTAAATCTACTTACAGCTTTCCTAAAACATAGCCCCTATCGGAAAACATTCAGTATCATTTAAGAATATTGATTTCGGCCGACTTACGGACAAAGAAAATAGCTTGTTTTCTGGAGGAAAAAAATGAATACCGGTCGTCATAAGTATAGCATCACGCTAACGTACCGGAGGTGCAATAGGCGTAATAACAGTCGTGAGTAGGACGGCCATCGCAACCAAAGCTTGGCTTCAATCAATTATCAAGCCAGAAGGAAAATCATCATTGTAAGCGTACCACTGGCAGCATTTGTCTCAATCACCAACCTGATCAACTTTGTCATTACAGTTGATCTCTTTTTCCTTGATTCAAAAGGTCTGGATGAAAGTAACTGCTCATGTATGAGTCTAATGTTTTCGATGAATGATTATTGTGGGCATCTCGCACCAGATATGTCATTATGGAAGCGATTAAAGTATCCGCCACAGCACTACCAGCGGTCCAAAGCTACGCCATGCCCCGTCAACTAGGTTCTACCTCAAGCGGATCATGTTGACTCACAATCAGCAAGACGTTGAACTTCGGGTCCCACTCTTCAATGGTACCCAATCTCTGGTTCTGATAAACGTCAGGGCGGAGCCGATGAAAGAATGAATATGATGACAGACAACAATGCCAATGCCAAGCCCTCCAGCTGTCTGTGCAAGAGCAGCCTGTTGAAAGAACAGATCAAAATCCAAGCCAGCGCGATATGGAAGCGAGGTACGTACAATGCCAATAATCATCGTGGGGATCTTCCAACGACTCAAGTAGTATATCCTCCAACAGTACACCCCTTGAGAGATGAGTGCAATTATTGAGCATAAAATGGGCGAATCAAAATTGGCCAGAAAATATTCCCCGAGCTTCTTAATGCTCCCATAACCATAAACGAACCAGTGAAATCCATCCGCGACCGTCATGACTGTCTGTGCCGTCTCCAAAAAGAATATTAAATGGACTACAATGGAATGGACATTCGTCAGATCTGCAAGAATGGGTAACTCAGAACAACGTCCTCACCGAGATTCCGAAGCCATCTCATATCATTACGAAAAGCGCTTTGGTAGTTATCTTCGCCTTGTCAACCAACCGCTACGTTGCAAAATCGGTAAACTCACAGTATTGCAGGGTCAGAATTCCAAATAAATAGCTATTGAGAGTTATGCCAAAGAACTAGTGAAATAAGTATTCGTCGAAAAGATTGGAGTAGGATGGACGTACGGGTGGTCCAGTACTGGTAGGAGTTGCATAGTCTTCAGTCACGGAACTTTTTTAAGCGCTGAATGAAAGAGCAACTTACAGATCGTCAATATTTGGAGGGAGAGCTTCCGCCATCGAATCAAGTTGTAACCCAGATACTCAGAACCCTTTCACTTTTAAACCTAGTCAATACGCCTTGTCACAACAGCCTCATCATAACCACTTCGACGTGAGAATAGACCATCTATCACCCAGTTCTGGTATCGACAGCCCAAGGTGTGGATTAGAGAAAAAGAATCCGCTTTTGGTTTGAATACGTTAACTTTGATTCCATAACATGGGACGAAATGTATATATATGTAGCAAGTATAGAGGTACAGACTCTCACGTCCATTACCTTGTCAGCAGAGAACCTTAATTAACCCAGTGTTATGGAACATCATCTGATGAAGTGCCACCGATTATAAGCTAGGTGTCATGGAGCCCTCCTCGGTATCGTTTTACATAGGAAAACCATGACTTTCGTCGAGATCCTTGCATTTGAATACCTCGATAATCGTTATGTTGTTCCGTACCCCCCTTCCGGTGCCTGGAAGCTGTATAAGCGCGGGGGCTGTTAAGAATCGTAACTTCGGTTCCACGCCCATAACATGTTTGCACTCTGAAATAGATTTGCCTTGCCATCTGTCATTGACTCAGCGAGCCTCAGATGGTGAAACTGACGCTCAGACACCGGATGATGGCCATGTGGCGGAGACACCAGTGGACTCATGGCACGAATCACCGAGTCTGAGATATTAGGAGCTTTTGTTGGATGAGGCTGTCGCTATACCTAGAGTGGTCAGAAACAAACATCGACTCATGGTCAGATACAGACATTACCATCTAGAGCGTTTGCCACTATAAGCGAGACATCTTAAACCAAGATGGGTATGCGAGGATGAGAATAGTGAATGAGATATTGATGGAGCGAGGAAATAGCTTCCTTTTCGTTATCATCCAAGTCAACCATCTCTCTTGTTAATTGTTGATTCTTGCCATGCGGGTGGAGCGATGCTTGTGGAATAACAGTAGCCAAGAATACACCAATGGCAACGACGTTTTGCAGCAAACCACCTACGATCAGTTCCCACAAGAATGCCATTCGTTAGTTACGTTCTTGTCAATGAGACGAACAATCCTTGTAACGACGTTGGTGTCTCCTGGTGTTCCAGCTCCTCGAACCTGTCAAGCAGTCAGAAAATCATATCAAAAACAAAATGTAACTCACCAACCATATTTTAAGCATGTCACTGTACCTGTGATGAACGTACGATGAATGAAGTTTGCATCTGCGTCCCATAATTAGCATTGTTTCAAACATGTGACTATACGTGACAGTTAGAGCACCGAATGCTTTGACTGCTACGCCGCGATTGGTCCGATTGCTTGATGCTGGATTTGCACAGGTGTGATAGCCCGTGATAAGATGTGTTTCACAGAACTTACCACAACTCCGGTACTCACGCCACCCACAGCTTGAATGGCAGGGCACTAATCCCATCAGGATATGATATTTATTTTTCACCAGCAGTCACCGGCACCTCGAAGTTGCTCAAATGGTTAAGTTACCAAGCGCATATCCCTTGCGCGACCCAAGCAATGACAGAACCCATAATTAGAGAGTTGTGTTGGCCAGGGGGAACTGGAGTATACCAGTTGATTTACGTTATCTAACGCATAGACGAATGAGTGAAAGGCGGTGGCAACGGTGACTATTGTCTGCCTCAGTTTCACTAAGAGATAAAAATGCACTGACGACTCAGCAATGGCCCTTTCAGCGGTTACGTGGAAACGAAAATATCTCTAACAAATTATGGGAGATTGAGCGGATTATAACGAGGCAGTACAAAAGCATCGCTCGCAGAACTGTATGACAACTGTGTCAAATGAAAATGAGTTGGGAAAGGTGCCCAAGTGCTGGATCCTGGACTCAAGGGTTCGCAGAATGATTTAGATACGGAATGCACGACGTACTGGTGGACTGGCTCTATGACTATCGAATTTCTTCAGAAGAGGTCTCGAACTTACATTAACCCAGGGATGAATGGTAATCCTTCTTCAGAACATCAGAATACCTGTGACTGGCGTTAAAAGAGGAGAAAAGGCGAGAGGCAAGATGGTCGTACTAACAATGAATCGAATCTCACAGTTATAAGCATTGGCTATGAGAAGTGCACACTATGAGCGCTCATGGGTTTTATTTTTAGACACACATAGACTTCGACGTTACCTCTAGACACCATTTGGATATGCAGGTTATTTCATACAGCCATTAGCAGACATCCGATACGAAATAAGCCCCGTAATCGGAAATGCCGTGGTCGCCAGCCGGTAATGACAGATCTGTCGTTCATATCGCAGTCAGTAAGTTTATATGACACGGCGAGGGCAGCTGCTATTAATGACACACTACCTGATGTTAACAATGTGGTAACAAGTTGTTATACGACTCAGTGCCCATGTCTGACCAAATTCGCGGCACCACAAGTCATTAAACTCATCAAAGGCACCGAGCAGAGGATAGGTATGAAAGAGACCGGGGTACACCGCCCGGTGGCATTTATGAGCCCTATCTGATTGATTGTCTGGACTTTGGAGAAATTAGAAATGACCGATACATTTCAGGGGACGATAAGGCGTTGATATGCGAACGATCTTTATCACTGTTTTAGGCGAGCTCATGAACTATTGAAATGTCCCTCACTCTCTGATTAGCTGAGCCACCTGTGTCGATACGCGTAATTCTAGTATTTGATAGGAGTCCGGTGTTGCACATATGGACAATATAATTGATGATAATGCCGAAAGTAATGAGCGTGGATAGATACAGAAATCGATATGAAGATAATCGCGTTATACATCCATCCATCGGCACAGACAAACCACATACTCAGAGGAGAGGTGCTTCGGGAGTGGCCATGTCTGACAACGAGTAATTGCTTCCAAAGATTTGCCTGAGCACCAAATCCATTCGTTCTCGATCTTCGCTGGCCTTTCTCATCTCTTCAGAAATTCGTGCCTCCCTCTCTGCGAAGATGCTTTCAAAAGCACTGAGGCTATTGACTGCCGTTTCGAACGCACGTTTCCACCCCACTTCACTACCATCGGAAGATTCTCCAGGAGCTGGTGATGATTCCAGAATTTTCTCGGCAAGTGATGCTTGGGGGTGTGATCGGGTTTTGCGACGGTGGGTAGCCATACGTTTAAACCCAACCTTCAAAGGAGTCATGTCGGGTGCGTTTGGTTGTCCCGCTTGTCTCCTGATACAGCGAGAACGGACGGTGTGGAGCTTGGTGGAATGCGACGGGGCTGCCAGAAGCACCATAGTTGCATCTGTTTGTCTATCCAGAGCCTCGAACTGCAAGTTCAGCCAGAATTAGTTATGTCCTGTCAACTATAAAGTCTATAATGCGAGGCTTACAGCTTCTACAAGTCGTTCCCAACCATTTTCCCATCGTTTACGTCTCTTCGAGATATTCTTGACGTAGGATGGATGATATTCCAATTCTAAAAGATCATCTTCATCGGATTCTTCATCTTCGTCTACCCATTCGCTGTCCCCGTCATCATGGACCCAGCCATTCCCGTTAGGGGTATGTGTCTCGTAACGATCTTCCCCCGCGGTCTCTTCGCCCGATGTGGAGGGCTCTGGGCTAGTATCGCGTGGCTGCGTACTTTGAACACGGGGGGGAACAGCTTTAATCTCAGTACTAAGCCTGCTGGCAAGCTGTTTCTTTTTGCTACGGAAAACAGCAGATGGCGGGCGATCATGTCGTTCTACGCGCTCCAAAGCGGGACTGGATTGCATACTACGCAGATCAATGGCACGCCCAAGAGTCCTTCGAGCATGCAGGTGAGCCCAAGGCGCAAAGTTACCCTGGAATGGCGTAGTTGAAGGCGAGAAGGTAGAATCCGACATAGCCATATGGGTATTTTGAGCGAACTTTTGCCATTGACCCGCCATTTGTTCCCGCACCACGTTGAGATCAAAGTTGGGATCATGAGGATCGTATACCTGTGGATGAGTGTTCCGGGATACATTGACGTTCCGACGAACATGTTCAAATGGAGCTGGGTAAGGTGAGCCGGCATGGGGAATCGGGCTAGGTGCAACATAGTTTCTTGCATTGCGCTGATACATATGTGCAAAGGAAGCCGGAGAAGGGGCCGTAGTCTGGCTATGAGGTGTTGGTGGAATAGGTGCGTCTGGTCGGGGCCTTTCAGTATAATGGGCTTCGGGAAAATAATATGAGGAAGGGTCCCCATACGCATAATATTCGTCAGGAGGATATTGCCCTCCATGATAAAGTCCAGAGTAAGGACTAGATTCGTCGGCGTAATATTGTGCTTGTTGATACTGATGGTTTGGATCTACACTTAGCTTCCGCTGAATCGGGTGTTGACCACCCCGATAAGAGTTTTGAGAAGCCTGAGTGACGTTCGGGGTCGATTGATGGATCGTTTCCTCGATACCTCGAAGGCCGAGCTGTTCCATAGGGCCTGTGCGCCCCGAGATCCTTGCGGCAATCCGCGCATTGAGAGATGCTGTGCGCACATGTTTGTCAGGGAGACCGACGCTGGGAGACCGCGGCGTTGTTGCTCCATCGTCATCTTCCTCATTGGTGTAACGATCTTGGCGAGCGAGGACAGAATGGGGCTTTTCAAAATGTTGTTTGTTCCCTTCTGGCAGGACGTCAGACGAGGAAATGGGAGAAGAAGTACGATGGGATGAAATCCCCAACTGTTCAACGCCATGGTATGGATCATCTTTGCCAACACGAGGATCGTCCTCTTCGTGCACAGGCAAGGAACGTACCACCGTTGGACGGCTTTGCAGTGGAGGAGTCTGATTCGGCAATCCATATTGGCCGCGCGGCTCATTATTCACGCTCGCTACAGTAACGGGACGCCTGCGTGTTTGGACCGGAGGAGAGTCACGTGTCATGTATGCTGTATAGGTTTCTCCGGATGATCCACCATCTAGCGGGGACGAGCGTGCCGATGAGCTGGACGTCAGGCGCTCCGACAAAGAAACTTGCGACTGCGCAAAGGAAGAAGGGGAATGAGGTTGCCGTACCGTCGGGCTCTCTCTCGTGGGGAGCGCATCTCGACGTCGCGGGTCCAAGCTTGGGCTTGTTCGTTCAGCAGTTCGGATCCTGTCCTGTCCTAGGTCGGGGGGTGTGGCAGAGTCATTACGGGGGTAGTTAGCAAACGCAGGAGATCCAGTTTGCGTTTGTGCCTGTTCTTGGTCGGCCCTTTCAATCGCATCCAATAGCTCCGGAGTGATGTGAAAGTCATGATCTGAATTTTGATACCTCGTCAGTTTAGCGACCTGTGCACGAGAATACTGCGCTCCATGATTAGCGTGATTTGGTAGGATCTGTGAAAGTGAGGGGTTGACTCCGACTTCATTCGGAGAAGTAGATGCTTGCGGTGGTGTTGGAAGATGTCGTGAAAGGGGGTTATTTGTCGGTGGCGATGTTCGTGAGTGCGAAGATCCAGTCGGACTCGCATGAGGAGGTATTTGTTGCGCCAAGGCTTGCGAAGCATACATATGTGGGACGGCAGGTGCTGCTAAGGGTCGAGATCTTTCCCGTAACGCAGGGGATGGTGAGGATTCACGAGGGTGGATGGTCTGACCAACGGTTCCTGAGAAAAAAAAGGAGAAGCACAGTAAGCAGCCGGAATAAGATCATACGCATGAGCCATATCGTTGGACAGATGCCGCACGATCGACCCAGCAAGGGCGTAATTAAGTAAAAGATCGTTACCTTGATTTGAGAGATGCCCCGGTGCTACTCGAAGACTTCGAGTACGTTGTGGTCCGTGGCTTGCCATGGATGTGTAGTGCAGATAAGAGGCCGTCCTATACGGCTATAGCTTTGCCTGAACGCGAAAGATGGCGGAGAGGAGACGAGTGCGGCGGTGGGTGAGGAGAAAACTTATACGCAGAATGTGTTTCCAACGTGTGCGACGTTCGGTAGAGGACGGTGGGTATGCAATGAGGTGCGAAGCCTCGTTTGGAAGGTTGCCTCGAGGCAGAACAGGACTGGCGCCGGACCGGTGTTATGGTTCAGTGATGGTAGGGATATTTTGCCTGGCTCCTCATTAAATATCGCGTCCTTGTTCTGCGTCGAGAAGCAACAGACGACTGTAGGGTTGCCCTCGCCATATTGTACAACATAGAGAACAATACCGTTCCTAATTTCGCACCATCCGGTCTGTCACTAACCAAAGCACGAAAATGGAAAGAACAAACATACGCAAAACAAAAGTGATTTGTAGTTTCCGGTCTGGGGGATGCCGCTTCGCTTCAGTCGAACATCATCATTTCTGACAAGTATGCTTCCCTGCTTAAACACAATATGATGCACGATGTTTCAACCCGGCAAATTAGACAGCATGCAAAAATAACCCACCTCCAACTTGGCCAATGTCCGGATACATCGACAGCTCCTTCGTGTGGAAGCGCTGAATACAAGAGATCTGCACTTGCAGAGCTAGAAGATGGAGTCTGGACAACAAGCTCCAGTCACACAATAAATAGCCTGGCAAGTGACAAAACGACCCGTACCAACTTCTCAGGGCAGCTTTAGTAAACTCTCAGGCTCTCCCACCGTTTTCTTGCGCCCCATACCAGCCCATATCCTGATCATTCTTTGATACTTAAGTTTACGAGTTCACGTGAAGCGAGGAAAATACCCACCCAGATCCCCGCCCACCTGAACCCGAGGGAGCTCAGAGATCTTGCCCCACATCGGTTTGTTGCGCCGGCAGAAAGTCACTAGCGGTAATTGTTCATTTCCGTCATTTTGCTGATAAGAATCTAGAAGTCGACAGGAAACCGGTGACAAAATTCCATGGCGATGGCATGAAGAAACAAGGATGACGTAAATGATTTCATATCTGAATCCTATTGTCAATCCTTCCTGCTAACTCTCAGTACTTACGGAAGAGTGGGGAATCGACAATGTCAAAACATTCTTCTCTCTCTATCTGCACTAGCAACCGTCGACTAGTAATAAGGTGGTATACTAAAGGCAATATAATTATATTCCGCATCCACTTTGATTAAATATCAATTGAATAGCATCTGGCGCTACTGCTTCTTTTGAAGCGAGGGCTGGCCAGAAAAATGACGAGAATTTGTCTGTTATCGTCCGGTAAACTGTTCAAGCGGTGGTGATAATTATGTTCCATATATAAAGATCGAACGATGTATCAGCGTGAAGATATGCAAATTTTTTCACATTTTTTGTCTCGGGTCCGTCAAGTGTTAGAGTTAGTGACTGAAAACACTGAGACCCCTCCCTTTCAATTTATTTGACGTATCAGCACGGATGGCCACGAGAAATCAGGGCTCGGCGATGCAAAACATTGTGATGGAAAACAAGCCATAAGAATTGAATAGTAAGTTTACGAAACTGATAAAGGTCAACCTTCTAACGGTCCGGCTGCCAGTGACCTTTTTAATAAAACTGTTTCAAGGAGGGTACCTCGTGTCGGGCAAGGGCGCAACGGCAGACCTCCGCAGGAGTGACGTCAAAAGTGGCAGCTGCTTGGATATATGCGCAATGCAAAGCGTGTTACTGGACTTGTTTAGCAATTATCGCATCAAGAATGAGTACTTCAATGAAAGGACATTCCAGGCAAGTTCTTTACCACATTTCCTATCGGCGGCTTGCATGACTCTGCCCCGACACATTGTGACAAAGCGAAGATGATTACGATAATTGCTACATACGATTAGACTGGCAGAATAAGACATAAAACTGGGGGATCTCTACATTTGAATCTCGAAGCCTATTCATCTTTATAATTCATCATCTAAGCGGTTCTCTTTCGGGCTAGCACGCAAGGTACGCAACCAGTCTTTGATAGCTTGATTGACCTCTTCCGGGTTCTCGAGATGAAGCCAATGGGCAGCCTCGACGATCTATAGCCTTGTCAAAAATGTGAATGAGATAGAGTCGAATAACTGACCTTGAGAGTCAGGCTAGGGAGAAACTCCTCGCTTTTTAAGAGCTTCATCACATGCTGCCAATCAGCAACAGGATCCTGTAATAGAAAATGATTTATGATATAGATACAAAAGTCGACCATAACTCACTGCTGTTGGTAGTATCGAGAGAACAGGTTGGGGAATGGTATGGTTTCCTTGCCCGTAACTGAAGGTGTAGGAAATCTGCCTGCTCTATTTTTGAACGATTAATATGAAAGATAAGAGAAATGTGACTCATGAGGAACCTACCTCCTCCGTGTAGAATCCAAAAGCTGGCCTTTTTTAAGGTCGTCCGTTCACATTTCTAGGATATAACGATAACGTACTGTAAAGGAAACCCTGCCTCTCAAAGGCTTCGACCAGATAATCCTCCTCCTGTTTGCTTAGAAACGGGATCGGAGGAATCTAATAAAAGTTTAATCAATATCACAACCGTCGAAATAAAAACACTAACTTCCTCGATATCTTTCCAGGCATCCAAAAATGATTCTTCGCTCTCTAAAAACGCATTCGGTGGAGGACTAGCGATACTTCGCAAAGTTGCTCGAAGTGATCTTCGAATATCACGTTCTAGTTCTTTTGCCGCATTCTCCGTATCTCGGTCAAAGAATGTTTGATACGCGAGTCGTGGGAATGCAGGAACGAGACGTTTGACAGAGAAGTAGGGTCCAATCGAAGGAATGTACTATTGATATCATTCAAGCTTTTGTCGCCCAATGGCGGGATGAAGTAGAGTCACCGGAATAGCAATAGCAACGACTGCGGTAAAGATATCCGGTCGCATACGTGCAGCCTCATAACAAACTTGTGAACCCCAATCATGCCTAGCAATGAGAAATTCATGAGTGCCAAGCAGTTTCCGAATGGAAAAAAGGACCGAACCCCATGCAGATAGCAGATTGCACACCCGCATGTTCAAGAATACAGGTCAGGTCCTGGACAATATCGCCCATCGTATGCGACGATTTGAAGTCTTGCGTGTGAGAAGAATACCCAAATCCACGTAGATCTGGAGCTATCAAGCGATAATTCTCATCCTGATGGAGAAATGTCAATCTTTTTTCCGTGTCACTGAGTGAGGGAACAGACTTTAAGGCCTTCAATCTGCTTTGACCAAGTGCTCCAAACGCTTGGCCATCCATGCACCATGAGGACAGTTTCAGGAACCTTGTCATTTACGTCGACATAACCTGTCAAATCAAGTCAATTGTCATATATTAATCACAGAATTACGACTATATGCACTTAATTCAATCTTGATATCGCGCTGCGGTTCTCGCTGTACCGCGTCGCAATGCACGGTTTTCCTCGTATAGTCGTATGGATTGAAAGATGAAGTACCAGAGATGAGCAAGGAGAGGATCAGCGCCTGTGCGGAGGTATTCAGCAGCATGGTGGGGAGGATCGAAAAGGAGGTTGGGGCGCTCACCGTCTCCTTCTCTACGTGTCATGATCATGATCAAATCGTTGTCTCGTAGCATTTTTAGCTTTGGTCTGGTAGTTGTCAGAGGGGCGCGTCATCACGCGTCACATTTCTGATGGGAAATATTAGCAGAAATCATATTCTATTGTAAGTGGAAAAAAATGTCAAGGGTACAAGCTTGTTAAGTATGATAACGACATAAAGCGAGAATTAGATGTTCGGTACGACATATCCATGCAACCATCATTACATGGATAAGCACTGAAAGACTGTACGCTATTCGAGTAGCTCAAAATGAATACAAGAAAGGAAACATCGTGGCTAATGAGGCAGCTTCACTGATGGTTACACTCTGGCATCTGCGTGTTGTGGGCCGTCCCGCCACCACCTCCGGGAGCTGAATTGACGTTAGGCGCCGAGCTTGAATGAGATCCTCCAGTGTTCGGTACGGCGCCTACAGGGCCCACAGTGTGCATATGACCACCCCCGAAGATATGGAAAACAGTGCCTGGAGGAGGTGGAGGAGGGTTTGAGGTGGAGGCAGACGCAGAGCCGGCGGTGGCGGCATTAATGTGAGTTTGCGACGTTGGGTCAGCAGAGTTAATGTTAACGCCATTTTTCCTCCGTGCATTACGAACTTTCATGAACTTTTTTCGGTGCGTTTTGCAGAAATCGGAAACCAAAGGTATCACTTCTGAAACATGACTTTTGTTGGGTCGATCTGATATACTGCAACGTCCAGGTTGAGCAAAACCAATTGAAACAATCAGAATGATACACAAACCGATTGGTCATCATCGTGACGACGTCCGATGCCTGGAAAAATGGCATAAGCTCGATAATTTTCGCGTAGACTCGGTGCAGTATCTGATTTCCATTCCCGGGCATATTCTGGGCATAAAGCTTCCATGTCTCAAAGCGAGGTTTTAATTGTGGCCTAAATTCCTCCCTGAGGTCTTCAAGGTCCGGATCCGGTTTGATAAGATCGGAATATGCTAAAAACTCTGTTTCATCGATCGAAGAGGATGAGGATCCGACGGGGAAACCCATCATCATCGCTGCAAAGGCCATAGGACCAAATGTTTCCGAGCTTGGAGAGGTTATCGAACGATCAACCCATCTTTCGATCCTGCTGACTCTGGCAGGTCCCGCGGGTAATCGAACAATTTCTGCCAAATCTGCCTTGTTCGGATCCTCTGCAAAATGGGAAAATTCGGAGCGTATAGCCACGTGAATGTGCTTGACGACATCCATCAGTTCTGCTTCAACGAATCTAAGTGCTTGCGGACGATATGAGGAGTTGAGGACGGCGATGGCTCCAAGGAGGGTTGGACAGTCATTTGGACGCAGCTGGGCATAATGAGCATCAAGAAGATTGAGAATCTTTTCAGGATGGTAGAGGTTTGTATGAATGGTGAGAGCTGCTCTGAACGACTCCACACTAGCACCCGCCCCCTCGTTGAGAGCTCTCATTAACTCCTTCACGATGCGAGGTGAAGGTCGGCCAATTGAGTTGATGACAAAAAAGAGATCGGCATCGGGGGCTTCACGGAATATATCCATAAGATACGATTTGACGATTTTTTCAAGTGTAGTCCGTTCCTGGTTCAGATTTTCAGACCAATACTTAGCGTGAAAGGGGCAGCAACATCGGTCCTCCCCATCACTGTCGTAGTAATACTCGTCATCGGTACCGACATCTTCATATTCGCGCAGTGTTTCCTCTTCATCGGAGTGTTCTTCACCTTCGTCTTCATCATAATATTCCTCATCATTGTCGTCATCGGAGGGTGATTCTACTTCGCGTTAAAAGGTGCATAATCCAAAACAGAAACCTCACTTCGTTTACCACCGTACAATACATGCTCTACACCTTGCCAACCCAAGCACTCTTCAATGTCGATCAACATTTTCTGTACGCTATTCTGGGAGCGGCTATCTTCGGCAAGCATACAAAGGAAGAGATCGCGCCAGATCCACAGACAAACGTTGTCGAGATTGCGAGGGCCGGTGAAGGAAAAGTATTTTATAGTCCTCTTCTTCTTGTCTTTGAGAGGGACTGTGAAATAAATGTTGTGGAACAGGCATTTACAGCTGGTAGGTCCGCGATTAGTCATGGCAGGAAGATCGGCAATCGAAAACACGAACTCTCCAACAGCGGGCGACTCCTCGAGCATCGATACACTCTTCAACGCGTAAATGAGGCACTCATGAGCCAGTTCGAAGTTGACTCTGTACTCGTAGACCATAGTCCATATCTGGCTCACCCACCCGGAGATGCTCAGGACAGCTTCTTGCAGAATCTCCTCGCGATTGCTCCTTTCCCGGGTGAAACCGATTTTCTCGTCCTTGACGAGCATCAGAATCAAAGTTTGCATTTCACGTTTCTTCTTTTTCAAATTCACGCCTGGAATACCTTCGTACCGGGAACGCGAGCGTTTAACGGCTTTAATTGCCCTATCGCGCTTCTTGGACGAGGTTGTGTCCAGAAGCGGCGCGAGTTGCTTTTCGACGAGTGCCCGCTGAGCTTCAGGGGGCAGTTTGCGGTATATGTCCATAAACCTGGTATAGAAATGTCAG
This sequence comes from Agaricus bisporus var. bisporus H97, assembly GCF_000300575.1. Taxonomy (NCBI): domain Eukaryota; kingdom Fungi; phylum Basidiomycota; class Agaricomycetes; order Agaricales; family Agaricaceae; genus Agaricus; species Agaricus bisporus. The sequence continues at coordinate 1,859,960 of NW_006267367.1, read as the reverse complement.
ATGATGTTTGCACAAAGAGTTGAAGTCCCACTGTTTACTGGACGCCATGTGGAGGTTGTGGAATAAGAGGAACCTTCGTTAATTGGGACCCTGGGAACAAATGTATTAAACTAGTCACGTAATGAATAGAATTGTTCTCCAACGCCACCCCGGCCATATCAGCAGTCGTTAGTCAACGCGCTGGCTAAAGGTACTGTGTTTCTCAACCTGTCAAGCCATTGTCGAAGGTGTAGTGGATTTTGATCACTCAGATTGCATTAGGAACAGATCCGTAACGGACTCATAACGCCCATTCAACGCGGAATCCCAAGCGGAACTGGGATCGCGTCTACGTTAAAAGACTCATATTCCTCGGCCTCCTCTATATCTGAGTCAACAGAAATGGATCAGCAAGTCCCTTATTCGTGCTTTCACGAATGAAATTTGCTTACAACGAAACCCACTCCCCAAGGACGAATTTAATTAACCGGAGCCTTGCCGATAACTGGCTTACTTTTAACAGAGTTTGATTTATCAGTGGGGCTCATGCGGGGCGAAGCCCACCAAATCTCTTCTAGTGACTGAAGAGGTGACTAAAATCCAACTGATACACCTTGCTGGCGGCTTCCTGGCTTGGAGCATGTGGATTCAGACCGAAATTAAATTCGAGGTATATAATCGCGAAGCACAAGGAAGTCTTCCTATTTATGCGCACACACAATGTGTTCAAGACCGAAATCACAAGAATTGCGCCAACTGCGCGATATTTTGACTAAAGCCCTCGAGGGAATGGAGAACATTGCGGATCGGAATTCTCCGAACGGATCATGGCCGTCATTGGACATGCCGATCAGCCCTGTCGAAAACCAAAACCAGTGGGAACCGCATAAAGATCCAGAAATTCAAAGACTATCTAATCTCGTCGTCGCAGCCGCTTATCAACTCATAAATCTAGTCAGAGAACCTTTTGCCTCGTTGGTCGATGTAGCTTGCGGTGTGAGGTCTCTCTTCCATTACCCTGTGCAACTTCATTTACCGGTCTTTTTACGCCAGTCGCTTCTGACGGCAGCTCTCAATACGGCGAATGAGCTTAATGTCGCAGAAATCCTGCGCGAATATGGGACGCAAGGTGCAGATGTCTTAGAGATTGCAGCCAAATGTCAGGCTGATGCGGAAAAACTAGGTTTGTCTTTCGCGTAGACAGTTTGCCTCGTTCACTGAGTTTCAACACAGGTCGTTGTTTACGCATCCTTGCCACGCACCATGTATTTCGCGAAGTACAGCCAAATGTCTTCGCTCATAACCGAATCTCTTCTCTGCTGGACACCGACGTACCTCACGAGCAGTTGAGAGAAGAGTTAGTTATCAATTTCATGCCCCACCTTCGCATCACTGGCTGAATTCGTTTCAGTCAGCTGAACAAGTATGAAACGTATACAGGACACAACGATGTATCTGCGTATCTAGGTCATTTGTGGGTCCAGGTCTATTCCATCTCTTGCGACTTTTTCTCAACAGAGACCAAATCAGCGCTAGTGATGTCGCGAAAGCTTCGCTCTACCACCTTGAAGATGTTAGAACGACCGGGGAGCTGTATCCCTCTCCGATTCGAACACCTTTCCAAAAGGCACTAAATACAAGTGAAGACCTGTTTTCTTGGATGCACAATCCAGAGCACAAATATGAATTTTCACGGCACAACGCCTGCATAAGAGCCACTACTCGATGGAACGCCTCCGAAGCCCTTCTGAGTGGTAAGTGATTATTCGATAATGTGCGGGCGGGTCTCGTGAAATCGTCAGCGACAGGTTTCGACTGGAACTCGTTGCCCGAAGGCGGCATTGTGGTAGACGTTGGCGGAGGTACGGGAAAACCCGCTGCTGAGCTTGCAAAGGCTTTCCCTCGTCTGAAATTTGTCGTACAAGACCAAGAGGCTGTTGTTCAGAAGGCGTTGAAGGTTAGAACCTTCGTCCTCTAGTTCGAACAACTTACTTAAGGAGAAAACTAGTATTGGCGAGTCAATGATCCTAAAATGCTAACAGAAGGACGTGTCTCCTTCACAGGTAAAATCTTTCAAGTTCATACAAATATGATCTTCTTACACTTTCATTTCAATCAGCCCATGACTTTTTCAAGGCACAACCTGTCGTCGGTGCAGATGTCTATCTGGCTCGTATAGTTTTTCATGACTGGGACGACAAACATGTCATTCAAATCCTCAAACGCCTTCGTGAAGCAGCATCATCCAAAACCCGTTTAATCGTCGCCGACTATATCATACCATTCGCCTCAAAAACATCATCGAGCTTTTCTAGTTTGATCTATACAGATTCACCAACAATTGATCCTCCTCCACCTCTTCTACCCAACTTAGGAAAAGCGCACGCTAATACTTATTATGTAGATATAGCAGTAAGTCTTACCAGACTTTGCTCAAGTTTTGTTTTATCATCTGCGTAGATGCAACTTCTTTTAGACGGGAAGGAGAGAACACTTCCGCAGCACGTTCAAGTACTTCAAGAAGCTCGATGGCAAGTCATCAAAGTAGGACTCTCAGCCAACTCAAATTTCGGGTTTATTATAGCTGAGCCTGTATGACGATGTAATTACGGGCTTTGAAAGGACCTTTCTTCCATATGCGGGGCGGTATAAAATCGGATGAAAGGTAGTAATTAGTAACGTGCGAGGAATGGTCAACAAGTATGAGTAGATCGCATGATGTGTTTCGTTAGAAGATCGAACGTTGAACAGAGAAATTGTGGCTCGGGTATCTCATAGCACTAGCACTGAAGACAGATTTGAGCAGAGCCTAAGTTAAATTGGAGAATCGGGACCCTTCCACAGGAAGTACAGATATGAACTAGTCCGTCACAGGTGAAAGAAATACTAATGGTAAAAAGTCCAATGATGCAATCAAGTGTAATATCTCCAACCCTTCTTCGAATATACGGCCTCCTCACCCATCTTATCTCGCAAATCCATCTCTTTGTTCATACGCTTCAGCGCCTTCCTTAACCAGAGACACATCACCAGGGATATCAACCCAGCTATACCACAGATAGCGAACGACTGCTTATAAGCAGGTCCCCACGCCTTCACCCACACAAAAGACCCAACTATGTTACCACTTTGTGATATGGTATTTATGAGAGCCAGTGCAACTGCGCGTTGTTCGGGAGGATTTGAAACTGTTGATGAAGACCATGCGATAAGACATATATATCCCGCTAGGGCTTGCGCCAGTAAGAATCTATGGGCTTTAGTTACAGTGATTTGAGGGTTAAGAGGTAATCTTACAATGATAAATAACGAACAATCGTGTTCATCGTCGATATTGCCAATATAAAACCCACGGTGGCGATAAGGTACGGGATAACGACATGCATGCAACGTTCGCCTTTGTTATCGGAATGCCAGGATATCCATAGAGACCATGCGGCAGAAATAAGCCAGGGAGGAGCGCAAAGTAGAAGAGAGATCGTGGAGTTATAGCCCATGGTTTCAGTGAGAGTGGGGAAGTAGAGGTAATGCGAGCAGGAAACAACGAAAAAGAATTGTGCAAACGCCACAAACCAGACCTTCCAGTCTGTAAGTGCTAGAATGAAGCCTGTAGTTGCTGTACTTTCGATTCGTATCATCGAATCAACTTCGCTGTTACACTTGTCCGAGCGTTTTGGAAAATCAACACCAGCAGCGGCGTCTTCACGCATTCTTGCTTTCGCTAGAGCGTGCTCGCTCGACGTAAGCCATGGGATGGTTTCAGTTTCGGGATAGTCGGGAAGGATGAAAATAGCAATAATTGCGATGATGATGGTTAAACCACCTTCGACGAAGAACAACCAACGCCACGCTGTGCAGCCTAACACGCCATCCATAAGGTCCAGTACCCCAGAAGCAATGAGGGCACCAAATGCCATGCTGACATTGGTACCACATACGAGGAACGCGGTCCGTAGAGACAATTCATCTCGCTTGTACCATTTGGCAATAAGGTAAAGGGCACCCGGGAAGAAAGTGGCTTCTGATAATCCAAGAAGGAACCGGGCTACGAGAGCGCCATAATAACTAAAATAAATTAAGATGAATCATAAGACATGGAAAAATCTCTCATACTTGTGTGCAAATCCTGGATGGGCGGCATGAGAATCGGCGTGGGACGACAGTCTGATTCACGAACCTGTTAGAAAAGAGGTTGATCCACAAAGAATCATGCAACAAGGCAAATAAAGAGATGGTTTCTTGACTTGACTGAGGATCATATTCCTAGTGTTGCGCCGTCAGATTCTAGCCGATGATAAGTAAGGTAGAATTCTTATTCTAGAAACCTACGAGGGTATTTGCATTATTATGTAGCCAACGAAGAAAGCAGACAAAACGGATGCGAATTGGGGCCCTTTCAAGCCTAAATCATCCTCGAACCCGCGCAACCGAGCAGCACTAGACGAAGCAGGTAAAATCGGTTGTCATCCAGGGAAAAAAGGACAATCACATACGCCGCGCTACTACGATCTATGCCTAATAGATGCTCAACCTCGACGTGCAACGCAACTGGGTGGAATAACTGAGGTACTCACAGCTGACGATATACATGAGCATTAAGACTGACATTCGGATGTCTAGCTTCTTGAGCAGTCGTCTCTCTGTCTTCTTCCTATCCGCAGTCCCTGAGAATTGTGCTGATCTGCCAGAATCATAGCGCTGCGATGCTACAGCAATAAATGAGCTTCTGAACAAAGGACGAGGAGGAAGCAAATACAAAGAGTTTGAGGGGAAATCAGGGGACGCTCCTCCTCCGATGGTGAGCGATCGGACATCATTCCTTCAACACGAAGTACAAGGAGGGATGCAATGACAATGTATAGCCTACAACGCTTTGCAGTTGTTCCTTGGGGAGGACGGTGACGCGAACCGATGCTGGTTGTACTTATATTCCGCCTAAGTGGTTCCTGATAGCTGCCCAATGCCCCGGTTGCAAGGATAAGAGCGAGACTGAGATACCATATCAACAGTTGAATCAAGCTAAAAAGAGCAACTTGAGAGCAAGTAGAGCAGTGAAGCTCTCAGTGATCATACGACTGAATCGGCCATCACCGGCACCGCAAGAGTCCGGATCTAATCGACCTCTGCCGCCGGTTCGAACCTCAGAGCTTCATCAGCATGGGCATAGCGCTTCTGCAGCCTGCTCCCGCCAAACCTCCTTCTTAAGCCCCTTTGACGTGTCAGATACCTACCCTTTGTCAAAAACCTCGAATCTCCTAAGCGCCCTGGAACGACCCCTGTATAAATTATAAGGGACAGGAGACTCTGGATTAAGAGCCTTCCTAGCAGCGTGGTCGGCGAACCATAGTTTGAGCTTGATGATACAACTTCAAGGTTTCGAAGCGGTAAGTCGATCATTTTGTCATAGTGAAGAGGAGGAGTTGAACAAGTTTAATGGGTGAGATCAATGCGCCGGAAGACCCGGAAATCTCTTCGTCCCTCGTTGGGTTTCGTTTCTGAGAACCGCATCCAACCGAATTGGCCGGATTGAATTCTACAGAACGTGAGTGGAGTCTCATCCAACGCTTCGAAAGGCTCAATGTTTTTGAGAACCTGACTAACCCTCGCGTTCAGTGTGCCGCCGTGACCTCGATTATGATTACGATGAGGTTCCGATAATGTTTTACATGCAAATGGGCTAGAAAACTCTGATCTGGGGCTTGATAAATTTCGTAGCAGAAAGTAGTGCAATGTGGTGGCTTTTATTCACGATCCGCATATGGTCCCGACTGGTCTCCTTGTCTAATTGTCGTCTCCACAAAGGGTAAGCAATGCCGCCACCCAATCTTCTTTCTTCTCTCTACCATGACCGATTTACAACCTGTAGCATGCCTTTTCTTCCGGGTATGCCTTACATCTCACCTCCGTGTGTGCGACATCGAATGCCTTCCTATAGCATCCTCCTAGTCAAGAACTTTTCACGCAGATACACGACATACCCTGGCTTGTACTTCTTCCGGAACTAGAAAAGTTGACAACTGCTCTGGAGACTTTTCTAGTCACCAATCCTTCTTCAACAGCTATGGATGCTCTACTCAAAGCTCGGAAGGCCATGGAGAGCAAGATGAACCCATTGCGCGACGCCATGTTGTCAGCGAGGGACTTTTCAAGACACTATTTCGAGTTTGTGGATAATGTATTCAAAAACAGAGTGTTGAGCCAATATGTGAAGGAGGTATATACTGCCTTAGCTCATGAGACTGCGAAGAAAGCAGAAGAAGCACAGCAAGCTCTGACTGAATTTCGAGAAGAATTGGAGGGTGGTGTCTTCCGAGTTAGGTCTTCAGTCGGTGGTGGTGAGCGTGGATTATTTTATTTTATTTATATTTCTTGACGCACTCATTGTTTAGATGATAACACCGTGTCGTTGTTCACCACTCAGAGCAGCCAGATTGTCTCGACGATGGTCACCGCGATCGAGGAATGCAACTCTCTATTACAAGAATTCAAAGAAACATTTCTGACCATTACCAAGCAAGGCTTCGATCCAGAGGCATACGAGCACAATCCCCCTTCCGATGAAGAGTGTCAGCTAGTTAGCGAAAAGTGGCAGATGTTTCGGAAACATCTCTATGGTATCTCTCTGGACTGGGATCTCCTCGCAGTTCATATACAGATTCCTCGTTTCGATGTCCCGGCCTGCTGCGACGATACGCCTGACGATGCGCGAGACGCGGTTGCCCTGACAAGTATACCAGAGAATCCTGTCAATACTGAAGCACCACCGAACTTCCCAACCTCAGATATAACGGAGATCTCATTCTGGCAAAAGTTCTTCCAGCGCCTCTCCTCGCGCTTCTCATCGAAAAAATTCCACTAAATATGCTAAATACGTTTGTTGTCCTGTAGATAGCAAGCTTAATCGTTAGATCTACATGGGTATGTTTGGCTTGCGGGCGAGTGTATGGATAGGAGTCTTCTGTCCCTTTTCAATGTTTTCTCGATCATCGATCAGTGATCATATGATTGAATCATCATCGGCTATCACCGGCACTGCGACAATTCCCGAACTTCAGGCTGCAGCATGGGTCTAGCGCTTCTGCAGCTTGCTCCCGCCAAAGCTCCCTCTTGAGCTCCTTTGACGTATCAGATATCATCCTAGCCGAATGTCATTGTTTATTCTAAGCGCTGCCTACTACTAATAGGATCGGTGGTACAAGTTACTTGGGACAAGAGACTCGGGATCCAGATTCGAGAACCTGTTTGAAGCTCCTGGGGACGTGTTCGGTCAGGTGTTCGGCAAATCATAGTTTCGGGTTGATGATATCACTTCAAGCGTTCGAAGCAGTAAGTCGATATAATTTTTATCAAAGGGAAGGGAATGAGTTGATGAATTTATTTATGAGATCAATATGCCGGGAAATCCTTCGTCCCTCCTTGGTTTCTTTCTCTGAGAACCCGTGGGGTTCGCAGTCAACCGAATCTGCAGGATTGAACTCTATTACATAATGTGAGAGAAGTCTTCATTCAACGCCTCGAAGGGCGAGATATAATGAGGCCCTTACTAACCCCTGTATTCACTCCAGTCTGCCACTGTTGCCTCGATTATGAGTAAGGTAAGGTTCCAATAATAGTTCCCATGCAAGTAGGTTGAGAACCCCGATAATAAATTGAGGTAGAAAGTAGTTGTGGCGGCTTTTGTTCACAATCCGCATTAGGTCTCAACTGGTCCCCTTGTCTAATTGTCGTCGCGATAAAGGGTAAGCAATGCCGCAAGCCAATCTTCCTTCTTCTCTCTACCATGGCCGGTTCACAACCTGTAGTATGCATTTTCTTCCGGGTATGCCTTACATCTCACCTCTGTGTGTGCGACGTTGAGTGCATTCATAGCCTCCTCCCAGTCAACAACTTTTCACGCGGATACACGACATACCCTGGCTTATACTTCTTCCGGAGCTAGAAAAATTGACGACTTCTCTGGAGGCTCTTTTGGTCACCAATCCCTCCCCAACGGCTTTGAGAACTCTACGTCAATCCCGGAGGGTTATGGGGAGCAAGATGATTCCGCTACGCGACTTCATGTTGAAAAGCCGGGAATATTCAAGCGATTATTTTGGACTTGTGGATAGTGTATTTGAAACCAAATTTTTGAGCGAAAACGTGAAGAAGGCGTACGATGATATAGCTAAGGAGGCTGTAACAAAAGCACAACAAGCACAACAAGCATTATCTGAATTCCGGGAAGAATTAGAGAGAGTTGTTGTCCGAGTTACGTCCTTAATGGATGGTGGTAAGTCTGACATGTTTGCTTTTCCGCATTCCTTTGACACACTCATGGTTAGATGAAAACAACGTGACATCGTTTATCGCTGAGAGCAGCCTGATTATCTCAACGATGGTCACTGCGATCGAGGAATGCAAATCGCTGTTAGAAGAATTCAGGGAAATGTTTCTGAGCATTATCAAGCACGACTTCGATACCAGTTCATTCGAGCGCAATCCCCCATCCGAAGAAGAATGTCAGCTAGTGAGAGACAAGTGGGAATTGCTCGAGAACCTTCTGCGCGAGATCTCTATAGATTAGAATCTCCTCGAAGTTCATATAGAGATTCCTCATATGGGTAATCGGACCAGTAACGTCACACCTGACATGGATGGCCCAACACCTCAACATGCACGAAATGCTATTGCCCTAACAGGTATACCAGAGAATCCTGTCAATACCGAAGCACCACCGAATCCGCCAACCTCAGATATAGTGAAGATCTCATTCTGGCAGAAGTTCTTCCAGCGCCTCTCCTCGCACTTCTAATCCAAACGAATTCATTAATTTTGTTTGTTGTCTTGTAGATAGCAAGCTCAATCGTTAAATTTATAAGTTTATGTTTGGCTTGGCTGTGGATAGGAGCCTTTTCATGCCTCTCATGTGCATGATCAGTTTCGTGATCGTATGATTGAATCGGCTATCACCGGCACTGCGACAATCCCCGAACTTCAGAGGTGCTTCTGCCGCTTGCTCCCGCCAAAGCTCCCTCTTGAACTCCTTTGACGTATCAGATATCTATCCTAGCCAAATTTATTTGTGAGATCAATGTGCCAGGGAATCCTTCGTCCCTCGTTGGGGTTTTTCTCTGAGAACTCGTGGGGTTCGCAGCCAACCGAATGTACAGGATTGAACTCTACAGAATGCGAGAGAAGTCTTCATTCAACACCTCGAATGGCGAGATATAATGAGGCCCCTACTAACCCCTGCGTTCATTCCAGTCTGCCACCGTTACCTCGATTATGAGTGAGGTAAGGTTCCAACAATAGTTCCCATGCAAGTAGGTTGAGAACTCCGATAATAAATTTGAGGTAGAAAGTAGTTGTGGCGGCTTTTGTTCACAATCCGCATTTGGTCCCGACTGGTCCCCTTGTCTAATTGTCGTCGCCACAAAGGGGGTAAGCAATGCCGCCATCCAAACTTTCTTTCTTCCCTCTACCGTGACCATGACTGAATCACAACCTTCAGTATGCGTTTTCTTTCAGGTATGCCTTACATCTCACTCGTATACACAACATTGAATTCCTCTAGCTTCCTCCTAGTCAAGAACTTTTCATGCGGATACACGACATACCATGGCTAGTGCTTCTTCCGGAGGTGGAAAAGTTGACGACTGCTCTGGAGACTCTTCTGCTCACTAATCCTTCTCCAACGGCTATGAAAACTCTACACGAATCCCGGAGGGCTATGGGGAGCAAGATGATTCCACTGCGCGACGTCATGTTGACAGGCAGGGACTTTTCAAGACATTATATTGAATTCGTGGATGGCGTATCGGAAGACAGAATGTTGACCGCTTACGTGAAGGGGGCATACACTGTCATAGCTCAGAAGGCTGCAACGAAAGCGAAAGAAGCACAGCAAGCTTTGACTGAATTTCGGGAAGAACTGGAGAGTGTCGTTGCCCGAGTTACGTCTTCAATGGATGGTGGTGAGCACGAAGTATCTGCTTTCCTGCATTCCGTGACATACTCATTGTCAGATAACAACGACGTGTCATCGTTCATCACTGAGAGCAGACTGATTGTCTCAACGATGGTCACCGCGATCGAGGAATGCAATTCGCTGTTAGAAGAATTCAAGGAAATGTTTCTGAACATTGACAAGCAAGCTTTCAATATAGAGTCATACGAACGCAATACCCCATCCGACGAAGAATACGAGCTAGTGGGAGAAAAATGGGAGAAGCTTAAGATCCTTCTGCATAATATTTCTCTGGATTGGAATCTCCTCGAACTTCGTATAGAAGTTCCTCACATGGGTAATCCAACCAGTGACGACACACCTGACATGGATAATCCGACTTACGACGTCACGCCTCTTGAAGATGCGCGAGACGCGTTTGCCCTTACAGGTATACCGGAGAATCCTGTCAATCCCGAGACACCTCCGAACTTCCCACCTTCAGAGAAAACGAAGGTCTCATTCTGGCAAAAGTTCTTTCAACGTCTCTCCTCGCACTTCTCGTCGAAAAGATTCTGCTGAATACAAAGTGTTTTGTATTGGTCGTCCTTTGAAATTTGATTACTCATGCTAACTCTGTGTAGCTAAACATATTCAATGTGGAGCAAAATGCACCGTGCTCAAGGAAAATACAGAGGATTCATTAAATGAGTCGTCTGGTCAAGCGTGGTCTTACTACATATATCTAGTCGTAATGTTACCTTTATTATGTTTGGACTCACAATGGTAGTCACACTTACAACAATCTGGGGTATGGCGTGGTAGCTCGCATTTTGTACACGATAAAGAATGAAATCAGGCATATATATAAGGAATAGATACTAGTATGTAGGTCCAAATTTCTAACAGGCGAAAATAATTCAATCTTTGTCATGGAGTGAACAGACAGGCGCAGCCGGCGATCCACTCGCCACAGCTTGAGATAACCCCGAAATGAAGATAATGTCCTTGTACTCTACAGATATGCTCAAAACCATTAAATCAACCCGAGTTCTTCGATTGGCGCTGCTGGTTTCGCTCCCCACCATTTATTCCACTGCCTCCTGAACAGACCGCCATGGGATTTTTTCGTCTTAGTCTGTTCTTTTACCCTTTGTGCCGAGAAAACCATTGAACCCCGTTGAATTTCGTTCCCGAGTACATCGAAAAAATCGTTCAGTAGTGAATTGGAGTGGCTGAACTCTACTTGGGATCTCTTGACTTCGGCTGCTTTTCCGATGGACAGCCTCATATTTGTCCCCGTAGCAGTAGAAACCGATAAACAGTGGATGACCCCGATAATGACCTCCAGGTCTTCTAGGACCTCGTTGACCGCAACGGTGCTAACCAAGGGCCTATCCTTCCAGTTCCAGTTCTTATACCGTCTATCCCATTCCATTCGCTTCTTCGCCGCTTGCTTTTTTTTGCTATCACAGGTTTCATTTTGTACGATGGTTTTGATTGCGGTAATAACTTGATTAGTTCCAATGAGAAAATCCTTAGTTCCTTCACGGAGAAATGACGCCAGCTCCCCTGGGTCAATGGGTTTACTCCATTGCGCACAAAGTTCGTTAATCGCTTCAAGGCGCCCATAGATTATTCGTGCAAGGTCGTACACTTTTTCCTCGAAAAGTTCTGCCTGGCTGTCGGATATGATATCTTTTGCTGTGAGCAACTTTTTGAGATCAATTGTGATATATGGGACATGGTCGCAAAAATCATTCGTATCGCGCTGGACTGATATCTATATACGACCGGTAAATCATTGTCACAGGCCTGAAATTATTGCTTTGCTCACCCCGGACCCATAAAACGGGGTTAACTGATTCAATGTTTGTTTAAACTGCAGCTCCAATGTCAATTTCACTTGGTAGAATCTCAAAGATCCGCTAAAACTCACCGGTTGGATTGTGAGCGACAACATTCTCTCTGCACTCTCCATATTCCGCAAGCATGACTCGTACTGAATGATTGCGTCACCTGATATATTGCTGCTTTCCACCTTGTTGCCCCACACAAAAGCGACTTCGGTTGCCCACAGTGTCTTCGCTTTCGACATCGAATCTATGTAATTCGCCAACTCATTCTGTGTTTGCAATATTAGTTTATGATCTTTCCTTAACATGTCTTCCCATGTATCAAGCACTACAAATAATCTCTTTCCTTGAGCAAGAATTCTGATAGAAGAGACACAGACGTCACAAACCTTCTAAGAACTTTTCTCTCTCCCAGGATTTGTCGTATACGACACTACTAGCTATGAGTTCGGCGGCCCAATTTACCAATCCCAGCAATGGTACAAAAGCCTTTGGTCCCTCCAAAGAAATGTTCGGTACCAGCTGGTCTTTTATCGCAGCCCAAAAACCTTGCCAATATTCGGTATTCTCCCTGAGGATCTGTATTGCGCAAATTTTCGAATCAACTTTGTCGGCTTCGTTGCTGACCCAGGTATGACTCTGTAGTATATGTGAGATTGGCAATGCAGGTCGAGTGAATGAATTAGAGTACCTCGGAGATAGATATTACATGGCGGCCAATTAAGTGCGCTCCACTAGTGCCAAAGTTGTTTTGTTCTTCTGTGATCCAAGAACGTATTCCCTCGACTTCTTCAATCTGTTTAAGACGTGGTTCGTTCGAGACGAATGCACGGTTTAGGAATATTTCCCGTCGGTGTTTCTGCAGTCTCGAACCATTGTCAAGAATTTGTTGGCTGAATTCTGATAAGGTCTGGAACTCTATTTTTGGTATCCCCTTTACTGTTTCCTTGGTTTTCATTAATTCTGGAGAACTCTGACTGTGAACCGTTAGGCAACACTGGAACAATGCTGACCATTGTACTCACCGATCTATAGTTCGTGTCAATATAGGGAATTTGCACTCGCCGGAGAAACCCCTATTCAAGATAGCTACCAAAGCGGCTGAACTGCGAGACACATTCTTGGCAAACTTATTCTTGAGCGACTTTGTGGTCGGGCAGCCTTGAACACTAAACATTCAATTTTAGAGAAACCAGGGTGCCAGGTTGGTTATAAAAGACGAACGGATTATTGTGACTGGTGGTTCTACCCTTGGTTGTAGAACTACTAGAATCGTTGTTCATTATGACAGTGTGAATTGCAGACGAGAAGAAGGGAAGGAGGTTGTTGAGAAGGTCTCGTTCAATGTCGTTGTCATTAAATACGCACGACGGACTCGGATGGCTCAAGATGGACAAAACAATGAGCCTTGTTTTCAATTAGAATCGTTGCTGTTGCTACCAGTTTTCAGGCGCCGGGATCTCAACGTCAGCGTCAACAGTGATTTTGGCCTGAGATCCGGATCTGACATTGCCCGCTTTGGTGCCCACCGGTTCGTTTCCCTTATTCACCCACGCTTGTCAACGTGAAGGGATTGACGCCATTCACGTCTTCTTTCTTCCCTTACAATGACTGACCCCCAACCCCTAGTATGCGTTTTCTTCCGGGTATGCATTGTGTGTCATCTCTGCGCGTGCGACGTTAAATTCTTCCTAGCTTCCTCCTGGGCAGCAAAGCTTTACGCGGATACGAGATGTAGCCTGGGTCGTACTTCTTCCGGAGCTAGAAAAGTTGACAACTGCTCTGGAAACTCTTTTGATCACCAATCCTTCTTCAACGGCTAAGAAAGCTCTACTCGAAGCCCGGAAGGCCATGGGAAGCAAGATGGACCCGATGCGCGAGGCCATGTTGGCGGGCCGGGACTTTTCAAGACACTATTTCAAATATGTGGATAGTGTATTCGAAACCAAAACGGTGAGCCCAGATGTGAAGAGGGCATACACTATCGAAGCTCGAAATACTGCGAAGAAAGTAGAAGAAGCACAGCAAGCTTTGACTGAATTTCGGGAAGAGTTGGAGGGTGTTGTTTTCCGAATTATGTCTGCGATCGGTGGTGGTGAGCGTGACCTATTTGTTTTCTTGCATTTCTTAATGCACTCTTTGTTAGATGACAACAACGAGTCGCTGTTCATCGCTGAGAGCAGCCAGATTGTCTCGACGATGGTCACCGCGATCGAGGAATGCAAGTCGATAATACAAGAATTTAAAGAAATGATTCTGAACATCACCAAACAAGGCTTCGATCCAGAGGCGTACGAGCACAATCCCCCATCCGACGAGGAATGCCAGCTAGTGAGTGAAAAGTGGCAGATGCTTCGGGAACATCTGCATAATATGTCTCTGGACTGGGATCTCCTCGCAGTTCGTATAGTGATTCCTCGTTTCAAAGTCGCGACCTACAACGACACGCCTGAAGATGCGGAAGATGCGCGAGACGCAGTTGCCCTAACAGGTATACCAGCGGATCCTGCCCATCCCGAAGCACCACCGAATCCCCCATCCCCAGCGAAAGCGAAAATCTCGTTTTGGCGGAAGTTCTTCCAGCGGCTCTCGTGCTTCTCGTCGAAACCGTTTTGATAAAAGGAAGTGCCTTACATTGGCTGGCATTTCAATAGTTTGATGTTGATTTATAAAGTCAGTAGCTTTAATCGATGGATCAATGGTGGAATTACCCAAACAAAATACGGGACTAACTACGTGAATGCCAGCCTGATTGAAGAGATGCGGCCCTTCTCTATGGAATGAAAAACATTCATCTTCGAGCTTCAAGTTCCTAGCGATACACATGCTCGACTACAGGCTACGCGGTCCCGAAAAGGCCCGATAAGAACGTTTCTTCCCTCATACGTAAGGGTTTTCTAAAAACACCCAGCTTCAGGGATATTAGCGGTACTTAGGACTCCAAGGCTGAGCCTCGATTGATTCGATTTTTAAAATCATTGGCCACAACTCTTAGTGCCATTTAGACAGGACGAAAGTAATTTGTGCGGATCGACGCCGAGCGGTGCCGTTCTGCCGAGCTAGTCCATATTTGGTTAGGCGATCAAATGATCCTCCTCTGCCATGACCAGGGTTTTCATGCAAGTGGGTTAGATAACTCTGATCTGGGATTTGATAAAACTTGAGGTGCCAGGAAGTCGTTGTGGCGGCTTTTGTTAACAATCCGCATTTGGTCCCTACTGGTTCCCTTGTGTAATTGTCGCCACAAAGGGACTAAGCAATGCCGCCATCCAAATTTTTCTTCCCTCTACCATGACTGATTCGCAGCCTCTGGTGTGCGTTTTCTTCCAGGTCCGCCTTACATATTACCTCTCCGTGTGCGACGCTGAATGTTTTCCTACTAGCTTCCTCCTAGCCAACAACTATTCACACAGATACACGACATACCATGGCTCATACTTCTTCCGCAACTTGATAAATTGTCGACTGCACTGGAGAATTTTCTGGAATCCAATCCCTCTTCAACGGCTATGAAAACGCTACTTGAAGCTCGGAAGGCCATGGGGCGCAAGATGATCCCATTGCGCGACATGATGTTGTCAGGCCGCGACTTTTCAAGACAGTATTTCGAATATGTGGACAATGTATCTGAAACCAGAAGGGTGAGCGAATACGTGAAGAGGCCTTACGATGTTATGGCTGAGAAAGCTGGGAATAAAGTAGAAAAAGCGCAGCAAGCTTTGTCTGAATTTCGGGAAGAATTGGAGGGCGCTGTTTTCCGAGTTACGTCTTTAATCGGTGGTGGTGAGTGCGATTTATTTGCTTTTCCACATTCTTTGACGCACTCGTTGTCAGATAACAATGGCGCGTCGTTGTTTATCACTGAGAGCAGACTAATAGTCTCAACGATGATCACCGCGATCGAGGAATGCAACTCGCTATTAGAAGAATTCGGAGAGATGTTTCGGAATATTACCAAGCAAGGCTTTGATCCAGAGTCATTCGAGCATAATCCCCCATCCGACGACGAATGTCATCTAGTGAGCGAAAAGTGGCAGATGCTTGAGAATCTTCAGCATAATATCTCTCTGGATTGGAATCGCCTCGCACTTCGTATCGAAATTCCTCACATGGATCGCCCGGCCTCCGAACTCATACCTAGATATACACAAGACGCGGTTGCCCAGCCAGGTATCCCAGTGAATTCTGTCGATCTCGAAGCACCACCGAATCCTCCACCCCCAGAAAAAATGAAGATCTCATTCTGGCAGAAGATCGTCGAAGCCATTTCGCTGAATACAAAATTCCTTGCACTCCCCGTCTTTTCAATAGTTCAAGGCGGTGATTCTTCAAGTCGGTAGATTTGATTGGTTGATCAAGGATGGAATTACCCGAACAAAATACGGGACTTATTAAATGAATGGTCTGATTGAAGAGAAGTGGCCCTTCTCTATGAAATGAAAACTTTCAACTTTGAGCTTCAAGTTCCTAGTGATACTGTCCAAAATACAAACTAGTACGCGGTCCCGGTAAGGTCCGACAAGAACGTTTCCTCCCTCACAATTAAGTTTTGGGGATAGTGGTACTTTAAAATTTCAAGATCAATTGATTCGAGTTTAAAATAATTGGCTATAACTCTTATTTGCCACTCAGCGGGACGAAAGCTTGAAATAGTTTGTGCAAGTGTTTGGTGGATCGACGCCGAGAGGTGCCGAGTTCTGCCGAGCTAACCAAGACTAAACCGACATCCATATTTGGCTAGGCGATCAAACTTGAACCTCAACTTGCGATTTGTTACGACAAGCTGGATAATCTAGTTTATAGATCCTGAGGAGAGTGAGTCAGCCGAGGCGAGAGTCTTTGCATTGTCTTTGCATTGTGTTCTCGGAACAGACTCCAAGTCGTTGAACTTAGAAAGGCAAGCATTTGATTTCAAGTGGCACTCCCCGGTTTCGTACTTCATTGAAACTATTGTTTTCTAGTTGCGCCACCTATTCAAATACTTAGCAGTTCGCGGAGTTCAGTTCTCTGACGACCCGTTCGTTCTATTCTAAGCCGAGTCTCAGGTAAACTTGCGTGGGCGGTGAAGTAAATTTGGTACGTTCTTTGTTGTTCCTAGGTTGTTCCCAATAATATACAACAAAGATTTCAGCGCCAATCTGTACGACGTTGGTTACGAGATCGTCAGAAGAACATCCGTTATACTTTGTTCTTTTTGTTGCTTGCTCAAACATTCGAGCTCGCGCTTTTGACGTCCCATGTGCTGTAAATTTCCGGACACTCCTTCTTTTCTGTTGCTTTGTCCAAGTGTCTTTCATCTGCTTCAAGTTTGAGTTTTATTGTGTTTCCCCGACTCAATGTCTTGGCAGGCAGGAAGCAGTCGTATTCAAGTTTTGTTCGACTCTTGATCACGCAAGACGAGACGAAAAAAACTCGATTCGAAACTGTTATGAATCTCACAAATATGACGAGTGCACTATCGCTGACTTTCAAACTTACATATATAGGGCCCAGGGTCGGTTTATGAAATTTCTTTATCGTTCCTTTGTCGTTCCTTTCACAGAATATAAGATCCAAATCACCACAAAGTCTAATACAATGGAGTGAAGAGCCCATCAGTGATTTCGAGAACATTCCCATGTTCAAGAGATGAAACATTGTAAAATTGATCGTAGTACAGTTAGTTTCTATCGCGAAATGGGAGTGTCGAGAAAACAATAAATCTTTCCGATTTGGTACCTTCGAATTGCAACCCAGCGACCTGCTTCTTTCGCGCGTTGCGCGGTTCATCAAGTACAAAGTTGAGACCCTGAGAGGGCTTGAGAGGATAGATCGGGGTTGATCGTGTGATTGACACTGACACATCATCAGCACAATGTTTCTTATTGTGTTCTTGTTCCCGTGTAAGCGTAACAAAGCAATTATGAACCAATTGCATGGTTCAAGTCTCGGTCAACAATAATCAAATTTGATACCTCCAACGCTTCCTTGCCGGATTCATCACTTCATCGTCATTCCCGTCCCTACAGTCCATTTTTTCATTCATCCCCTTCAATGCCGTCCGTAACCAAAGACACAGCACTATAGTAATCATCCCAAACGTAGCACAAATAGCAAACGACAATTTATAAGTGGGTTCCCAAGCCTTCGCCCATATAAAGGATCCAGCTATATTTCCGCACTGTGATACGGCATTGATAAGCGCAAGTGCGACTGCGCGTTTTTCGGGAGGATTGGAAACCGTAGATGAAGACCAGGCGATGAGACATACGAAACCCGGCATTAGTTTGAGCGACAAGGAATCTAAACATTGTAAAGTCAATTATGATTTTAATGGAGGCGAAACGTGGAGGAACTTACAATGATACATAACGAGCAGCAGTATTCATCATAGACATTGCTAAGATGGCACCCACGATAGCGATGAAGTGAGGAACTATAACATGCATGCACCGTTCTCCAGTTTTGTCCGAATGCCAAGAAAGCCAAAGGCACCATACAGCGGTAAGAAGCCAGGGAGGAGCACAGAGTAATAGCGAGATTGTTGTGTTGTAGCCCATGGTTTTTGTCAGAGTAGGGAAGTAGAGATAGTGCGAAGAGGAGATAATGGAAACCAGCTCAGCAAGTGCCATATACCAGACCTTCCAGTCTGAAATGGCGAGGACGAGATTGCCGGCGCTTACATTGTAAAATCGCTTCATTGACTTGACATTGTATTGGTTCAAAGATTCGGGGCGAGTGATTTCAGTGGCGGTGTCTTCACGCATTCTCGCTTTTGCCAAAGCGTGCTCAGAGGATGTAAGCCATGATATGTTTTCAGATTCGGGAAAATCGGGGAGAATGAAGGTGGCGATTATCGCGACGAGGATTGTGAAAGCACCCTCTACAAAGAAAAGCCAACGCCATGCTGAGTAGCCTAGGGCACCATCGAGGAGGTCCAAAACTGCAGATGCAATGAGAGAGCCGAAAGCATTGCTCAAATTGCTTCCACATGCAAAGAAAGCGATTCGGAGAGATAGTTCATCTCGTTTGTACCATCGAGCTATCAGATAAAGGGCTCCAGGAAAAAAGGCGGCTACCGAGAACCCAAGAAGGAACCGCGCGGCAAGGGCACTGCAATAGCTACGACAGTATAAGGAAGAGGAAGGCACAGAAGAGAAGTCGCATACTTTGTGACGAATCCTGAGCATCGAAATGTTTGACGTCAACGCGGGGAAACAGCCATATACTGGAAAGACGACGGACCCGTCATGAATGAAATCACTCCCCAAACCATCATGCAACACGGTATGTAGAGAGATGGCTTCTTGACCTGACTAAGAATCATATTTCTGGTGGCCTGACATTAGGAACATATTTTACGAGATGACAACAAGATCAAGATTTGAGGACTCACGAAGGAACCTGCAGTGTTATGTAGCCCACATAGAATATCGACAAGATTGATGCGAACTTAGCACCCTTTAGCTTCAGATCATCTTCAAACCCACGCAATCGAGCTGCACTGGAGGAATCCGGATGTCAGTGAATGATTTTCCTATGTATGCAACGAAGTACATACGCTGCACTAATACGGTCGATATCTAAAATGTTCAGCTTTGTAGTAGAAATGCCTCAACGTATGAAAAACTCACAGTTGACGATATACATGAGCAACAACATTGACATTCGAACATCTAACTTCCTGAGTAGCCGTTTCTCCAATTTCTCCCTGTTCTTAGATACTGTAAGCCGGGGCAAGGAATTCGATCCATATTGCTGTGGTGCTATGAAGGTGAATGAGCCTCGGCGAAGGAAAACGAAGGACCAATAAATACAAGGTGTTTGAGGTGGTCGTGGAAGTAGAGAACGCTCTTCCGTTGACATACTGGCGGCCAGCGAGCAATCAGCCAAACACCGGTGAAAAGCGTAAGCAAGGCATCTCAATATATGTACAGTTGGAGGAAGCTCACCTTGACTAAGGTCCGAAGATTGCCTTCCTGTATTTCTATCCTGGGCTAGGCGTTCTGAACAATTAGCATTTACTTAATTGATAACGGGCCGGTATCCGAGACACGCAATGGAAGATAACTCAGTAGGATTAACTTTAACTTGAGCCTGAGGTAGAATAAAAGAGACCGCTCACTGATTACAGGATAATTGGACCTATCGGAACTGAAACCTTGCGCTTTAGATCTCATACAGGTCTGAGGTCAAGTCGAAAGGAAGGTGTGACGGTAGAGTGGACTCGTTGTATTAAAAGGCACACTGGAGATTTACAACGCGAGAGGATAGACAGTGGCGGCTATCCATCGGAAGCTTGAGCTTGAATCTTATACGAAGGTAGATATATGTTTGCCAAAGGAAGTGAGAATAAACAACGACAATCGAACGAAAGACAACGACGAATACCCTTCCAAGGAGTCTCGTCATTCCCATCTTACTATCTTGAACATTCACCGCCCTTCGATAGAGACGCTTGCCGGCGTTCAGGATGGGAAGCCAAACTGTGTTACGATACGGTCATCCCATGATCTTCATCTGATAGTCATAATCAAGATTTATCTTGTTCCAAACCCATGGCCCCTTTGGAGATTTCCCACTGGATCAACTTTAGGAATCCGGTCTGGTTCAATGTCGTCTTCAGTGATAGGAGAGTGAGCCTCGCTCATCTTCATCAATCCGAGCCATAGAAACTTGGGCTCCCGTTCCTTCTCTAACGTGCTAAGGCTGGCCTCTGACAATTTGAATTAGTAGATGAATAACTACTAGCGGCAAACCATATCTACTCACTTACTCAGCAATTGTTGCTTTCAGTGGGTCATGTAGTTCTCGGCTGTGGGTTGGTTGAAGCATTTCATCAGTGGTTTTATCTTCGCAGATAGTTCTTTTAGAGCTTGGCGACGTATTCTGATAAGGATGCGACAGTCTTCTTCGAACCAGAGGTTGTAGCGCATCATTGTAGCAGTTGCCAGCCTGCATGGGTACAGCCTTTCGTTTTTGACTCAGCAGAGGACAATCTGTCCACAACAATTGATCGTACTTACTTGGGCGTTTGCGTCGCTAGACTGGTTGCTTGTCGAAGGCAGGAGTTTGAGAATGCTTTAACGAAGTAGGCTATTCGTGATGCTGGTTAGTGGCAACAGAGACCTTTGTATTCGAGTCCGACTTGGATGACAGGTGGGTAGGATATGGAGTGCTGCAAAGCGGAGCAAGAAGAAGAAAAGAAGAGGTGGCGCCACGATCCCGAATTAATCTCATGAGGGGTTCTATAGAGTGTTATACTTTTCAATCAGATAGTACATCGAAGATTGCCTGGAGTGCAGTAGTGGTTTTCGCTCGGCCCAAAGAGTGGGAAGGTTCACCAGCCTTTTGATCGATGAGATTCCTTTTCTAGGAGAAAAACTGCCGCCGTTTGGGATGGGTCTTTCCCACTTAAAAAGGCCGGAGTTGGAGCACCGCAACTGCTGGAGCCGGCAGTCGAAAGCGCCGAACTTTGGGGAACAAGACTGTGGGCCGCTTGAGACGAACAGAAGTTCATGTTGTAATTCCGCAATTTAATATTATTACTCTTCCATATCGCTAGTCGCTATGAAGTTCAAGATAAAGGAATTGAGTCTGGCCTAGACGGGGACACCTACCCGAGCCATTACAACATCGACCCGTGGGATTCGGGCGTTAGTAGCATTTTGCCCAAATATTGTCATTCCTCGGGATTCTAACAGCGAAAATGATACATATCGCATGCAAAGGGGCGACGGATTTGAACGTAAACCATCATGTGCCTGTGAGATACGTCGTCTTTGTCATGATATCCATTCAAATACCGGCAGTTCGATTCTCATGGAGAAGATGCCATTTAGGAATCAAATAGGAGCGCCGTATTTCCCTCGTTACTTTTCTTCTCTCCCCATTTCCAATGGATACCTGGTCTCTGGCTCGCTTGCGGGTTGTGTTGGCAGTCGCCTTGCTGGTCTTGGTTCTGTCACTCATTCTACTCAGTGGACTAGCTGATGGTGATTATGAAGCCATTTCGTCCTCCGCAGTCAAAGACTTTTATTGGATTGACGTGAGTTACATGTTTAAACAACATGAACTTGCCTTGATGAACTTCTCTGTAGATCAAACCATCACACGATCTAGTTTGGCATCCGTGCTACAACTCTTTGCGTCGTGAATGTGCTCGTCTCCTAGTCCCTCTTGATCACCTTAACCACTCCGACGAAAATCCCGGCCATGCCGCCATCGCACTCATACGGGTCCCTTCTCCCTTCTTGTCTACTCCACGCTATCGTGGTCCGATTCTCTTCAACCCAGGAGGCCCAGGTGGTAGTGGGGTTGACTTAGTCAACCTATTGGGAGATGATTTGGCTCTGGTGGTGGGTGAAGGATTTGATGTCGTAGGTTTTGATCCCAGAGGTGTTGCTCGTTCTACGCCCAAGGTAAATTTCTTCGATGGGCCCGGAGAGAGAGCAGCTTGGGGAGATACCCTGGATGTCATCCGTGGCGGACCTAACGATGAATTGCAAGGGGAGAGTGGTAGAAGTATCGAAAAGACATGGGCACGAGCAGTGGTGACGAACAAGTTAGTTGGCGAACGAGGGGGCGACTGGTTGGGCAACATCAACACGGAACAGACTGCGCATGACATGTTGAGTATCGTCAAGGCATATGGAAGGGAGAAGCTCATGTATTGGGGTTTTTCGTATGGCACTATACTGGGCTCAACATTCGCTGCTCTATTTCCGGTATGTCATATGTGTGTTCGTACACCCTCACGATTACCCTAACACTGCGTAGGACAATGTGGAGAGGATGGTATTGGATGGAGTTGTGGACTCCGCAGATTATTACGCGAGTGCGTAACCTCTCCCGTCTTTCAACTCTTCTCTAATCCCTGTTTCTTCTTAGCGGCATGGAATACCAACCTCTTAAATACCTCCGAAACTCTCCATCAATTCTTCACATCATGCCACCAGGCTGGCCCCAGCTCCTGCCCATTCTGGGCCCCGACTCCATCTTTGATCTCTGCCAATTTAACTCGCATTTATCACGATCTTGTAGCGAACCCAATCCCAGTCCGTGGCTCTACCGCTTATGGAGTTCTCGATTATTCTTTCGTTCGACAAGGAATATTCGCAGCCTTATACGCTCCTTACGCAACATGGCCTGCTCTAGCCGACGCTCTAGCTGCTCTTGGTGGACCACAACGTGATCCCACTTTAATGTGGAATTTCACTCCTCGTGAAATGTTCAAGTGCTCTTGTTCTGGTTCTTGTGACGATGAGAGTGACAAAGATGAACGAGAGAAAGATTTCGTAAAAGCTCTTCCTGATGGACAAGCCGCAATCTTATGTTCTGATGGAGAAAGCATTCCATTCAATATCTCCTCTTCCAGAGCTTACTTGGAAGACTTGAGCAAAACATCTGAATGGGCGGATATATGGGCAAATATACATTTATCGTGTACCGGCTGGCCCAAGGCAAAGAAACCGTTCCGAGGACCCATAGAGGGCAATACGAGCTTCCCTATTCTCTTCATCGGGAATACTGCGGGTATGTCGTTTCGGACTTGATATTTTCATACTTGGCGTTACTCATCATAACTCTTGCTACTCCTCGATCTTAGATCCTGTTACACCTCTTGTTCAGTGAGCACCAACCATCATGTCACTTATCCCATCATGACTGACAACGTGTTTACAGCGCAAGGACCATGTCAAAACGGTTTCCCGGCTCGCGAGTTCTTACACAAGATTCTCCCGGCGTATGTTTTTCGTTTGTCTTACGAAATGATTACCGAAGTATTCATCATTTTATTCTATTTTATTTTCCAGCATTGCTCGCTTAATTCACCATCGATCTGTACCCAAGCTCATGTCCAGAATTATTTCCTTACTGGTACCCTCCCTGCTGAAGGTACTATTTGTCCCGTCATCATGCCTCCATTCCCTCCCGCATCCTCAGAAGACAACTATAACGATGTGAATGAAGGAGTCGTAGTAGGTGATAGCCGTGAAAAGGAGATGGTATTTGATGCAGGTGAAAAGAAGGCCGAGAACGTTGGCAGTGGTGATGCAAGCGAGATATTGATGATGATGATGGACAAAAAGATGAAGGATGTGGTAGTCGAATTGAGTAAGGCTTGGAAACCTTTCAATCGGCCGTTATTGGGATGATCTAGATGAACGTCCTCGTAGCCGTTTACGATTGTCCGTAAACAATTATTTTGAATAGGCTTTGGAATTGCCTTCCTCCAAATATCGAAACTATTTAAGAATAACTGAATGTTCAATATCTTCCAGCGCGATAGTATCATCAAATACTTCCGTATCCATCTCGATCCCCACATGCAAATTTCTATCAGCTCCAATATGTCGAATACCACCACCACCACCATCCCAACCATCGCACGAAATATTTCCACCCAAATTTCCTAAAGTTTTATACCACAACGACGTTGTACCCATGTTCTGATTATGAGGATAGCATGATCCTCCACGAAGATATCGATCTCGATTATGATGACGATTAACATTAACACTAGTGCCACGATATGAAGCGGATGGGTGTTTCAAGTATTGCGGAACATCTCGCTCATCATAACCAGATGATGAGATAGATCGCAAGTTGAGTACGAGTCTCGAAATCATGGTACAAGTCAAGAGTTGGCTGAACGATGCACCCAACGCTTTGAAATCCGGCTCCGCGATCTATGAAAATAAACAATAACGGTTTGTCAATGATCATGATACACTGGATTGACGATGCTGGAAAGAAGCTCACGAAATATATCAACACATTCATCAAATTTACCAAAAATATTAACAGAAAGTAAAGCGAGCCATCGCGAACGAGGATCACTATTGTCCTAGAAACAAGGAAATTCCTTAAGTCAGTAAATTCTCTGTTACTATATGTATTGAATATAGGAACGGAAAAAAAGAGTTTGGTGCAGGAAACGGAATGAGTTACAGTATTTGGCGAGCCGGCTACCAGGTGGAGAGGAGGAAAGGTAACTGGAAAACAAACACATACGGGGAGGTAGAAGCAAAACCTTCGTAGTAACGCTTTGTGCGATAAAGCGTGAGTATAAAGATTGCTGAATCGGTGACGAGAGGTGAAATCCAAAGCGATGCTAAAGGAGGCACAAATTAATGCTGTGACTATTGCATGAGAGGATAACAACGCACGAAAAAGAGGACTGCTTCCAATCAGGATGCACCCTGAAATTTCAGTCAAATCATTCTGATATGCTTATGTTCAAGTTGAATTTACCTGTTAATCCCGGAGGTAGAGGTACAGCTACAACGTAGCGATAAGTTACAAGATCACTATAGAATGAGATCCCAAATGTAGACTTACGAAATCCGGTCCGTAGGCCAATAGAAGATATGATGATCTGCAATAACCACAGAATCATCAAGAAAGCTAGGACACGAAAGTTTCGCTCATAGAGGGCAAAAACGCGCAGGATCATGATTACTGAAAGGAACATCAGAGTTACGGGCGAATCAAGACGATAGTTAAATAACTTTGACTGACGTTGCCCGATGGCGACTAAAGAAACTGTTGATGCTCCTTCAAAGTGAACAAATCGTGGGCAACTGTGTCATAATCGAGTCGGTGTATATTCCTCAAGTGAGATAGCTTACATCTAAAAAACTGTGAGTAAATGTAAAGCATTAGAAGAAAATGGACATACTCCGTGCGTCCAATGAGGACTGTTGAATGCTGCCAAACAAAATCAGCTTCGCCGTTATTGATACCGGTACAATAACATTCACCGAGAAGCAGGATGATGAACTGTAAAATGGTGACATAGCGATTGATTAGGAATAATATCGACGCTACGGTGAACCGTTGTCTCCAAATACGTTCAACTTCTTGAGGAAACGTCAAAACTGGGGTAGGAGTAGAATAACTGTGTGAGATGATAGAAACAATGGTGAGGGGTATGTTACGAGCTTACAGTGGTCGTATACAAGCATGACAAATCCTCCTAGCTGAAAATATTTTCCAATCAACCTATCGCAGTCAGACGATCAATAAGATGCCCAAAGTTTCAAGGATCGGGAAACGACGCACAAGTGGAAAGCAATACGCTCAACTGCTCCAGGATCCATTATGAGAAAGCGGGGAAAAAATGATCACAAGAAACGCTTTTGACATTTTATCTTTTGAAGCTAAAATATCTAGTAACACGAGAAGATATTGTTTTTCAGAGGATTTGAATCGGGCTGGAAATGACACTGACAGAAGAAAGTGAGGAGTACACCAGAAGCTATGTACCTTCGCTTAAGTCCAGCTTTGGGTGGAATCCTTGGGAAAGAGCATATGATTGGTTCGATTTCCTATCAATATTGAAGCGGACGGACGTCCAGAGGTACTGATTTTTCTTGGAAGAACTAGTGTGGTCGTGAAGGCGTCGGGGTGCAAGAACGCCGATCATAAGAATTCCCCGTTTGGCAGCAAATGATGATTAGAGGGCCCAACGGCAAGATCTAAACAAGCCGAGTTACTATGAAAAGCTCGCCTTGGCAGAGAAACATGATTAAAGGGTCCAACAGCAAGATTCAAGTAAATGAAAATCTCAAGGCACGACAAGTAAATGCGGAAGCGAGCACGGAAATGAGTTGCGGAGAGAGATTGCTCGGATAGCATGGCCAGCCTGAGAATCTTTTTGCATATTTTTAGCCACGACTTCTAGTTTAACATTTGAAGACCTCGGAGCGGTGATATGAAAGCAGGAATAGAAGAGCGCAGACGAAAAATAAATTGAAAATAAGTATTTAAAATAATGATAAATATTAGGTAATCTACATGATGAAGCGGAGAGTCCAGAATTCTAAAAATAGAGTTGACTGCGACTATGTAGTACAATCACCGTATCTACAACCTAATTGCTGGCAGTGCTCAACTGTATCCCACAATAAATCGAAGGCTAGACACTCATGTAGACACTCGAAATGTTCACGATGCTTGCAAATTGGCATCGCATTTCCTCAACTTTACATGATTGAAAGATCGAAAAGTTGATAGGTCAACTCAACAACAACCCCTCCGCGCTACCTCGGTTTTCTGCTCTCGCCTTACTATCTCCGCTTTCTTTCAATTAAGAGCCTTGGCACCGGAATCGGAGTCCCCAGAATCATCTGGAGTTCCGACTCTCACACCCTCCCGCCAGTGACAGATATTCTTTGCCGTGAGCATATCCTTAGCTCACAAAATTCTGAAAGAATGCGTCACTTATGCCTTCATCTTGCCACGATAGCTCAATTGAAATGTCGAGAGACCCAAATTCCGTCGTAGTAGATGATTAACTGCTCCAACACTCCCAGCTCTAGAAGGATATCTTATTAGTACTACGAGGCCGAGAAGGAAAGAATTGTTACATGCCCATTGATCCTTTGCATTGCGAAATGTCGTAACTTAATTCTAGCTATTGAATATCCTTTGAACGTTACTATGATCTATCCTAGAAGAATTCCTTACTTGGGATATGGCGGTCGCCGGAGCTACGCACATCGTAAAAGTTCTGCTTTGCTTGTTTTACAATGATTATAGTTACACGCCGAAGAGATGAATCACTCCATCTACAATCCAAAAAAAATACCCTCTTCAAGACAGAATAGCAAAAGAAAAGAAAGAAAAACTCTTCGCTCCGAAAAGATCATCCAGCATTTTGCGTCCTCTCCAACATCTTATTCACAGCCGCACCTCTCGTCCCTACCACACCCGTCATCTTCATACTACCACTACCACTCGTATACCCCAAATGTTGATTTGAATGTTGATATTGAACTTGACTTTGACTTTGACTTTGACGTTGCTGTTGTTGTTGCTGTTGATGATGATGTTGATGATGACCTTGTTGTTGGTGGCTAATATAAATCGCTCCCGTTCCTCCACCAATATTACCACCACCACCACCACCACTCTCCGTATCATGACCACCATGAATACCATGAATACCATAAACAACATTCGAGCCGGTACCGCCACGAGAAGATAAGGAACTATCAAGTTCAAGTCTCGCAACTCTCATGTTATATAACAAGTCGGATAATTCCTTCGGTACAACTTCTTTCATTTTTTGCGGTACTCTTCTAGTTGCAGCGTCACAATTGGATGTCAACGAGTTCATAGCGGAATCGACGAATAAAAGATCTTGAGTTGTTTCTTCTTTACTGTCCATCGTATCTGTATTGGAAGGAGTTGTGGCAGTGGTGATAGTAGAGGATTTAGCTTCAGGATGCGCGTCTTCTTTATATCGTTCCCATAACGTATATAAAGAAATGATTTCTTGAGATATCGTTGCGATGAGAGGTAAGGAGATGTTTAATTCCGAAAGGAATGTTATCGGATCTTGTTGTTGTTGAGATGCGGTAGGAAGGGGAGCGGAAGTTAATGATGAAGTACTATGACGAGTTGATCTTCG
Organism: Agaricus bisporus var. bisporus H97; assembly: GCF_000300575.1. Taxonomy (NCBI): domain Eukaryota; kingdom Fungi; phylum Basidiomycota; class Agaricomycetes; order Agaricales; family Agaricaceae; genus Agaricus; species Agaricus bisporus. The sequence goes on along the minus strand of NW_006267367.1, from coordinate 1,831,801 downwards.
AATAGGTTTTGTTGTTGTTATCGTTGATGAAATCGTCACTGGTGGTGCGATTTGTGAAGAAGGAGAGTTGAGTAAAGGTGTGATGATAGACCTTGTAGGAGTATGAAGGATGAAGGTAAGATATATAGCTGCCACAGCTATCAAATGTGGTGGATAGAGGAGACATATATCTGAACGATATGTATCGTTTACAATGAACCTGTTTCATGATGTTTCAGAGAAGAGCAGTCTTTTTTGATCAAAAGGGAGGAAGGCATACCAAGCGGTTTGTAAAGCACCAGCTGAAAGTTCCAGTTTACCTTCTCCGGTACCCCAATACCTCGGACCGTCATCCGCACCAATACCTAGACCAAGAGCATTACCTGACATGATACTCGAAGTATTGAATGCACCGGGTTCATTATCGTTGACAGCAATTGGTTCTTCACTTTCTTTTTTGCATAGAGCTAGAAGAGAACGATAAGGATGGAAGACCGTTAAATCGCATTCTAAATCATCCACGAGGTAAAATTCCATTTCCGCCAGTTTGGAGTTGTCGGTGGGGAAATGTTTGATGTTGTACATGTCCTCTAAAAAATGATAAGGGCGAGAGGGAAAAGCGATACAAAGGAACGTACGAGAGAACAATGTACGAGCTTCAGAAATGACGGTTTTGATATGAACAGGCGATTCTTCCGCTTTAGCGGCGACATAACAGCATGCTGCGATGACTAGAAAAGGGTCTGTTTCGCAGTACGAATTCTTCAAGTAAAACCGACGGAAAAAGACGGTTGCGGTAGCAATGACACGTTGACGTAGTCCAAGCTTTTTGCCTAGTTTTGTGATGACTGGTGTAGTAGTTAGTAACATCGATAAAGGAGACAAATCTCCGCACCATTTGCAAAGTAGATGGCAAAGTAGTCGAGATGGATGACGTCTTGGCCGAGGTAGCGGAGGATCTGGCGGTCCTGTTCACGGGCTCTGCGAGCTGTAGCTCTGTCTACTATCCATCGTTTGCTGTAGTACTGGAATGAGAAATACAGGATTATATATTAGCGAACACTGACTGGTGGGAGGACAGCCAAAAGTCAGCGGCCATTGCGGAAGGGGCTCCGAGGAATTCCGAAGTCCGTCGGGCCTATTTCTAGCGGAAGCAGTCAAACTTCCCACGCCCCATTCTCTGTCAATGCTTTGTCGTGCTGCCCTCCGTTCCTCCTCTGCTCGTCTCTTCTCCACCTCTGCTGCTCGCCAGACAAAAGTAGCAGTCCTCGGCGCTGGAGGAGGCATCGGCCAACCTCTCTCTCTGTTGCTCAAGAGCGACCCACTCGTCTCGTCGTTGAGCCTCTATGATATCCGTGGCGCACCTGGTGTCGCTGCAGACGTGAGCCATGTGGATACCGCCTCCGAGGTTTGTTCTCTCTTCCATTTTTCGGTCAGTTGCTCATCTTTTTTCACCTTCAGGTTAACGGATACCCCGCCGACAAAATCGACGCTGCACTTGATGGCGTCCAAGTCGTCGTTATTCCCGCTGGTGTTCCTCGCAAGGTATGCTATACTTGACTCTATTCACACGCTAAAACTGACTTGCTTGTTTTCCAGCCTGGCGTGAGTTTACGCCCGCAAACGTTACCGCGTAAAAACTAAAAAGTTTATTTAAAATAGATGACACGTGACGATCTTTTCAACACAAACGCGTCCATTGTTCGCGACCTCGCCACCGCAGTCGCGCGAGCATCTCCTTCAGCTCACATTCTCGTCATCTCCAACCCTGTCAACTCGACGGTACCCATCGTCGCTGCCGCTCTCGAAAAAGCCGGCGTCTTTGACCCTCGTCGCCTCTTTGGTATCACAACCCTAGACGTCGTCCGTGCTCAACGTTTCCTAGCCGGTATAGTCGAATCCGACCCCAGACAAACACCCGTGACCGTCATCGGTGGTCATTCAGGTGCTACCATCGTGCCTTTGCTCTCGCAAAGTCAATATGGTAAAGGTATCAAGGGAGAGACTTATGACAAATTGGTTCATAGGATTCAATTTGGTGGTGATGAAGTTGTGAAAGCTAAAGATGGTGCTGGTTCAGCCACGCTTTCTATGGCTTATGCCGGTGCTAAATTCACAAACCTGTTGTTGAGAGGTTTGAACGGTGAAAAGGGAGTTATTACTCCTACCTTTGTTAGGAGCCCGTTGTATGAGAGTCAGGGTATCGACTTTTTCTCATCCAGCGTGGAGCTTGGCGTACGTTTTACTTTTATCTCTCTCCAAAAATATAATTTATTTATTCTGACCAATCGTCGATTTTATAGCTGCAAGGTGTTGAGAAGATTCATCCAATTGGTGATATCTCTCCTGAAGAGGAGAAACTTCTCGCGGCTTGCTTGCCAGAACTCAAGAAGAACATTGAGAAGGGAAAGGCTTTCGTTGCTCCAAACTGATTTAGATAGATCACAGTTTATTAGAGCGATGATCTTTTATATACGACATATATATCCCATATGAACCTAGGGAGATAAGTGTGGTGCACTATACAATTACCGCTGCAAGCTTCCACCCTTACTTATGTTAGCGCCTCCCTTGTGTATATTCCCCCTCATATTTCTCAGCTTTTTTTCGAATTTCACGTCCCGCCTCCCCCCTACAACAAAAAATCAAATAACACTGTCCGATCGTCGCAACTGAAAATAGTTCTGCCGAGAATATACCTCGTCTGTGCGAATTATAGACGCTCTATGAGGAAAGAGTGGGTTCATGTGGTTTTCAATTGACGTCATTGCATACATTGTATAGATTCTGGCGCTTAAAGCTCGGTACTTATTTCGATGTTTTCCGAGTTTGAAATGAACATGTTGACAATGATTCAGTCGTGCCCATGGTCCAACGTCTCAATGGTTGATACTGATCCGCGTAATCTATTTTTTTTTCCGAATTTTTCGGGTTTAGTGTAGCGTTGATTTGGCGGAATTGTATGTGTGGGGCAAGTAGAAATATCCGAGAACGACTCCATGGATTTATGTTGTAGTTCTGAGGTGGGGTCACATGTTGCAAGTTCGGATAATATGAACAAGAACTTACTATATGCTGAGTAGAAGACTCAAGAAGTCCTTATGCCGTTAGTTTTGATCTCCATTGCTCTTATCGCATTTTTTCCTGGAATGGTTTCTTGTACAGGTATATATAAATAAGCTAAAAAAACGATTTATACATCGATATCTCTCTCCCAAAAATGCTTTCCACAGTCGCTTTCTTACTTACATCTCTCACTCTTTCTACTACCGCGATTGTTCTTCCTCGTGATGATGTCAGATTGGCTGTCAATCCGGCGTGTGGAGATTATTCTAGTAGTAGTGTGAAGGATGTGAGAGGAAGTTTACCTGATCTTAAAACATTCAGTACTATCGTCACCTTCGGAGTGAGTTTTTTTTTTCTATTTTGTGGATAATAATGTCTAATTGGAATGTATAGGATTCTTATACCGATGGTGGTAAACATGATGGATCGCCTTTGGGCCCTGCTGCCATCAATGCACCCATTCCATCTGCTGGAGGACGACATACTAATGGTCCCGTATGGGCAGAGTATCTCGCTAAAGCTCATGGAGCCACTCTAAAGGATTACGCTGTATGTTTTGTTTCATTCCACTTTAATTATCCTTTTTAAATTCAGAATTTTTCTAGTCGACGGGTGCCGTTGTTGATGTCAATCAATGGCCTGAGCGTTCGTTCCCTACCTCAAACGACTTTTTAACGCAAGGTGATATTAGCCAAAGTATTTTTTTTGGAGTTTCTGAATTTGAGTGAATTTCTCTTAGCCAATAATTTTATTAGCCAGCGGAACTTGACGGATCCCGATTCAACTTTATATGTTGTCTTTTTTGGCATCGGGTAAGTGCACTCAATCAATACAATCATTTTTTTTGCTGAAATAATTAAAGGGACTATGTCGAATCACTCGGTAAGGAAATCCCAAACTCCAATTTCTACATAGTTAATAGTTCTTAACGTTGACCATATATCCTCACCAGACCATAACAATTCCAGTTTATCATTACAAACCCAACATATCCTCTACACAATCAACCGCCTCGCCTCCTCTCCCATCTTCGGCAAAAACTTCCTCTTCATAGATAATCACGGACGTGGAACCGAAACCCCCGCGGGATCATCTTTCAAATCTCAAATATTCAAAGGAATGAATTCGATCCAACAATTAGGTTTGAATACTGGGTTTGTGGATTTATCGACGATGTGGGATGGGGTTTTGAGTGCGAGTTCTCCGGGGTTTGAGGCTTTTGGGTATACGAGTGTGGAACCGTGTTTGGATTCGAGTGAGTCTACGGAGGGAAGTTGTGAAGATCCTGAACATGCTTTTTATTGGTTCCCTGGGTAAGTGAAAAAAAAATGAAAGCCTTGAGTAATTTTATTTACTGACATGTTTTGGGTGTAGTGCTCCTACGACCGTTACACATAAACTTATTAGCGATTATGTACAAGCTGTTTGGGATCAATGCTAGCGCTAACGAACTTTCATTACAATATTCTAAAAATAGATTTTCAACAATGATGGGCTTCTTCATACTACGACATTGCCGTCTTTCTAGGAATCCATATCTGAGTGCCCAGGAAGGGGTTAAAATCCGATGGTAAATTAAGATTTCCAATGAGTTCGAAATACAGTGACATGTAGAGGTGTAAGTACTAATGAATTCGCATCAGTGAAGCATTTCTAATACTTGGATGAAAAGCTCACCTAGCGAAAATGAGTGAGTAAAGTAATGAAGATGGATACTGGTATGATACATTAATTTGAGTATTCTGCTGTCCGCCAAACTTTTACTTCCACGACGAAAAAAAAAAAAACAACTACACCGTGCCTCTATCATCACCACCATGATTTGTCCCCAGCTGTTGTAACGGAACATCTACAACAGTGACATGTCCACTCTCAGAAGCAAATTGGGTGTCATCTTCAGTAAAGTCATCCAAAGCTTTAGACCATATTGAAGTTGATTGGAGTTGCCTTCGAGGAGCACGGTAGGAGCCGAAACTGTTACGATGACAGCGATGAGCGTTGAACACAATTGAATCTTCTATCGCCGGTATGGTACCATCAACATCATCTGATAATGAGCGTAGATTGAGGACGAGGCGGGATACCACGGTACACGTTAGCAGTGGGCTAAACGACGCTCCGATTGCTTTGAGGTCAGATTCGGCGAGCTATAAGGACAATGCATCAGAGTACCAAAACAGGCTTCAAGTCAAAAAGAGACAGTACGGTGATAGAATATACATACGAAGTAGACTAGAGCATTCATAAGATTTGCTAGGAAGATGACGAAGAAGTACATCGTTCCATCGCAAACAAGTATCACGATTGTTCTGGAGGCGGCTTCGCTCACCAAACTAGAAAAAAAATCCGAAAGCATTCGCGAAATGCGACTTCCATATGCTGACGAGTTATGACGTACGGAGAGAATAAAGGACGGATGTAATGCTTGGTACGGTAGATTGTGAGGAGGAAAATGCACAAATTGGTAACGAGCGGCGATATCCATACTGATGCTGTGTATAACGAAATTAATAGACGCCGACGATGAAGGCCGAAAATCTCGACTTACGATATAGCATGCCATGACCAGTCAGGATACAACCTGATACGAGCTGATGAGCGATACGACTTGTCTAACATTGATGTTACATACCTACGAGTCCAGAAGGAAGGGGCACAGCTAGTATCGAAATATTAGTATTCGGTGGAACTTGAAAGATGTAACGAGGGAAACGGCACTTACGGTAGCCTGTCTTCAAACCTACAGCAGATATAATGATTTGAAATGCCCAGAGGAAGAATAGGAATGCGAATACTCTTTTGCTCCGCTCGTAAATGGCAACCACGCGTAGAATCATGATCACTGCACGGTAATCGATGGTAAGATAAGTTTGGGATCGTGTCCTTCAAGAAGAACGTAGTGCACGTACTTTGCCCGACTGTGAAATAAATATTCTTAGCTTCAATGATTCTGGGTAGGTTGGGGCCTTGCTCACCAGCTATGATGGCCACTGTGCATGCGCCCTCAAACAGAACAAACCTTCTACACCTGAAAGCTGTCTAAGCTAGCCGCCATCACTCAGCTAGAGAGATACACACGGCTGAGGCCAAGTCAATGATGACGAATCTTAAGCAGGAAACTTTTACACACCTCGCCTCTCCAATCAGGATCATTGAATGCTGTAGAGTGTTAACATAAGCGACGATTTAAATTCTGCTGAAGGGCGCACCGGTCACTATCACAATGAACTGCATCAACGTCGCATAGCGATTGATGAAGTAAAGCGTGCTCGCATAGGAGAGAGGACGCTTCCAAATTCTCTCCACCTAACACAAGCAATGAGCTTTGATCAGAGTTGCTGTCACGAGTTACAAACCTCTTGTCCAAGCGTTAGCACTGAATAGAGTAGATCAGGGAAAGGTGACCCATGCATATGACAAGGAGAATATACTATGGTCATAGACGAACATGATGAACGCCGCTACTTGAAAGTACTTCCCAGCTTGCCTGAAAAACACAATTCAATATCAAATCCTTGGTATCTGGTTCGGGAAATGCCTACAGGTGTCGCGCCACAATGGCAGGATCCATCCGAGTCCTGAATGAGAGTGGGGGGATGTAATTGGAGTATGGACGTTAAGCAGCGAGACTATATGTAGTCACACTGCCAACATCTCGCCGTAACAGCGCCGTAATTATGTCGAGTCGTACTACACAGTCCTTCCACTTTCGGCTTGCCGGGGACATTCCTTACATAAAGACATCGTTCGGCCTGTTCCCTCAAGGCTTCTCAGTGTTGTCGCCGCCACCGAACTTTGATAGTCCTTGGTATTCATCCCACCCCCAGATAGTAACACTTTGATGTCGTATTCATTCATTCTAGGTACCAGGCATCAGCGCTGTCCTCACCCCAGAGTTCCTATTCAATCAGTGCGAGATCCATTGATGCACGTAATACCATCCAATAGGTTATGGGCCCACAGCCACGGTGGGGCACATTCAAATTCCAACTTCACCTATCTTAATTTTCAACCGCTCGATTAATCGGTTGAAAACTCTGGATTTAAACCTGGAAAGCGAGGTGGAAAATCGTCTGCGAAGTTTGGGTACGCTTCTGTGGTTACGACCATTGCTTTCTTGGAAGTCTTCTCCTGACCTCGACCCTAAATACCATTACTCCGGTTCACAATAGCATCGAGGAGCATCATTTGCGAAACAGCTTGATGGCCTAATGAAATATCCGTGCCGCTGCCTTCCCTGTGGGCCCAAATTGGTAGTAAGCACACCTAGCTTGCATCAGTATCCAGATATCGCGTGATCATTGATAAACTGACGAGCTATAGAGGGAGATAAATTGACTAACCTGCATTTTACATCCACAAAGGTATATTGGAAGAAATATGTATTAGGGGATTAGCGTATGTAATGAGTTCTTCAAGCATTTTTTTAAGATAGGAAATCGTTGCTTAATCAAAATATTTCAGGAACCCGCCAAAGCACATAAAAGATTGGCACATACTGAAGGTCATGCGAAATTGTTGAGTTACCGGAAGGACTGGTTTTCATCTGACCAGAAAAATGGTCGGTTCGTCTCCTTGACTATTCACAAGCAGATGAAGATGGCTATGAAACCGGAGACTTGACTAGGTGCATTCAATGTTCACTGAGGAATATCGACGAATGTTCACAAATGATGCATGATCAATCATGCTCAACGTGATCAATAGATATTAGCCGGATTATTCCGAGGGCAGCACCGCCGGCGGCCGCCGCGTCGAATGCCTCTCTGGAGCGGATACCCCTAACTATTTTTAAATATTTTTTTCGACACTGATACAGCTATGTATATGTATAAAAAAGCCAGAGGATGTAGGTGGGTAAGCGAAAGCAAGCTTCATGGGACGGAGTAAAGTGATACAAGAAATGAGATAAAGTAAGGCAGGGTTAGCATTGCATCGTGTAGTGTACGAGGACTCAGGAGGAGGCGAAAGTATTTACTGAATGGCGAAATATTACGAGTCAAATGCTCCGAAACGACAGCATACTCTGACATATCGGAGGCGGTCGAATGTGCAGAAAAATTGGCACACTGAGGTATTTGCAAGTAATGATCTCCCGATCGGTAGAATTGTATTGAATTGTGTGGCGTTGCACACACCAGAGTATCAAGTGCGGTGATGAGGTCCGCACAGTCACTGAGGAGAAACGAGGTTTTAATTGTCTCCCTCGCCACTACGGCCATTGCATGTAATCACCGTACTCGGCGCGTTCACTGGTCGGCGGTCGCCTGCATATAACTTAGGTATGTTAAATGATGGCGGAACAACGTGACCTCTAGAACAATATAATTTGTCAGCGTTTTCTAACATGTTACATGCCACGGCTCTTCACATATCGGACTCTCTGTGGGGAGCGCTCTCCGCATTTGACATCTGTCATCCTGGAAGGATCGTATCCGCCACTTGCTTTGCTTGCACTGAAGGTACCAGTAGGCATATGGAAAACAACATGTTGCCCTGGTCTACTGGTCGAATCTTCCAAACTGTATTTTAGGGCGACGGAAACGTGCTGAATTGACCCGGAGAACACTTGAGGCGCCTATTTGCGCAGCGATACAGCCAGCGTGCAAAGACGCAAACCTGATCGGCTACCTTGAATTGCTTATGGTTGACATCCAAGAGATTTGGATTGTACGAGGTTTAATTGAGTGGCGGAACCAGGACAGGGTACCGTAGACCTCTTTAGACATACGGAGGTACGTCCCGGATGCACGCGACTGACATTCGTGGTTTCCGCGTTGAAATTCTAGCGCCCTCTCCATGGAACTCGGAACTCTCTGCGCGCCTCTCTCCACGTTGCTGCCTGCCCCAGCAATTCATATAAGTGACATCGTCGCTACCATGGCCAGCTTTGTTCCACCCCCACTATGCTGCTCTTCCTGATCATGTTAGCCTTCATACGGCAGCTTGAGGGAGCTCCCATTACGAGTTTTTCTACGGACACTCATTCGACAATGCCTTTCCTACTATTCACTCGCGCAGACGCTGAAATGTGTGCGCAGTCTGATCACAGGACGATCGGGGACATAGTCTGGGGCTGTCTCATCACCATTTTTGCCTGCACATGGATTGCTGTTCACCCAAACATACCTGCCCGAACTGATTCCCGTTGGTGTGTTTTCAAACGGGGACTATCGACCATGATCTATGCCCTCATAGCCCCAGAACTTATGGTGGCTTGGGCGCTACACCAGTATCTGGGTGCCCGACAAATCATGCACAAATACAACAAGGACGTTCTGCATTGTACGTAAAAGCTTTTCGTTCGCGTTTGCTTTTGCTTACGGTATTATCACCATACACTAGATAAACCAAAGCCTATCGCTTTTTATCGGCGAGTGCTAAATTATATCAAGAAGTGGTTTCAGGAGGAGTGCGATAAACCTGGCGACGTCAAATGGACGAAAACACATGGTTTCTTCATTCAAATGGGAGGTTTTATGCTATACAGGGATGGATTACCTGTCGAAGTCCTCACATACGAGAGTTTCAAAGAACATATTGACAAAAAAGAAATCGACGTACCGAGGATCACCGAACGAACAATCAACGACAAGAGCAAAAGCGACTACCTCTCAAAAGGTTTCGTTGTCGTACAAACAACCTGGTTTGTGGTTCAGTGTATAGCCCGTTGGGCGAGGTCTCTTCCCTTAGTGGAGTTGGAGGTTGTAACACTTGCCTTTGCCGTTCTAAATGCCATCACATACGCCCTATGGCTCAACAAGCCTCAGAACGTCCAGGAGGCGATCAGGATTGATCTAAAGCCCAACAGCGACATCGATGCTGACGTCAAAAAGCCGGAACCCTCCATAGCATCATCTCAATCGTCCAGCCCTCTGGAACCTATCCTGCCAAAGTCCCAGCTTCCCTACCGGTCCGGCGGTACGCAGAGCTGGTTGCACCACCGTTTACTCAAAGACCACGACCGACTACAGGGGTCGAGGTGCGGGCTTCTGTGGTTCGTAATATACCGCATCCCATACCGCCTCATCACATCAGCTCTTCGCCCTATGAAGAAACTCATTGTCTGCAATCCGCAGGACGGACCTTCCCCGCGCGTACCGATGTTCGGCTACGAAACTCCAGAATCACTTCATCCAGCGTTGGAGCCATATCTTCCTTGCCTCATCGGAGCATCATTCGGGCTGCTACACGTCATGGCTTGGAAGTCCGGGCCTACCGAGCTCGAGCAACAGCTTTGGAGATGCTCGACCCTCGTGATCACAATTGAACCCTTGCTTTTTGCAGTCGCAAAGCGTCTAACTAGTCGTAAAAAGGCAGCTTTTAGCTTATGGGCAGGTATTGGATATGTTCTGATAATGTTGATTTGGTTTCCTTTCATCATTGGTCTCCCTGCTTATGTGGTCGCGCGCGTTGCACTTTTCACGCAAGCGTTAGCTTCCCTTAGGCAATTGCCTCCAGCAGCGTACTGCGACGTTGACTGGGGTTCGTTTATTCCTCATATTTGATTTTTTTGCCATGGATTCCAGATTCATACTTAGTAGCATTGTACCTATTAACACATTGAGGTATCTCAGGGTATCTCTTGCCAATCAGCAAAACAATCAAAGGAGTGGTGAAAGAACGCGCGAGGAATGAGCACGGTCTGATTTTTCGGAGCGACGACCGTGTGTGTGAACCATAAGATCAATTGTGATTAGAGTGACGCGTCATTTATCTCTTCTACTATTACTGACTCTTTCGGTGCGGTCCTATACGGTTCCGCACCTCTACGTCTTTTTTTTTTTCTCTTTTGAGGACAACCTATGCCCGCATGATGGCCTCTTTTTTAGAGCAATCTTCGCTCTTGGTGAACCTAAATCTTCACCTACGTTCTATGCCTACCTGATGGCTTTTTTGGAGCAACCTTCGCTCTTGGTGAACCTAAGTCTTCACCCGTATTCTATGTCCACTTGATGGCCTTTTAGAGCAAACTTTGTTCATATTCTTATACCCGTTTGATGCCCTTTTTAGAGCAAGCTTCGCTCTGGGTAACTCTTGCCTGCTCCCTTGTGTGAGGGCTTGCTATGAGTCAATGGCAACTTAATGTCTTACTCCTGGTAGGTGAGCGTCCTTTTTAATCTATTTACACTCCAGACACCTCCTTTTGGGGGTGAGCTCTCCCCGGAACGCATCGGCTGTGTCGGTGCCCTCCGTTTGGGGGGTGACCCGACTGCGTTCCAGCTTCGACCTCAACGCCTGGGGATCTCGGGCCCTATAGCCTAAGGCCCTCAATCCCAACTTGTAATGTTGGTTGAAACGTTGACCGGTGACAATCCGGCTCGCGACGAAGATGCTGTGTGATGCGTGTTACTCGCGTGATTCCGACTTCATCGATTCATCACCCATCAGCAAAACGGGCCAAAGTCTGTAAGGTGCTACAAAGTTAGGTAAGGCCTACAATTATCCCACAATGACCACCAGGCCAAACCAACCCAAGTTAAATCGACAATCATGTTAAGTAGATTACAAACATAACAATTAAATGTAGGACATTACATTATTACAGGTGACCGAGCGACAAAATATTGAGCTGCCCGCTTTCTACAGCGCGGGCTGTTGAACGTGTGAACATACCACTGTTGCAGCCCGAGCCAACGCAGACGGGAGTCGAACCCGCTGCCTCTTGACCGAGCTGCGTTAGGCGCTTAGACCACTAAGCCATAGCGTTTAATTAATACTACAACTAATATATAGTATATATAGTATTTCGCTAGGTTAGGACTTAGTCAATCCTCCCACGCACCTCAATCTCACTTAATATCACCTACATTGACATTGTTCACGATCGAAAGGTGGCTTACTCGAGAAAACTAGCAAGTTCTACTTAGTAACCTACCCCTCAATGTAATAAGCATGTATTGTAATACAAACAAGGGTAATCACCCTACAAAAATGGTGGCAAGTATGTATACTTCTTAAAATGCTTGTAGTCTTGTCACGAAATAATAGATAATCATTTATTCCTCTGCTATGATTGTATTGTGATTCTAACCTCTCGAAAATGATTATACGGCTATGTAATCATCCTACATGTACGTAAGGTCTACAAGGCTAAACCATATTTGAACCGGTTTGCTGATGCCGGATCCGGCATATCTGATATCTCATAACCACGATCACGGCCTGAGTTTTCCTTAACTCACCGCCATTCACAACTAGAGCCGATTTGTACTCACAATCAGACCGAATCACAAAAGACATTATATAGTATAGAATCTATAAAGGGCTACTCAAAAGTTCATGAGCGTGATGTGATGGTCAATATATTGATAAAATGGGCATGAGGTGTGCTTGTCGCGATAACGTATCTAGATGAATTATTGCCATGTACAGTATGGCCGTTTATGACCTCGCAAATCAGGCTCCACACCGAGTCCAGAGGCCTGTATCGGTGTCATGATGGTTCCGTACTTTTTTATTTATTTTTATTTTTTGAATCATAATTTGATACGAGATGCTCGCATACAATCCGCGGTACACTATCTAGTATACTAATAAATAGAGAGAACCAAATAAGAATGATAGGCGGAGGTTGGGCCCCGGGCTTCCCAATGTCATCCGACCCGAGGGTTGGAGAGATCTTCGGCGTTGCGTGTTGTCTAGGTGAAAGGAAGAAGAATATGGGAAGTGCCAGGACACGTGTGCGAGAGTGCGGTGACTAGGCTCGGTGGATGGTTCCGTACTTTATCAGACCACTCGACTAAAGCACATGGATAAGAAGAGCCTGAGTACTTGAACGTAAAAAGTAAACGAAGGCACATAACACTCCTGCCTTCAAAACCGGGGCTATCTTGAAAGAATTTGAGCCCAGATATACCTTTGAGTTAGATTTTGTTCCGATTCCTGTACTACTTGCTCCTCCTTCATCAGTTGATCGAGGTTCATGGTGCCGATCTGAGGGGAAGATATGTATTGGAGGTTGAGGAAGGAATACGTGACTTGACGGAGACAATGAAGACAAGGCGTCGCAATTGTGTTATGAGCAGGAGAGAGATACTGACTTTAAGTAAGATAAGAGACTGGCTTGAGACAGAAACGGCAGTAGCAACAGCTGCATATGTAGGCCACCTTTGGTTTCTTTCCTTGATTTTTGCCAGTGGTGCAGTGGACAGTGGACCATTTCTGTGGTAGAGAGCCGAGGTAGAAGGAGAGGGGATTGGCAGGAGGAATACCAAGTCACCGACCAATCAAATCAACTCTTTGTCAATAATGTCTGGAGTCAACGAAATAATCGGCTGTGTTCAAATAGAGTCATGGGGAGCCCGCGTGTTGTGGAACGAAGAAGAGAGGGGTGTGACCCTGCGACGCCATCGCTCAAGCGCTCATATATCATACCTCGCTCGGTATTAGATATTATAAAAGTGCCAATGCATTGCGTACCGTGCGTGGACTACCATAACATGGCTGCGGTGATGCTGTTTTGAATACACGAAATATCACGAAACATCATTATCATTGTCAGAAATCTAAAAAAGCGTCAGTAAAAACCCGATTTGCAGACATGTGAATATTTGGAGATCCAGTGCAGACATGGCAATACCTGACAGACACCAGTCTGTTACAAGGTCAATAGAGGACTAATTCTCTCCATGATAAAATAAATAGAAGGAATACAAGTGCATGTCTGCATCAAGGCAAACTTGAATAGCTTTTACTGAGCACGATGAGAAGGACTCAGCTGCCAACTGCTTTGCTTGCACTGAAGGTACCGTACTAGGCACATGTAAGCAGCATGTTAACCTGTTGGTTTAATCTCCCAAACTGTGCCCAGGGCGACTAAAACTACTTAATTGACTCGAAGAACACTTGAGGCGCCTATTTGCGCAGCGATGCAGCCAGACGCAAACCTGATTGGTTACATTGAATTGCTTATGGTTTGCATCCGGTTTAATTACCAAGTGGTGGAACCAAAACTCAGTCACCGCTGCGGCGTAGACTGTTATCTGACATGTGAAGGTGCGTCTCGAACACACGCCACTGACCTTCGTTTCCGCATTGAGATTCTAGCGCCCTCGGAGCGCTCTTTGCGCGTCTCTCCTCCACGTTGCTACATGCCCCAGCGATTTATATGAGCGAGTCCTTCGCTGTCATGACCATCAAGCTGTTCCACCCCCACTATGCTGCTCTTCCTGTTCACGTTAGCCTTCATACGGCAGCTTGAAGGAGCTCCCATTGCGAGTTATTCTACGGACACTCTTTCGACAATGCCTTTCCTACTCTTCACTCGCACAGACACTGAACCATGTGCGCCGATTGATCACAGGTCGATCTGGGACATAGTCTGGGGCTGTCTCGTCACCATTTTTATTTGCACATGGATTGCTATTCACCCAAACATACCTGCCCGAACTGATTCCCCTTGGTGTGTTTTCAAGCGGGGATTATTGACCACGATCCATGCCCTCATAGCCCCAGAACTTATATTGGTTTGGGCGCTACACCAGTATCTGGGTGCCCGACAAATTAAGCACAGTTATAACAAGGACGTTCTGCATTGTACGTAAAAGCTTTTCGTTCACGTTTGCTTTCGCTTACGGCTTTATCACCATACTCTAGGTCAACCAACGCGTATCGCTTATTATCTGCGAGTGCTAAATTATATCAAGAACTGGTTTCAGGGGGAGTGCGATGTGCCTGACGATGTCGGGTGGACGAAAACACATGGATTCTTCATTCAAATGGGAGGTTTTATGCTATACAGGGATGGATTACCTGTCGAAGTCCTCACATACAAGAGGTTCAAAAAACTTATTGACAGACAAGAAATCGACATACCGAAGATCACCAAACGAACGATCAACGACAAGAGCAAAAGCGACAATTTCTCAAAAGGATTCGCCGTCATACAAACGACCTGGTTCGTGGTTCAGTGTATAGCCCGTTGGGTGAGATCTCTTCCCTTGGTGGAGTTAGAGGTTGTAACGCTTGCCTTCGCCGTTTTGAATGCCATCACATACGCCCTATGGCTCAGCAAGCCTCAGAATGTCCAGGAGGCGATCAGGATTGATCATCTAAAACCCGACAGCGACATCGAAATGCTGGAACTCTCATCTCACTCCGTTTCCCGCCCTATTGAACATCTCCCGCCAAACTCCCAGCGGCCCAACCCATCCGATAACAGGCAGTCCAATAACAGGCAGAGCTGGTTGCACAAACATATAAGTAAAGACTTCAAACGATTCAAGGAGTTGAGGTACGGGCGTCTGTGGTTCGTAATATACCGCATCCCATACCGCCTCGTTGCATCAGCATTCCGCCCTATGATGAAGCTTTTGGGGTCGCCCGAATACGGACCGCTGAACGAATCGCCGGGCGGACCTTTCCTGCGCGTATCGATGTTCAGCTACGAAATTACGGAAGACCTTGATCCAGAGTTGATATTAATATGCCTTAGTTGCCTCATCGGAGCATCATTCGGGCTGCTACACGTCATTGCTTGGAATTCCGGGCCTACCGACCTCGAGCAACAACTTTGGAGATGCTCGACCCTCGTGATCATGATCGAACCTTTGCTTTTCATATTCACAAATCGTGTAGCCAAATTAGCACAAGGTGCTAGAAGCCGCTTATGGAATCGTATTGGAGATGTTATTCTAATGCTGACTGGCTTACCTTTCATGATTGGTCTCCCTCTTTATACGTTTGCGCGCGTTGTACTTTTAATAAAAGCGTTTGTTTCCCTTAGGCAATTGCCTCCAGCAGCGTACTGCGACGTTGACTGGAGTTCGTTTATTCCTCACATTTGATTTTTTTGCCATGAATTTCAGATTCATACTGAGTAGCACTTAGTAGTACTGTACCTATTAACACATTGAGATATCTTTTTGCATCTACTGATAGTACGCCCTGAGTGCAAGTCATTCAGTGATAGGAGTCGGGATCGGACTCTACATGCAACTTACGCAACTACACGTTGATATTACGCTTAGTCGGTATAGAAATAGTCGTAAAAAATGTAATAGCACAATGAATATCCTTGGAGAATACAGTATGTACCGCATTGAACACTACGAAATGTTTGTACCATTCATTAGTATACTATCACGCAACTTGAATCATTATCCAACGAAGATATTATCGTAGTTTTGGACGCTTCTGAACGAATATTAAGCACGACACGTGAAGTCAATGCCGACCTCATAACACTTTCGAAACTATGAGCAGGGTATCAGAATTTCTTAGATGTTGCAGAAAAGAATGAAATATTAACGCTTACGGGACAACAAGCAGTTGGTATTGTCTCTTGAGTTGTAGAACGAGTATTAAATTGATGATGGAGAGAGCTGGAGTAAAACCATCCCATAATAATGAGTCATATAAATTTCAAGAAGAAACGAGATCTGACCAGTCAGAACCGCGTAGTACAAAACACCTTCATAGTGCATGGTCAAAAATTCGGCGTGGAAGAGCCGGATATAGCTTACCATCCCTACATGTTACTTGCGATAGAGAAGATGTTCCAGAAAAGACGGAGAGAAAGGTACTGCGAGTGAGGGGCAGGTTGATGACAATCGCGGCGAGGAGTACTATTAGTACATACATCAGTGAGAAATCGCAAGAAATAGATGTTTCTTCTAGACGCACCGAGGTCATATAGTGCGATCACACCAAATGTAATCGACATTGATCGATTCAAGTTGCTGATTACGCAGCCATATTTGGGATGACTGAAGACTGTTTCACGGTCAAGAAAGAGGACTAATTTATGGGATTCGAGGACTCACATGTTGCTTGCTGAAGTGCTGATTCAACGCAGAAACATATACCTGCCCAGCTCAGAACCAAAAAAGCAAACAAAAATATTCCAACCCTTTTTGACTTTCGCCATATTGCCCAGGTACGAAGTGCCAAGATGACTTATAAACAGTAGAATATGTTTCAGAATCATGAGTCATAAATTTCTGGGCGAGAATCTCACTATCTGCGATGCCGCATCCAACAACAAAAAAACCTAAATAAAAAATGTGAACAAAAGTTTTCATCAGCACGGCGGGAGCTCTAGAAGTCACCATATCGAAAGCTCACAGGAAGAGACGATAGCCCGGTATTTACATCTCGAGTCGGCGGATACTTGAAGGAATTGATCTGGAAATTAAACTTGAGTCATCGAAAGGCCCGGTGTCATAGCTCAGAATTTGACGGACGGAGGAGAATTGTCACTGCATTAAGGAAAGGGATATATCTGTTCATCAAAAACAGCAATTTCGTTGGGTTCCAAGGTGACTTCCACACGAGGTTGACCTCAGCGTCGAAAGTGATTAGGCACTCGTAAATCTGACCCAGTATGAATGAGTTGGCAAGATAGACAGCTCAATGAACGTACAAAAAATGCTGTGCCAGAAACTACTAGCATGGTCTGATGCGTTAGTATCGGACGAGATGATGAAAAGGATAGCAACGCCCGACCATAGAAATACTAGAAGGAAAAGGATGAGTAGATCTGAAACGTGATGACGGAATAACGCACGTTCACAATTCGCTTCTCAAAACAAATAGATCCCAAAAACTCCGTAACTTCGTGAATGGAACTTGACATCGGAGGAGTGGAAGTACTCGAGGGTTAGGTTAGCGCGTTGAGGATTGTCAGGTCGTTGTTTTTCTCAGATATTATAGCCTGTGCCCCGGCATTTCTGTCATCCTCTCGGACTGGACTGAGATAGATTGTGCATAAGAGATACTCAGAAGTACATGATTTGTAGCTCATATATCTGATCGCGTCGGAGTGACAACGTAATGGACCTACAGTTGCAGAATCTATCCGGATAAATAAAAAACCTAGAGCTGAGGCGCCAAGCGCAGGAGGGGGCGAAGATTCAAGCCCATTGATACGGAACTGCAGCCTGGATGACCTAACACTCAACAGAGATGCTTTTTCGGATATCGCGCCGATATTTTTATGCATCAGTCTGTCACAACACTGCAATCCGCTAGGCCGCATTAAAGCGGTGAGGCTGTAATCGTTGTAATCGTTGTCATCTGAGGTATTGTCGTCGTTTCCGAGTCAATTGGTCCGACGCGTCAAAATGGAACGAGAACCTAGGAGATCAAAAATTTAGTCTTATGGATAAAGTTGATGTTAGACTCTCCTACAGTCAGGTCTTTCAAATGTATCTGATCGAATTCTGGTGGCCGGGTGCGCTTGGAGGTTAGGTGACGGATGTGTAGGATAATGCGACATGTTAGGACTGAATGAACAACTCTCTCGAGCAGGGAAAGCAAGTTAACGTATTGTTTCTACACATCTGTCATACACTTTCATATGTCAAGGAAAAGCGAAAGTGACTTACAGGGAACTTCAGAATGATGACGACATTTAATAAGGATAAGCCTAAATCACCAGTCAGATGAGGCTCTCGATCGACGACTGAGTTGCTTCGCGATCTCACAAAACAAGTATGCAAAATAAATAATACCTGTAACAGATGCCCAATCAGAAATTTGAATCAAATCTACATCAGACAACTCACCATCATGATAAATTATACGAGTTAAGGGTACGTCTCCCCAGGAGCGAAAGGTTCTCCATGCTTGAACAGCGATCAGAGAGAAAATAGCTGCTGGCACCTCAGGTCCTGACAGGGGGTAGTAGATGGAGAAAGACACACCAGCATCATATACCATTAAAACCACCCAACAGGCTGATAACAACTGATTGATATGCAGGGTCCCGCAAACAATCCACGGCCGTTGTAGAGCTGCCACATCTGTCAACGAAAATATTTTTGTTGGTATTGGTAACCGGGTCAAAGAAGCCCACTTACGTTCCAGTGGTTTCAAGAATAAACCCATCATGACCCATTCCACCACGCAAAAACTAGCGAAGAAGATAGCCAACATTATAGTCAGTCGCCTATCTTTTTCCCAGACAGCCCAAGCTCGTATCGTGAGCAGGACTATAATGCCTTCAGCTCGACTGATGCCAATATGAGGGAGGAAACCTACGTTCTGCTATGGTTATACCGATCACAAACATCCCTTACAAAGTGATACAAAAATGTAAGTTCGATTCACTTTCTTAGCAGAGATGACCTACAAGCGCTATATTGGTAGGCCACGGCACACTGCTCTCCTGTCAAGTCCGGGGTAAATTGATCTAGGAATCCCATCAAACACAATTTGTGGTTGGAATTGTACGAGCGAACTTACGGATGAAAACCACCACGCAATCAATGAATGGGAGATACCTCGTCAAGAGGAACAATATTTTCACCAAATTCCATTTTGACTCCCAGATATATTCAATCTCATGGTGGACGGTTAAGATATAGTCGAAGGACTGGAGGAAAGTCCGTCAGTTCCTGAATATAGTGATGTTCTTGGTGGGCTTAGATTGACGTACCAACAACGTTAAGCTGGCCACTAAGTAAGTATAGGATGATACCGATCAGCCATAGACCAATAAGAGATGCGGACGGTGAAGCCTACCATTGCAGTACTTAAGATTTCAGTCGAAGTAAGTGTCAATGATAACAGGCCAAAAACCAATTAAGCGGGGACTAACATTATTGAATCGATTAATCCAAATCATATCAATAGCCATGTCCATTCTTGACTGGTCCGGAGGGGATGAATTACTGGTAGTTCGGAAAGCCCATGGGCATGCGGGAAAAGGCAATGTAGGCAACCTTTTTTCCAGATGAGGGAAGAGAGAAGGAAAGAGTAATCCGTAGAAATACAGCTCACACGTAACTGACGTGACCGCAAGCGCCCGTAGTGTAAAACACTCGCAGTTGACATGGACAGCAGGGCAGTGTCAATTCTGAGACTGTTTTAACCCTGCAGACGGTTCTCGTAGCTACTGAGACGTCATCGGCTACTAGTTGCCGCTCGGCGGTGTATATGATGAGTGATTGAGGTTATATTGTTGTGTTGTTGGTGACCTCGGTTGAGGTTTTAAGCGCAATTTCATTTATCAGCACGAAGCTGGCACGAAGCAAGGTTTGAATGAGAAAGCCTCAGGGTCCCCTTGATATCCCCACTCATCATCATATATCATGATCATCTGTCAACATCCTGTCAATGTATCCCAACATTGATATTGATTCCGGGCCTCTGGACTTAACACTACTTCCACCAGACGGCCAATACCTCAGGTAGTATACTAAGTAGCGCTGGACCAGGTGGAAATAAAAGATTAGATAAATAATTACTCCAGTCTAATTACTTTATTACGAATCCGGAGAAAGTGCCATCGACCCGAAGGAAAGTCCTAATAAAACCCACTATCTCTCTCACTCATCCGAATCGTCTCCAAACAGTTCCTCGGCAACTCTCTCAGCCTCTTCTCCAGCTTCATCATGAGGCCCCACTAGAGGTCTATCTTTCTTTCCATCAGCTTCTCCTTGTTCTCCTCCCTCTGCTTCCTTCTCCGTTTCGGGAGTTTTCTTCCTCTCAGTAGCACCGTCAGCAGCCATGGCCATTGTCACCTTTCCTTCTCCCTCAGTAGATTGCGTTCCTCTATCATCTTCCTTCTCCCCCTTTAACCCCTCCTTTCCCTCTACTTTTATCTCAGTTGTGGGAGCAGGAACGTTCACCGAACTAATCTCTTTTTTTGCGTCACCTTCATCAGATGGTACTCCAACACTATCACTCTTCGCTTTTTCATTTTCACCATCACCCGCAAATATGTTTCTGCCGGGTTCTGGTTTACCAGGATCGATAGTCGTGTGTTCCTGTTCTAGGTCAGCTGCTTTTCCTTGCTCTTGTTGATTGTGATGATTTGGAGGGTCTTGATGAATGCCGGCTTGAGCGACTAGAGGGTCTACGACGATTGGAGCGCCATTCTCCGGCGTAACAGCAAGGGTCTCTTTGAGTCCTGTACCTTGGGAACCATGATATTGAGAGTACTATATATATTCTATCAGCATCGAAGAGCCAACGAACCAAAAGGAATACACGTACTTCATCGTAGAAATCAACACTAATCGACCAGCCAACATCAGTATATTTTACTCCAAGCAATATATTATCTAACTCACCAAGAGAAATCCCAAGTCTTCATCCATTTTGCATTCTCACATTGCGCCCTCGTCCATTCAGTCCCGTATGCAAGCGGTGCAAAATGTTGGAAATTCCAAATAGCAAGCACAACCAAAATCCCAGCAGCGTACAATCTCACTCTAGGTCTCAACGTCGACGTTACCAAATCGAAGACAGAACAGTACAACAGAATAGCGAAATATAGAGCAGGGAAATAGTGGTGAAGGAAAAGTTGACGCGCCATCAGGAAGAATGGGAAATAGTGTAAGGCCCAACCGATGAAGAGGAATGAACAGAGCGTGTTGTATTTGACAACCTTGGCTTTTAGAATCGTTAGTTATGTTGGATAAACGATGTCAGAAGAGGTTGATGCTTACTATTGTCAAAATCGCGATAGCCGCGTTTTTGTCGAAGGACAAGAAATCCACGAACGAGAGCGTATAGTACTACGGCGAGTGTACTCGACCACCATATCATAGGGTTTCCCATTAGGTAGATTTGTTTATGATCTTTGACCCAAAAATTCTATAGCCAGACTTAGTCAACAACGTCAATGACAGAAATAGATCAACGTACGATGCCACGACGAAGAAGCGGCCACGAATCAGGTCTTGAATCAAAAGTATGACGATCTGTAAGTCCCGCGTTGGTCGTCCACATAACTCTTTGTAATTCAAAGAATTTGCCGAAAAACCCTGGAAGTTTATAATTGACTTTGGGCGCATTAGGTGAATCTAAAACACATGAGCAACAAAGAAACGAAGAAAGTAAGGTGACCTACTATTTACGTGCTCTGAAGTTTCAATGTACCAAAGCGAATTATCATGAACCGCGTTCTTATTACACGTAACTTCCTGCTGTTCGAAACCCCAATCTGGCAATTTGACTTTGTGAGAAAATAAGTAACAACCAGTCATAGGATGTTTCAAGCGGAATTTCGTTCTAAGCGTTCGTAAACGTTTATACGACTCCATATCCCGTGAATCACCGTCATCAATTTCGACAATCCAATCATCATTGGCATCGCCGTCGTACCCGGGCACACCGTACCCTGAAACTTCGTTCTGAAAATCGACGTCGGAAACAGGAGGTCGAACGTCGTGAGAGTGGAGGCGTTTTCCGGTTGCAGTGTGCAGGAGCTTGATACGCATATTGGGAGTGATGTGGACTAAGGATGTAGGGTCATAATCAGATATAACCGTAGCGTTGGCGATCTGCCATTCATTATTGTGGTCACGGTGAGGATAAAGAGTGATTTGCTGTTCTGAATGACGTCAAATGTTAGTTATGTGGTGAGAAACAAAGTTAATGGAATCAAGAAACATACGTTTACTGCCACCAGGATACGCATGAGGATGAGAATGTAGGTATCCACCCTGAGTATTAACATGTCGAATTGTGACGGTGGAATAGACAGATACATCTGCAAACGTGTCTGCCATTCCGCGGCCTTTGAGTGTATGTTGGAACTCGGAGCTCATGAAGCCATCTCCGTCGCCCGAGTTTTCAAGGATTAGGAAATGGATTTGGAACATGAGCATGTAGAATATTATGGGAAGAGCGATAAGGCATATAGCGCGAGCCATGAAATGTCGAATGAACAGCCGTGGAGTAACGCGAAGATCACCAAGTAGATTCCATAACTGCCAGATGGTGCTTACGCCAATGGTTGCAATGGTGAATAGTCCGACCCATTTACAGCTGACGACGGCACCTAGAGAAAGGCCGGATAAAACCAGCCATGTCCACCAATTTGTAGTGAATGGTTCGTGCTTGTCCTCGTTGGTAAAACCGGTCCAGAAAAATACAGTAAGTGCTGTGAAAAAAATGAGGGGAGAATCGAGAAGGATGTGTCTTGATTGAGTGACGAGGCCGTTTTCAAATGTGATAAAGAGTGAAGCCAAAAGAGCGGTGGTAGCGCGACAATCAAGTGCGCGGAGAGTGAGGTAGGCGAGGGGGACGGTTGCAACGCCCAGCGTTGCCGGAACCATTCGCATCGCGACGTATGGTACATTTTCATACATTCTGCAGCA
Source organism: Agaricus bisporus var. bisporus H97 (assembly GCF_000300575.1). NCBI lineage: Eukaryota > Fungi > Basidiomycota > Agaricomycetes > Agaricales > Agaricaceae > Agaricus > Agaricus bisporus. Next base: position 1,808,702 of record NW_006267367.1, on the reverse strand, counting down.
TTAAGATATTGAGGGAAAAGTAGGTCAGAGGAAACGTGCACACGTACTTTCCAATATCCTTGAAATCAAAATGTCCATTATAACCAAAGGCGAAGCCAGCGAATGTGATTAAGAGCTTGGCAAGAGGAGGGTGGACATCAACAAAATACTGGCTCTTGATGTACTTCGAAGCAAACTTTCCGAAATGTACCTCGTCGAAACTGGAACGACCACGTAAACTCATATCCAAATTGGGAGTATGGAAGAATACTCACACAACGCTGTGAGGTTTTGAAAGTCTGAACAACCGGACACCGCAAGCAATTAGAACGACTAGGAACAACAATTTGAGCTCTCCCATTGTCAGGTTAAGACCTCCCGAAGGATAGGATTTAGTTCTTCTTGGGCCGAAGCCTTTGGAGGCTGCTGCTCGTTTTTCGTCGGCGTCGTAATGTTGTCTTTGCTGTGGAAACCTAGTCTGACCAGCATATGCGATGCCTGGAGGTGGAGATGCTGGTCGTCGGAATCGAACATTGGCAGCCATGGCTTGTGGCCTTGGAAGAGAGTGCTGAGCTGGTGATGTGTCCACCGTCTTCTATATCAGGTCAATATTTTGTGACCGTGGGAAAACACAGCTATATAAGAAATAGTCAAAAACAGCGCGACTGTCATGCGCTCATCACGCACAACGTCGTCCTCATCCCTGAGCCTCCGGATCATATTCGAATCAAAAGGAGGTGAGTCGACCTGTGCCTCAGTTGCTCTTGAGATTAGTTACATTGTACTGAGGACTTCACCTTGTGAGTCTGCACCTCTCCGTGCCAAACGCGCTGGTGGACCACTTTTCAGCAAATTCCTAATCTTAACGACTAAATTTCTTTTCATCTGTACATAACACCTTCGTAGGCTTTTTATGATGGATATTCACCTGAAATACAATAGTCAAGCCGCCTGAAATAGAAATACTTACTGCAATTCATTACCTTGCTGTCATATCACACAATTGCTTTAAGTCTCAAAGCTATTAGTCTGGAAGCATTTTGATTACAATAATTCATTGGACATTATCATCTTCTGTCTACTATCAATACTCTTAGCCTAGGTCTTGGAACTTGATCAACATTCAACTACCTCGTCGATAGACAGACTAGATTGCTCTTTCTGAACTCAACAAGCTCCACGTATCTTTCCTTTTTGCTATCCTCTTTGTAGTTTTTGGTTTGTGAGCTGGCTTGATATAAGATCAAAGCGATCAGTGACCGTGGGAAAGACAAATCAAGTCGATGACTGAATTTATTTATCGACGCGTTTGATCCCAGAACCATGTCAGCTCCGATCTTCAACGAACAGGTACGTCTACTCTAGTTCACCAATCACATCTAACAAGCCACGCAGGCAACTGAAGAAAGGGCAGAGAATGCACGTCTGTCATCCTTCGTCGGTGCCATTGCTCTCGGCGATCTCGTCAAATCCACTCTCGGCCCAAAGGGCATGAACAAAATTCTCCAGTCAGGATCCACAGGAGAAATTAATGTCACAAATGACGGTGCAACTATCTTGAAAGCCATTCAACTCGACAACGCCGCCGCCAAAATCATCGTCAACATCTCAAAAGTACAGGACGATGAAGTTGGAGATGGTACTACTTCGGTTGCGGTTTTGGCCGCAGAGTTGTTGAGGGAAGCTGAAAAACTTATTGCGCAAAAAATACACCCACAGACGATTATAGAGGGTTATCGGATCGCGAGTGCTGCTGCGTTGAAGGCGCTGGAGAAGAGCGCTATTGATCATTCGTGCGTCGTCTGTATCTGATACATCCTCGTTATTCAATCCTGTATATCAGCTCTGATCCTGAAAAATTCCGCCAAGACCTATTCAATATTGCACGAACAACGATATCCTCAAAAGTCCTATCGCAGGATAAGAATTACTTTGCCAATCTCGCTGTCGATGCTGTGCTACGATTAAAGGTACGCGGGACGTCGTTCATGAAGAGGGTCATATCTAATAACTCTAATTGAAAGGGTTCGGTCGATCTAGAACACATTCAAATCATCAAAAAAGTTGGAGGCAAACTCACCGATTCGTATCTTGACGAAGGTACGTACACCTTGCCCGGTCAATTTGTGTTGCGAAGCTTAATCGCCTCCAGGTTTCATTCTTGACAAGACGATCGCTGTGAACTCTCCAAAGCGCTTGGAGAACTGCAAAATTCTCGTCGCCAACACATGTTCGTACAGGCATCACCGCCATTCGGTCCTGACTGATCCTTGAGCAGCGATGGACACCGACAAGGTTAAAGTATTCGGCGCCCGTTTCAAAGTTGATGGCACTAGCAAACTCGCTGAACTCGAACGTGCAGAGCGTGTATGTTGCCATGCACCCCTTACTTCATTCGATCCTCACCGTTCAATACAGGAAAAAATGAAAGCCAAAGTCGAAGCAATAGCCTCACATGGCATCAATGTCTTCGTCAACCGCCAGCTCATCTACAACTATCCAGAATCTCTCCTGTCAGAAAAAGGAATCATGGTCATCGAACATGCAGATTTTGAAGGTGTAGAGAGACTATCATTAGTCACTGGCGGTGAGATTGCAAGTACATTCGATCATCCAGAACTCGTCAAGTTGGGCCAATGTGACTTGATCGAAGAAATCATGATCGGTGAAGACAAGGTACGGCTCGCTCTTGTTTTACATTTCCATCGGCTCAACGATTTTCCTTTTGATAGCTCATTAAATTCTCCGGCGTCGCAGCGGGTGAAGCATGTACAGTCGTTCTCCGCGGTTCAACAAATCAAATGGTCGACGAAGCCGAAAGGTCGCTTCATGACGCTCTCTCTGTTCTCTCCCAAACCGTCAGGGAGACCCGAACGGTTCTCGGTGGGGGATGTTCAGAAATGCTGATGAGTTGTGCAGTCGAAGAAGCATCAAGAAATGTCAAAGGAAAATGTGCGATTGCAACTGAGGCTTTTAGTAGAGCTCTGAGGCAAATACCGGTCATATTGGCGGATAACGCTGGTCATGATTCCAGTGATCTTGTGGCGAGATTGAGAGCTGCACATTATGAAGGACAGGATGATGCCGGTTTGGATATGGATCAAGGGAGTATTGGTTCGATGAGGAATCTGGGTATAACGGAAAGTTACAAGTTGAAGCGACAGGTTGTGCTTAGTGCAAGTGAGGCTACGGAGATGATCGTGAGGTATGTGCTGTTGAATTGGATAATTTCTTTCGCGACTTGTGCGGTTATTGACCGATTTACAGGGTGGATGATATTTTGAGGGCTGCACCACGTAAACGAGAAGCTGTTTAGAGACGCGACGGGTGAAAATAATATAATACACTTCAATAAGTTTCTATCTAGTTATAGAACTTGGCCCCTTTTTGGCTGCCTCGATCTGATCTGGAGGCTGAGTCAACTTTCGTCCAGCATATGCTCGAGATTGAGTGTTGCCATCTATCCTGCCTCAGCCCGCGTGATACCATGCATAGATACAGCCTGCCTTTCGTTCCACTCCCTTTTGCTGTAGCCAGCTGTTCAAGCGTGATGCTGTTCTGAAACTTGAACACTTGATACTTGATACTTGATACTTGATGGACCTATGATCAGTATACGAATACGAACCATTTTAGCTCAGGGGATGGACGGTAGAACTCGGCAGTTCCTATAGCTTCAGGTCTTATTCGGATTTGTATCTCCATTCAGAATAGTAAATAGGTAGTGGATGGTTAGAATGTCAAATGTACTTTCAATGACGCTGCTAGTATAGTGCTCATATTGTCTGGCCCAGTTTTTGATGACATAGCCCAATGAGTGTTACAGCATACAACATCAGACCACTGCAATTGCGATGTTGAAATCTCGGAAACGTTGAAATCAAAACATCTTGATGGCCATTGACCTATCGAATTCAAAGCTCTAAAACCTTCAGCCAACAACTTAAGACATCTTCGCATCTCTTGGCATACCGGAATTCGAACTAAACTCTCAATTGGGAGAAATGTAATTATGTAATATGTTATCCATATGTTGAGAAATACATTCGTCGGCAACATAAGTGATTCCCACCCATCATTAACATTACCAATAAGGTTTCTGAGCCTCATTGTTTTTACTTCCGCGTCTTGCGGACCTTTGCGGACACACCACGATAATCGCTACCTGCCGTTTCCGGTTACCTTCGATCCATAATATGGATAAAAGCTGTGAGAGCGACTCCACAAGCGAAGTTTTTCCCTTTTTACCGTCTCGCTCTTTATCCCGCAATTATACCCTCGCCCTCCATCAAGGTAGCGTGAATGGAAGGCCCGCTCCAACTACTTGAGAGGCTCGAAGTTGGCATTGAGCGAAGCAGACAGGTCAATGTATGTTTTTATTAGCTTCTTTCATTATCAAAAAAATTAATTCACGGATGGAAAGTGTTGCAATGGTTCGTATAAAACGCGTAGCATGGATTGCACAAGCTGACATATGGATTTTAAAGTCGCGAGCGTGACTATCATGGTTCGTCGTTCAACTACAGTAATTAAATGAGTATTCTAACAGTTTCATAGGCGCTGGACTGGCTCCTGACTATGGACATGGAAGTGTCCTTGATGTGGCGCGGCAGATGGAACGTAACGAAGGTGCTCTACTTCCTCACGCGGTACTTGCCTTTCATTGACACGTCGGTGGTCATGTATCGTAAGCATTCCTACCGTCCTGAGCTCCTCACTTATTGCTTAAATGTATTCACGAAATAGGTCAATTTGGCACTGTTCTCTCCCCGTCACTTTGTCGGATAACGTACGAGTACGCGGCTTGTAAGCCAATTACATATCTTCCATTCGTGTATACCTCTCTTAAAATTTGCCAGGGACTTTTATAATTGGCATGGGATGTGCGGAGCGTGCGTATATTTCAATACTACGCGTCTTACATGAACAGCAACTGAACCGTGTCGTATAGTCATCTTAAGTCTGAGGACGTACGCGGTCTGGAATAAAGATAAACGGCTATTAATTGGTCTTCCTCTACTCTTCATCTCTACATGGACAGTGGGCTTCATCGTCTTGGGTTTTTACTTGAGTAGAACAACTCGTGCGTTTTTTTCCTTCCCACATCACTACACGCCTCCACCAACTTAACTTCTTTGAATTTGAATTCACATAGATGGGGTTTCTCCCGTCCCTCAACTTCTTGGATGCATCATGGTCGACGAAAGTAGCATTCTATCTGCATGCTACATTGTTCTTATGATATTTGATGCTTGTACGTTCAATTTTTTCCTTGTCCTTCCACCCAACTTCCACCCAACTTCCACCCAACTTCCACCACTTTACCGTAATGTGGCGTTGCTATTTTTGTTTACCGATGATCTCTCCCACGTCATTGACTTATGCGCAATTGCCGGTTTTACTCACGAATTCTCACTCCACGCGTATAGGTGTTCTTGCTCTGATGGCGATCCGAGGTATATCAGCGTGTAAGCTATTTGTTTATGCACCTACCGCTCCAAATTATCGCTGACATTTCGCCAAATAGTGCGATCAGGAGGGGATTCTCAGTTTATGCGGGTTGTGTATAGTGATGGTAAGCCAGGACACTAAACCATTTCTTGTTTGAATTATCACTGATACATTGTGGGTGCTCCTCGTTCAGGAATCATCTACTACGTGTATTTATCCGGTTAGTCCGAGTGAAAAAGTTGAAGCCATCCCTGACAGACGATTTCCTTCTCACCTACTCAGCTCTTTCTATCTTCAATACGGTCATTATTCTCAGGCTTCCAGTAAGTTTTCAGACTTCTTGACTTCTTTCCATATGGCATTTTCCCGTCCTCATCAAACTTCTGTCTAGGGTGACTACGTTAACTTATTGGTAATGTGGGTATTTATTTGTACTCGGCGTGTCTTCTCCTTGTTTATCGTGCCTTTTCGGAAAATTGACAGGATGGAGCGAGTTATACACTCTGTACTGGCTTGCAGAGTCGTCCTCCATATTCGAGAACTAGGCGAGGTTCAACAACGAATCCGGCTAGAAGCTTTCTGTCAAGGATCTCAGATTTATAATTAATGTATATTTCCATTCGATTTTCCTGAGGCCTGGAGGCTGGTATTATTATTTGCGGTATTTAATCCTAGTACAAAGAAACGGCGGGACAATATACCAACTACTGTAACCTTGTGCAAAAAAAAAAAAGAATGGAAAGAGAGAAAGAAAAGGGCATTACTCGCGGAAACCGAAAATCAATTATCCACACCCACACCCATACCCACACATACGCAAATAAAGTCCTACATATCTAATCGCTGTCGCTATCACTACTCTCATTCTCTTCCTCATCATCGTCAGTACTACTCTCATCATCATCATCTCCTTGATCTGCAAGCTTCTTCACCTTCCCACCACGCATGGCAGCCATCTGACCCGCGAGTGAATCTTCCTCAGGATCTGAAATTTCATCGTCAGGTGATTCCATAGCCTGAGGCTGCTCGATTTTCAACTATAAGAAAGAGTCAGTTTGAGCACCATTATAGATATTATGATACGTACGATGATATCTCTAGTCACATCTTCTCCAACGAATGTATCCGAGACCAAATAAACCTTCCATGTGAACATTCCCACATTTTGTGGAGCCTGGAATTGAATTTTGTATGATCGATAGTCGCGCTCGTGTTCAGCATCAGAATTGGCATAGGGTACATCAGTGACTTTGAAAGGTGGAACGACTATGCGATTGAGTTTGTCGTCTGCTAGGACAACCCACCACGACGGTTTACGTTCCTATAAATTCCACACAAACATATACAAGGTTTAGTAAATGGTTAAATAGATCAGAATATAAAACATACCCCAGGCCAGTAAGGTGCATGTGCACTAGTGGCAACGGTTTCTTCGTTTGTAAATTCCTCCATCTCACTTTTCGATAAAAGGAATTCATCATCCTGCTTCTCATTATACTTGATGGCCCGCTTGGTTTCATCCACACTGAGCTCTTTACGTTGAACCTTTTTTCCTGGTGGGCTGATACGAAGTTTCAAGACGAGGAATACGATAGAAGATGGCGTCACGCCGCGTTCACCAATGACTATAAACAATATAATGATCAGGCAAGTTGACAAAAGCTATGGGATCACGGTAACGAACCTTTAAAAGCAGCATCGACGATATCGATGGCACCCCACCTTTCCAATGCTTTTCGAACGACACTGGCACGCTTATCCTTCTTTGAATCGAGGATATCCGCAACATCCGTCAAGTTTTTGGCATCACCAAGGGTCTCAACGTCCGCCTTCTGGATAAAAGGTAGTTGAGTAAGTCGTAGCCGCTCGTCCTCGACCGGAGGTAGAGCTTGGGCGAAATAGGCATTGAGACGCATGATTGCCAACGATGGTAGGAGCCAATTGCGTGAGATTGACACGTTGAGGAGAGCATTTAAAAGAAGAGGAATTTGAAGGAGAATCTGAGCTTGTTCTATAAACCAAGTAATCAACATCAGTCAGCTAGAATAGAACAATGACACACACCCTTTTGCAATTTTTCGTCGGAAATATCAATTCTCAGCAAGTGAGCGTAAAGTAAAACGAGTGCTCTCCGACGTTTCACGTGGAGTTTGCCGTCGACGTCCTTCGCGATCTTCCTAACTTCACTCCACTTCACACCAGCCCTCTTCTCAATCTCACTTTCAAGCCTATCAATATTTACATCCACCTTTTTGACGCCTACGTCTGACATTTCGAATTGATATGCCTTGCCGAGTGTGCCAACGACTTCTTCCATCATACTCTCTTCCTTCAAGCTTTTGAAGAAAACGGCAGCTGATTTCGCATTTACACCGTCTTTCGTTTTTTGCCTGCTACCAAACCACCACCGGCCGACTAGGGCAGGTAAGGCACCCCCGAAAATCAAACCATAAATTCCAAGCACCCAGATATTGTTGTGAGATTCGACGATCCATTTTGGTAGAGCGATACCCATGGACATCTCTTGACGGCCATCCGGGTTGCCATATAGTTCCCAATTCTTGCGGATTGTTTCGTCTGTGAGGGATTTGTAGGCTTTGGTGAGTTGAACGAAACGATCTGAAATTTCTTCCGCGGTCTCGTTGGCTGATGGTTTTACTTTGTCCGGATGGCTGATTATAATTGAGTTAACGGGCAAAACGGGAGTATTCGTATTGTGACGTACAATTGTTTCGAGAGTTTCTTGTAATGAGATTTGATATCTTTCTCAGACAGACTCTGTATTTGCATATATAATTTGTAATTGACTTTCCGGAAATTATGAACTCACTGGACTGATTCCAAGGATTTCAAAAGGATTGTAGAGCTTGTTCTCGACCACAGCGCCGGAGACCTTATAGCAGAGGAATGCGAACAGTGTCCAGCCAGCAATTAGGAAGTATGTCCTGCATAGATATTAGTATCATAGAATCTTGGGAGAAAAGAACCATACTTCTTGCTGAGATTAAAGGCCAGTATTGTGCCCTTCTCTCGTTTTGCAATCCTTGCTCGTTGGTCAAGGCACGCCTGACACTGGCAGCCTCTCGGATGTTGTTCTAAATACACACGTTGGCCGTCCATGAGAAACACCGTCAATAAATCTCGATAAGAAAAGCAACATACTCGCTGGTCTCTTGCTAATTGAAGACAGCGTCATCGGGGTAAGGACCAAAGCAAGTATAGTGATGAGAAAGTATGCAGCCAAGCTGCCGCCTTCATCGTAGTGATAGTTTGCCATCGTTGGCAAAGACTAGGAGCCGAGGCTGGGTTCTGGAGAAAAGAGCGGAGGAGATGATTGTCGACGTGTAAACTTGAAGGTCAGTGAGCTGGTGCGTTAAGCTCGTGACTTCATGTCACATGCTCGAATAAGCGCTCGCAGGCGTTTATGATCTTAGTTATTCTTGTGATCTGTGGCCCTTGGATTGATACAATCATCTCTTCCTTCAACAAGGCAAACTCATTCTTCGACAGTCTCCACGCAACACATACCCATGTCACAAAGTTCTTCCTTGATGCCCACGGCTTTCCCTTGTACATTTACCCTGACCCCACCGTCCGAATTCGAAGAAACCTGGCTCCTACGGAAAACTAGATTCGCTATTAAATGAAATATTTGACGGCTTGCGTGGCATCTCTTGCCTTCGTGTCAGCAGGTTTGCACTCTCGGCCCGCAACGAGTCGCGCCTCATGGCATCAGCGTGCTACCGGCTAATAAACTGGACAGTCTAGCCTGAAATCAGCGTCAGGTAATCAATACAAACTGGGCAAACCGGATTTCTCCTTTTTTATGACACCAAATGGGCCAGGCATCCAGACCTGCCATTGAAACGACCATCTCAAAACACTTCAAGTGGCATCACCTTGTTTCGATCTCCAACCGTTCTTTGTTTGCAGTGCTCAGCTGTCTATGTCATCTCCAGGTATTCTCACGTACGCCGTCGGTAGCAAATGCGGCATGGGTTTCCATAACGTCATGACATTCGAGAAGATCACACGCCTTCAAAAGTGATATATATTCGTTTTCCTCCACCGGGGGAATATTTATTCACCGCTCCGGATGAGAAAATCATATAAGCTGGGCAAGACCTAACTAAACAAAATCATTGGTTCCCTTCCCGTTAATCTAATTCCCGGTATGACTCCATTAAAAATCAACGTTCTCTTACTTGGCTCTACTGGCTTCCTTGGCTCTACTTTCCTCAAGCTAATCGGTCAGGACTCGGACCTAAAGGATAGACTCCATATCACTGTCCTTTGCCGAAACAGTGCCAAGCGTTTCACTGAACTTCAGAAATTTTATTCCGATCTCGAAGTGGTTGAATGCAATCTCGAAGACGATGCTGTCATCCAAGACCACGCTGCCAAAACAGATATTGTTATCAACGCAGCAAGCAGCGACCATGTTGAGAGCATCAAATGTTCGCTCTTTGTTTCTTTGTACTTGCCGCTGAACACTCATCTTAGACTCTGACAGCGACCCTACGGGGTCTTGAAAAGAATTCTGCCGCCAATCCCAACAAACCCCCAATGTACCTCCAAGTTTCTGGTCTTGGTATCACATCCGACAATTCCCATGGCGAATATGTCAACATCGACGACTTACCTGGATACGTCGATATCGATTTCAGCCTTGATCAAGTACCTCAGGAAAACACTCACTTGCCTCAAGATAAACTCATCGTAGAAGCTGGGACGCGTACAAAAAATCCCGTTCGCACGGCTATTGTATTTCCCGGTTGGATTTATGGCGTTGGCGAAGCGATCCAACAGACTACACTTCCGGTTCGGATTTGGGTTGATATGTTCCTGAGGGCTGGATACGCCGGAACTTGGGGGGAAGGCCATAGCATTATGGGCAATGCCCACGTGAAGGATGTCGCATCTGCTTTGGCTACAGTTCTCAAAGCGATGCTGGATGGCAAGGCTGATGAAGGTGCTAAAGGATTTTGTGAGTTTATTTTGATATTACTATCAAGATCTCAACTGACGTACATGTAGATTTCGCCATTAGCAGACAGCGTATGGTCAGTAACCGTGAAATTGCTTCCAAGATCGGTGATGTCAGTCACACACTTATCAGATGTGTCTGATGAATATTGACCGGCTAGTCATGATTTAGATCCTATTTGAACATGGTCTGGCTAAAAAGGGCGGCAGTCGTCCATATCCCCCCGAAATAGTTGAGCCTCTGGGTTTTTGTACGTTTTCTTTCCGGCTATCAATTAAGCACTATTCTGAGAATTATCCCCGGATACCAGATGGTTGGTCTCTCCTCGGCGCCAACCAAATGGCACACGCGCATCACCTTAGTAGGTTTGGATGGAAGCCAACCGAGACGAAGAAGGTATTGTTGATGGAGTCTCTTCGAGAGGAAGTGTTGATGTATCTTCGTCAACTTGGAAAGATTCCGGCTTAAATGATATATGGACTTGATCGGAGCCCCAAACAAAAACCATCACGTTTGGTTCGCGATTCGAATTGATGTCCGACCTGAAGGCGACTACGACGACGATCTTGAAACATGTACTTAAGGTTCTAAAGCATTGACTTGTTCATATTGACTTGGGGAAGCCTTCATGATGCTCCCAACACGTAATTCAATGAGCTGCTGAGAGGGTTTCAGACATTTTCTATAGGCCTGGTATATATGTTTATTACATAAATCGGAAAACAAGTGGCACATGTACAGTCGATCAGCTATCAGTGCCTGCCCTTATGGCTTCCTTGCTTGTCCTTCCACAACCACGATATCTAACATCCTAATCCATTACCTGGATCGACAAAGTCAGAGCACTACCTCTTACACTTATACACAACGTACTCGCATATAACAGCGACAATGACATCCTTAACAGTCCCGCAATCACCGGCAATACAAGCCACCTGCGCACATATTGATGACCAAAAAATACCTCCGAGCGTGTTCAAGCTACCACAGACGGCACAATTAGAGGCGTTATACACAATTATAAGAGATAAAGAGACCTCCAGGGGCGATTTTTTGTTTTATTCGGATAGGATTATAAGGTTACTGGTTGAAGAGGGATTGAATCATTTGCCGGTTATTAGTAGAGTTGTTGAGACACCGACGGTGAGTGGACTATTGGCTACGAGATGGACAGAGTTTTACTTCGTGTGGAATAGGGTGCTACGTATCATGGTGTGGGATTTGAGGGAAAGATCTGTGGTGTGTCAATTTTACGTGCCGGAGAGGTACGTGGCGAAGTTGTTTTCTTTCTGAAGAATCTTTGTTGACGGGTTTGATATTGTAACCCGCCGTCGCGTGCAGGCCATGGAGGCCGGTCTTCGTGAAGTTTGTCGAAGTGTTCGAATTGGGAAGATCTTGATTCAACGAGTGAGATGGCAGGCGAGAGCATACTCATCTCATGGATAACTTACAGAGTCTTCCAGGATGAAGAAACCGCCCAAGCAAAGCTATTCTACTCGAAGTTTCCTTCAGATATTGCGAAACGATATGTCTTGTTGCTTGATCCGATGTTAGGTGCGTTCTATTCACCACGTGCCCAAATTCTCGCTTCGCTGACTCGATTGTGCTGATATCTAATTTCCTTCGAAAATTAGCGACAGGCGGTTCCGCAATGAAAGCTGTCGAAGTTCTCATGGAGCATGGTGTTCCTGCAGAACGAATCATTTTCATCAACCTCGTATGTCTAATTATTCCCATTTCTTATCTTATCGTCGATCTTTCCGCTTTCTTGCTCCCCAATCATTATGCATTATGCGCGTGAATGATTCATTGTCATCAACGCGAGCACAAAATGGTTTTGAACTGACACGTTTCTTTTGCCGGTCTAGATCGCCGCACCGGAAGGTTTATCAAACTTTTGTTCACGTTATCCCACTACCAAAATTGTACGTCCATTTTCCTTCATATCCTAAAAGAGACCTTTTGTGTCTTGTGAAAGAAAACTAATGTTTAATATTAATGCTTATCTATTAGATTACCGGATGGATTGATGAAGGATTGAACGAGAAGTCGTACATTATTCCGGGCCTCGGAGATTTTGGGGAAAGAAGGTATTGCCTTTAAGATAGGTGACTCAGAGGGATCTTCCAGTTGCTCCCTTCTTTGCGTTTCATCATGATGTTTTAAAATTGATGCCAGCAAACACGACTTGTATATGTGTGGGATGAGAATTTGAACTTGTTAGCCATGGGTAGGGATGCTCTACGCTCTTCGCCATACCTCTCCCGGGTTTTATAAATAAATGCTCACTGGCTAGTTGACCTTTGCAGACCGCCGCTGTTACATATGCACGCATCATCAAAGATTTCGGGAGAAAGTAGCGTTACTTGGACAAGGTCAGGTTGTATGGGAAAAAGATGATTGGCTGAGTTGTGAAGCATTCGAAGGCTCTTATCAATAATCTTGAAGGAACTTCCCCCTTTCGTTGCATCTGTAACGGACAAAAGGATAATTTGACAGAGATTCTGACATAGTGATACATACAGTCGAGAAAACGGTTTCAATCATATGCATATACTAGGCCTTTACTAATGAGAGGTTTCCAAACTTGAAATTGACTGCATCATCTGCGAATATAAGGGCACGGGAAAGTGTATTAGCACGAAGAAGGAAAAGTTGTACGGGGTCTGGAGGGTATGGATTTTGTCCGACCTCTTTTCTCCTCTTTAAATCTGTGGTAATCGAATAGGGGCATGATTATTCATAAATGATAATTTCAATCCTTCAGGCACGACTCAAGGTTACTATTTCAAGTCGCCAAGAATACCATTGTTCCGGGATGACCGAGAAGAATATTTTTGTGTGTCGGCATTGATATTAATAGTAGCGGATAACACGGAACCCTCTGGGACCCTGCAGGGTATGACTATAACCGGGGCGTGTCTGTAAACACTCCAGGAACATACTAAACAACACCATAACAGTGGGCAAACACCAGGAGTCTGGCATTAGCCATTTGTTACTTGCCCACCTTGGGTTCTCACTTGTTCCTTTCACTCGTCCTTTCTCCGCTTCCCAGATTACTTCGAGAGCCTAGAGGTGCTGAAGACTAACCTACGGAGGGCCTGCTAGACGCTATCTACTGGGGCCATGTCCGCAGAAATTCCGCCCGGAATCCTCTACCTCCTGCACTACTCTCCGCAGCTTCTATTGCCCCCACTATTCATTTATCTTCTCAACTATGTCTCTTCATCACAAATCCTGCCAACGTATCTTTCCCAATGGCAAACATCTGTTGTCTCGAATTTGCTACCCTTCACCATGTTACCTTTCAAAACGTCGTCACATCTCGCAATAGCGATGATCGCTTCTGTGCCTTTGACTTTGGGAGCGGAAATACTGTGGGATGACATCAAGATTAGATTTGAAGCGTGGAGATTGGGTGCGGTATTACCTCCGAGAAATAGAGATTGGTGGCCTGCTGGAATTGGATTCTTATTGAAGCAGGCAAAAGCGACGAAAGCGGGGTATCTTGGTGAGTTCTAGCTTCACCTCTGAACTGTCTGATGAGTTAATACTTGTCAAGCTGAGGGATTGGAAGAAGCTTATGAGACACTTGGATCGTATACGATCAACAATCGTGTCTTGTATTCGAACAGAGTGAGCTTGCAACTATTTTTCCATTGGAAAATAATCGTGTTTCACTAACGGGTTCAAATAATCCTGTAGATCATTACTTCTGACCCAGAGTGTATTAAAATCATCTTGGCGACTCAATTCGATCACTTTGAAAAAGGTGTGTAAACCTTTTGTGGCAAATTTGCCTTTTGCTAATAGATTTAACTAGGTCCAGAGACACGATGGTTGTTCAAACCGCTTCTTGGAACGGGAGTATTTGCCGTGGATGGTGAATTATGGAGGTATGCCCCGATTGCCACATATCATGATCAATTTTTCACTAGAAGTCGCTCATGTGTCTAGATTCCACCGTTCAATGACCAGGCCATACTTCAGCCGAGACAGGATAACTCACTTTGATATTTTCGATCGACACTCTGAACATGCATTGAACAAGCTCGCTGAACGGGTCAGAGAAGGTGTAGCAGTCGATGTCCAGGTCAGCCCCGTGCACCAATAATGTACGTACAAATCAAACATTTTTTTCATCAGGACCTCGTCGGACGATTCACGCTCGACTCTGCCACGACATTCCTCTTCGGTCACAATGTTCAATCTCTTTCCGGTCGCCTTCCCTACCCTCACAATCACCCTTTACGTTCTCAATCCAACTCGCCCGAGTTCCAGAATTTTTCAACTCGATTCGCCGAAGCATTTTCTGAGGCTCAATTGATGACAGCTGTACGATCACGCTACGGTGTCCACTGGCCTTTGTTGGAATTTTGGAAGGATACGATGAAGGAACCGATGAAGGTTGTGAAAGACTTGATTGAACCAATCGTTGAGGAAGCTGTTCGTAAGAAGCGTCAAAGGGCTGGAGTTGGCGTGGGCAAAGAAGAAGACGGTGAAGGGACATTGTTGGAGAATCTAGTCAATGAGACGGATGACTTGGAAATCTTGAGAGATGCAATCATGAGTCTATTGGTCGCTGGTCGGGACACCGTAAGTTGCCTTGTTACCTCCCTGCTTCGCATCCATCTAAGCTTATCTATTTCCTAACCTCTACCTTCCTTATACTAGACCGCTAGCACGCTGACATATGCGATATACATGCTCGCCGAACACCCGCAAGTATTGAAACGGCTCAGAGAAGAAGTCCTGCAAAAAGTTGGACCATCCAGAAGACCCGAATATGATGATCTGAAAGACATGAAATACTTGAGGGCTACTATCAATGGTATTTTGCTCATCATTTTCATCTGACACTTTGCTCTGACGGCCGATACTCTTGAATCATAGAAACCTTGAGATTGTATCCCGCCGTGTGAGCAGCCTTGAGGCAAATGCCTCGCGTACTTTGATGTTTTACTCACACTTCTCGGGGTGTAGACCATTCAACACAAGAGCCTCAAATAAGGCTACGTTATGGCCTTCGCATAAACCCGGTGGTAAACCTTACTATATACCTGCAAACACAAGAACGCCATATAGCGTCTTCGTCATGCACCGAAGAAAAGATCTATGGGGACCAGATGGTACGGACTCAGTCTGTTTGTTAGGCTTTCGTGGCACTATAGCTGAAATTACACATCGTAGCACTCGAATTCGATCCCGACAGGTTCATCGATGATAGACTACACAAGTATTTGATTCCCCATCCATTCATCTTCCTTCCATTCAATGCTGGCCCACGTATCTGTTTGGGACAACAATTTGCCTACAACGAAACCTCCTTTTTCTTGGTCAGATTGTTGCAGAAGTTTGATGGTTTCAAGGTGGAAGTTGATGCTATGTCAGAAAGCGCTAGAGTTCCGGAGGAATGGAAGAAGGATGGTAAGGAATCGAGGAAGAAAAAAGAGAAAATCAGGCCTGCGTCACACTTGACTCTGCATGTGAAGGAGGGGTTGTGGGTTACTTTGAGCGAGGCGTCTCCTCACGAATAGCGTCGACAAAGAATTGCAAAGTAATTTGCGGAATGCGTTTGCGTATGGCCCGGTAATTATGACTGTATAGTCTTTGCATGTGTAACTCTTTTCCGATTGAAGAATGAATCAAAATCCGTCTGCATTCCATCACCATGCGAGTTCCGAACAAATGTTTGTTGGAAGTGCTATAACCGGCGGTGGGAATACTTGGTTGTCCTAGTCTGTGAGCATGAAAAACGATCTATATATTCTGGCAGCTGTCTCTAACATGTGGAGAAGTTGAACGAGGGCACGTTGACCCAACCTCAATCCCAAGTACCCCTTATCCTTTGCGATCCCGGACATATTTTCAACCTAGGGCGCGTTAGGCAAGAAAAGAAATTGTTCTTAGAAAAAGTTCTGTAAAGCACATGTGAGCATTTCTCTAGGAGCACAAAATGCGCCCGATTGAGTATCGGAAGTTGGCGCTAGAGAAACAGTACACCTCGTTGAAAAAATCAAATATTGGTTGTGCGGAAATATCATCTTGCCGCGGCTTGGTCAATACAGAAGCCTTTTTCTGGCGGCGATTTCAACAGTCAAAATTCATATTCGCTTTGAAGAGATTATATATTCTTGCGTATCTTGTGGCGTGTGCCGAAGCAAGTTAAATCAATCCCAGGTACTCCTAATAGTAATCCGAGGATTATTATCTTCATGTGCTATGCTGGCCATATCTTGTACATATACAGTATCTTCCTCCACCGTATCCTCTTCGTCTATACCTTTAAACACGTCTCCAGCCGACTTCTGTTTCTTCTTTGACGATCCATCATCCCTATTCGTCTTCCTACCATCGATACCGTTATCCATTGATCTCGACCTCTTCCCGAGTTCTTGAGAGCGGGGGAAATAGATGGGATAAGACGGGACAGTGGTGTTTGGTTCTCCAAGCGCCATGGTGACATCTGACATATTTCGAATGAAAATCTGCATTACCTCCCATACAGCACCATATATGCTTTGATAACTAGTATCATCCTGTCTCTTGCCCGTTAAGTAGAATTCGTAGAGGCGAAGGTGATAAATGGCGAGGAAAGTGTGTGCTTTACGGTCACAAAGGGCGTCGATGATCAAATCATGGAGAAGATTGTGGAGAAGATCCCCCCTCATAAAGAAGTCATCCCGATCAGGGTGGGGAAAGTCGAGGACGGCGAAAATCATCCTGTATAGGAACGGTACGCCCTTGATGCGCATAAGAATAATCCACACGATAATCCACCAGAGTGATTCCAGATCATGAGCAAAATTGTACCTCAAAGATGGAAAGGCAGGTTTAGATTGTCGCGGATTTCTATCGAGGTTTGAGGTCATGATAGAAACGTCGAGTCGGTTCAATACGGGTCTTGGACACAGCGATCTCCCTCTGTGAATCTCCAACGGCATGAAGTAGGGAGTTCCCTGAGCAACTCAACGGTGAGATAAGATTAACGACTGAAATTTTTTTTTTACCGTCTTGGAATCAGTGTTGGCTACTCCATCTTCCAGGTTGAAGGGTCGTGCGTACTCCAGATCGTTCAGTTTTGCTCTGATTCCATGCTCGTCGCGCACCAAGATGATGTTGCCTTCACTCACATCCCGGTGCACCCAGCCAGCCAAAAACAATAGCACCAATGCTGAGCACATATCAAATACATCTCTCACACTATAAATCACAAACTCACCAACGAAAATGTCTTCGAATGCTCTCACAGCATCAGACAGGCTGGTTGCGAGGGCGAGCGATTCACCGACATCAGAATAGATGACCAGGTAACGTTGCCGTCCCCTGTAGTCTCGTTTCTTGCTGGAGACGTTGAAGTCTTCGTTTGACTCTGGAAGGAAATTGAGAGCATTGTGGTCCTCTGGGCTCTCCTTCCCATTCGTTTCCGCTTCCTTCCAATCGCACTCGACCCTCATGAAATATGTTTCTGGGCATGCGAGCGCATCCTTGATTTTCTGTTTCAACCCGTCAGGTGCCCAGTCAAACTCAGTTTCTTCAACGTTGCTCAAGCGATCGAAGATCAGGTCTTGTATCTTCTTCTCTGAGACTGACTCCCGAGTCACCCATGAATCTTTCAAAGCAACCGGGAGAGCACCCGGAGTCGGTGTAAGGTTGGCAGGATTGTTGACCTCTACAGCTTTCCACACACGGCATTTGTGACTCGCGATGTGAGAGGCGTGAGGATGGTATAACACTTGTGTTGTCCTGAAATATTTCGGATACTGCAGCGTTCCTAGTTTGTACACATAACAATATTCTGCGTTGTACTGCACACGGAGTACCGAAGCATCATAACCAAGTTCCTCTTCTGTCGAATAGAAAAAACATAGGAAGGCTCGAACAAGAGTCCCGAGTTCCTGAAGGAAAGTCAGCGAGATCGACACCCAAATGGAAAGAAGCATTAACCTTTGTGAAATCAAAAGAATGAGACTTGATGGAGTGGGTGCGCGAAAAATACCATAGGGTCATTGTAGTGCCTTCAACTGAAACCTGCAATACAGTTGAGTAATTCCAAAAAACAAAAACAAAGAAAACGCGAACATACACCATACAAGAAAGTACGACGAGGGTCGTCGTTTATTATCTGGGCGGCCGCTAACTCTAGATTTCGTTGATTCTCCAGCAAATTACATCACAACGGAAAGTCAAATAGATGGTCGCGAGCTTACCACATATGCTTGTTCGGAGGTGGACTGGAATGTCATTGGTATTGCCGTTTGTTCCGCACTCAGCGCTTCATTCTTTTCTTCTGCCTCGCATGCTAGCATGTTGGAAATGACAGCATCCACATTGAAGTCCACAATTGGAGTGTCAGATTTCATTTTACGATCGGGGCAGTCCATATATCCATAGCCATTCCACTTGCGCTCGTTTTTGACGTCGCAGCAAGGTTCATCGCGTAATGCCCCCAGGTATGCAGATATCAATGAGCTCACTGTTATGGGCGCTGTGCTGCCACATGAAAAGTGCACGTCGTCTTTCGCGGGTAGCTGCAGCTTGTTCGTTCGAGTCAGGTAAGCAGAGGCACGATCAACCCAGGACGCGTCAGGCAAGAAAGGGAGATATTCTTCGAAAAAGTCCGATATAGCACACGTGAGCATTTCTTCATGAACACAAAACGCGCCCGCTTGATTTTCGAAAGTCGACATCGGAGAAATAGTACTACATGATGCAAATCAAGAATTGGTTTATAAACACACACAAATATTATTTTGCCACGACATGGTCCATACGGCGAATCATTTCCTGGTGACGATCTCAACAGTCAAATTCACATTCGTGTTGAAGGATTTACATGTTGTTGAGCATCTTGTGGCGTATGTTAAAGAAAAGTTAATCGATTCTAATAGGTAGCCCTTATAGTAATCCTCGGATTACTATCTTCACGTGTTATACCAGCCATGTCCTGGGCCGTATATTCTTCAGTTGTGTCCTCTTCATCTATATCCTCAGACCCAGCTGCATCCGACTTTTGTTTCTTCCTTGATGAACTATCTTCCCCAGTTGTCTCCACAGCGGAATAATCATCAACTCTTGTTCTCAGCCTCTTCCCAATTCCTTGAGAGCCGGGCAAAGAGACAGGCCACTGGCAAGGTGGAACACGTGTGTCTGGGTCTTCAAGCTTCAAGCTCCATACTGACATCTGACATGTTCCGAACAAAAATCTCCATTACCTCCCAAACAACCCTGTAGATGCTTTGATAACTAGTAGCTTTCTGTTTCTCGCCCTTTGAATAGAATTCGAGAAGCGAGTGATTGTAAATGGCAAGGAAAGTGTGCGCGTGACGCTCACAGAGGCTGTCGTGAATCAAGGGTCCGAGATATACTTGGAGAGCATTCCCCTTCTTGAAGAATGCTTCCCGATCAGGGTGGGGAAAGTCGAACATGGCAAAAATCATCTGGTAGAGGAATGGTGCACCCTTGATGCGCCTGAAGACAATCCACACGATAATCCACCATAGTGATTCCATATCATGGGCAAAATTGTATCTCACAGACGGAGAGGTAGGTTCAGGTCGCCGTTGATTATTCTTCCAGATGGATTTCATTGAGAAAATGTCAAGTGTAGCCGGTGGGAGATCAAAATGAAGTGTTTGTCCTCTATGAATCTCTATTGGCATGAAATATGGAGTTCCCTGAGTAGCTTAACGGTGAGATGAGATCGGCGGCTGCAAAAAAACACCGCTACCGTCTTGGAATCAGTGCTAGCTGCTCCATCGTCAGGATTGAAGGATTTTGCATACTCCAGATCGTTCAATTTCGCTCTGACTCCATGCTTGTCGCGTACCAAAATGATGTTACCTTCACTGACGTCCCTGTGTACCCAACGAGCCAAAAACAATAACATCAATGCTGAGTGGATATTAGAAACGCCTCTTGCATCGTAAAACACAAATCTCACCAATGAGAATATCCTCAAACGCTCTGACAGCATCGGACAGACTGGTTGCGAGGGCGAGGGATTCACCAACATCAGAATAAATGACAAGGTAACGTTGCCGTCTCTTGTAGTCTCGTTTCTTGCAGGAAACATTGAAGTCTTCGTTTGACTCTGGAAGGGAATCGAGAGCATTGTGATCATTCGGGTTCTCCTTCTTTTCCACTTTCTTATAATCGCATTCAACCTTCACGAAATATGTTTCTGGACGTGCGAGCGCGTCCTTGATTTTTTGCTTCAACCTGTCAGGCGCCCAGTCAAACTCAGTTTCTTCAACGTTGCTCAGACGATCGAAGATCAGGTCTTGTATCTTCTTCTCTGAAACTGACTCCTGAGTCACCCATGAATCTTTCAAAGCAACCGGGAGAGCATCCGGGATTGGTGTAAGGTTGGCAGGACTCTTGACTTCGATAGCTTTCCATACACGGCATTTTTGTCTCGTGAGGCAAGAGGCATGAGGTTGATATAGCACTTGAAGCGTCCTGAAATATTTCGTACATCGCAGAGTTTCTAATTTGTAAACGTAGCAATATTCCGCGTTGTACAGCATGCGGAGTACCGCAGCATCATAGCCAGGTTCCTCTTCTGTCGCATAGAGAAAACATAGGAAGACGCGAACAGAAGTCTCGAATTCCTAATTGAAATGTTAACGATAATGATACTTAGATGAAAAGAAGTGCAACCTTAGTAAAATCAAACGACTGGGACTTGATCGAGTGGGCACGCGAAAAATACCACAGGGACATCATCGTGCCTTCAATCGATACCTACAATACACCTTAGTAACACCAAAAACTAAAGAAAACACAAAGCGTACACCATACAAGAAATCACGACGAGGGTCATCATTTATTATCTGGGTTGCTGCCGATTTTAAGTTTCTTTGATTCTATAGCACATTATATCACAACGGAAGTCAAAATAGATGGTCGTAAACTTACCACAGACGCTTGTTCGGAGGTCAGCTGGAATGCCACTGGTATTGCCGTTTGCTCCGCGCTTGGAGTTCTGTTCATTTCCTCTGCCTCGCATAATAGCACGTTGGTGATGACAGCATCCACATCGAAGTCCGCAATTAGAGTGTCAGATTTCATTTTGCGATCGGGGCAGTTCATGTAGCCATAGCCATTCCACTTGCGCTCGTTTTTAACATCGCAGCAGGGTTTATCGCGTAGTGCCTCCAAATATGCAGATATTAAAGAGCTCACTTCGATGGGCGCTGTGCTACCGCATGGGAAATGCATGTCGTCCTTTACAGGTAGCTGCAGCTTGTTTGTTCGAGTCAGGTAAGCAGTGGCACGGTCAACCCAGGGCGCGTCAGGCAAGAAAGGGAGATAGTCTTTGAGAAAGTCCGATAAACCACATGTGAGCATTTCTTCATGAACACAAAACGCGCTCGCTTGAGTTTCGGAAGTGGACATTAGAGGAACAGTAGACAACAAGGCTTCCTCATTGATGAAAATCAGAAATTGGTCCATAAATACATACAAATATTATTTTTGCCACGACATGTCAATACGGAATCATTAATCATCTCTTAACGGGGATCTCGGCAGTCAAAAATCTTATTTGCCTTGAAAGAAATTATATAATTTCAAGCATCCTGCGGCGTATGCAAAAGAAAGCTGATCAATCCCACTAAGTAGCCCTAATCGTAATCCTCGGATTACTATCTTTTACTATCTTCACGTGTTATGCCAGCCATATCCTGGATCGTATCTTCCTCAGCCGTCTCCTCTTCAAATATATCATCAAACGCGTCTTCACCCAATTTTTGTCTCTTTCTTGATGAGTTATCTTCCGCCATCCTCTCGCTACCAGGACTGTCATTATCTCCTGACCTTGTCCTCTTCCCGAGATCGAGACCTTGAGAGTCAGGAAAGGAAACAAGACGAGGCGGGACACGAGTGTTTGGGTCTTCGAGTTCCATATGAATATTTGACATGTTGGCAATGAAAATCACCATTGCCTCCCATACATCATCGTAGATGCTTTGATAACTAGTAGCCTCTTGTCTCTTGCCCTTTTCATAGAATTCACAAAGCGAGTGATTGTAAATGGTGAGGAAAATGTGTGTTTTACACTCACAAAGGGTGTCGACAATCAAATTTTGCAAATGAGCTTCGAGTAAATCATCCATCATAAAGAAATCTTCCCGATCAGGATGGGGAAAGTCGAACACAGTGAAAATCATCTTGTTAAGCCATGGTACACCCTTGACGCGCTTCAAGACGATCCACACGATAATCCACCAGAGATTCCAAATCATGTGCAAAATTATACCTCGCAGGTGGAGAGGCATGTATCCGTCCTTGGGGATATCTATTCCAGACCCCGTGCATTGAAGAAATGCTGGCTTTATACGGTCCACGTTTACGATAAAGGGGTTTTCCTCTATGAATCTCCAATGGCATGAAGTAGGGAGTTCCCTGAACAAGTCAACAGTGAGATAAGATTAGCGACTGAGAAAACAACTTTACCGTCTTGGGATCAGTGCTATGCTCTCCATCCTCCAGATTGAAGGGTCGTGCGTACTCCAAATCGTTCAATTTCGCTCTGACTCCATGCTCGTCGCGCACCAAGATGATGTTACCCTCACTCACATCCCGGTGTACCCAGCCAGCCAAAAACAATAGCGCCAAAGCTGAGCGTATGTCAGGCATGTCCCTGGCATCATAAACCACACAAATCTCACCGACGAAAATATCTTCAAACGCTCTGACAGCATCAGAGAGACTGGTAGCGTAGGCAAGCGATTCGCCAACATCAGCATAAACAACGCGGTAATGTTGCTTGACTTTGTAGCCACGCTCCACGGAAGAAATTTGACCAGCAGACAGAGGTGTTGGTGTGTTCGAAGTGCGGGGTGATGGTAAAAAGGGATCATGTTTGCACTCCGGCTTTTCCTTATTTACACCTAACTTCCAATCCCATATCACCTTCACGAAGTACGCCTCCGGACATGTAATTCCAATCTTGAGCTTCCTTTGCAGTCCAATGGGTGCCCATGAGTAGTCGGTTTCTTTAACAGCCTTCAAGCGGTCAAAAATCTCCGTTTGTATCTCCTTCTCCGAGAGCGACCCTTCATCCACCCAACAATCCTTCAGGGCGGCCTCGTGTCCACCCAAGATCGGCGCGAGGTCCTTCGGGCTAGTAACCTCAATGACTTTCCATACCCGAGATTTACGAGAATTATATAGCGGCTTTATTGTCCTGTAGTATTTGGTACCCATTGTCGTCTCTAGCTTGTAAATGTAACACCACTTGTTGTCATGATACCTCCGAAAAATAGACGGATCATACCCAAGCTCCTCCTCTGTTGCATAGAGGAAAGATAAGAAGACATGAATGAACGTCTTGAAGTCCTAAAGAGAAATAAGTGAGAGAGACACATGTATAACGAGAAGGAAACCGACTTTTGTGAAGTCAAAAGAAGCAGATTTCATGGAGTAGGAACGTGAGAAGTACCACAGGGACATATTGGTGCTCTCAATTGTAATCTATGAAGGGTTTAGCTACGGCACGAAACATGAGAGGGGATGTAGTAAGGCGTACACCGTATGTCCAATTCCGGCGGGGATCATCGTTCATGATGTGGTTTGTTGCTGATACCAACCGTTGTCGTTTCTAGGGTGTTTCATGAGAACCGGGATGAAGTTGAAGTAGCAGGAAAACCTCACTTTGTATATCTTCTCGGGCGTGTCGCCTTTCGTGAATCCCATCACCACAGCCGTCTGCCCTGAGGCCAAAGGAATGGCCTTGCTTCCCCCTTTGTATGTGCCTGGATTAGCGATCACACCATCCACTTTGAAATCAAAATCCATCTCCACGGTCACCTCTCGATCGGGAGAGTCCTTATATCGGTACATATTCGAGTTTCGTTCATTATGAGGATCAGCACAGTTACGTAGCGCTTCTACGATATTTGCCAGGTGTTCAATTGCACTTTTGTCCGTGTGTTCTGGCGTTGTGTCGAAATATGCCTCCCTTTTGACCGCAGTCATATCCTGTCATATTCGTCAGCTTCCAGGCCGTTTTGCTATTGTCAGCCGAATTCTCCAACATCAGGTTCGTTCAGCACCTCTCTCACCGGATCGGCTTTCACAGGGAAATTTCCATTGGCAGGTGTCCCTAGCAGCTTCTTTTCCTTCAAACGGTCATAGGCATTATCGATCCATCGAGCATGAGGAGAGAATGGGGAGAGTCTTTCAAGAAAGTCACTCAGAGAACATACAAACATCCCGCTGTTTGAAGTTTCGAATTTTGGTTTGCGATTGTGAAGCAGCTTTGAGCGTTTGAACCCGAGCTTTCGTCGCGTCAACGCCAACTTCCGAAAAATTAGATCACGTGTGCGTGCTTCTAATTACCTCAGCCGACTCGGACTGACAACGATACGACTCCATTTTGATTCAGAGCCTATATTCTCAAAACACCCGAATGTCACGGACGCGAGACTTGAATTGACAGCTATAATAGAAAGCAAAGAATGCCGGTAAGTTCCATTTACCCAGCCTTGAGGCCCATGTCACCTACATCCACAGCTCATACTATGCCTTCCTCAGAAAACAACGGGACAGAGAGATATTATGTCTCTGATGGCTCCGAATCTAACAAATTCAAGTATTGTCTCCCAGCGGACGAACAGGAACGAGAACGGTAAGACTTTGCAATGATGAGAGTCCGTCACTGACTCATTTCTCTCATTGCTCAGTCTTGATCTTCAGAGCGAAATGGTCAATCTGACGTTCGAAAACAAATTAATTTGGGCACCAGTCACACTTGAAAGTGGAGCCGTCGTCCTCGATAGTGGAACTGGCTCAGGTATTTCAAGGATAACTTGAAGCACATTTTCGAAGTAGTAACAAAATTTTAGGTCACTGGTTACTGAGCCTCGCTAAAGAGGTGCCCTCAACAGTCGTTCTCCGTGGAATCGACATCAGTCCTCGAATGTTCCCATCACCCACAACGATCCCCGATAATATGTCCCTGATGTCACATTCAATAACTTCTCTGCCAGAGGATTGGAATAATACCGTGACGCTCATCCACCAACGCCTTTTGGTTGCCGCATTTCAAGCCGACCAATGGAAGACGGCGGTATCCGAAATGTACAGAGTTCTCGCACCCGGTGGATGGGTTCAACTTTTCGAACCAAGAGAACAGCTCCTTTCACCCCTCGAGGCTATCACCAATCACAAGACTCTGCGTATTTTGGAAAGACTTATGGCGGATACCAGGCATATAGTCAATGACGTTGTTGATCACCTTCAACACTGGCTCGAAGAAACCGGCTTTGTTAATCTAACCATCCAGAAACGGGGAATGCCAATCGGATCGTGGGCAGGAGAGCGTGGTGTTTTGAGCATGGAAGCCACTCTGGGGGCATTTGAAGCTATGAAACCGCTCGTCTTAAAGGAGGGTGGCCTTGGTATCGTATCTAGTGAGGAGGAGTTTGATGCAGCGTTGGCAGACCTCAGGCAACTTTGCGACGACACACCAGACACGTACTTCCAGTATTGGTTATTTACGGCACAAAAACCTCTGCCTAAAGTGTAATTGTCCGGTACTTAGGACTATGTGGGGGATGCCCCAAAGCCACGGCAACCTTTCTACATCTTGTTTTCTCCGAATCGAGTAAGCAAAGGTACGATCCAACTAGGGCGCGCCAGGTGAGAGATATTCGTCTAAGAAGTCCAGAACATACATGTGAGTTTGGGGTGCTTACTCCGCATCTATTTGTAAATCAGTGAGCCCCATAGTTTTTTCCCACCTCAGATGCTGCTCGAATTTTACTTTGGATAAGTTTGCTTCAATCTCAGAGTCACCGTATGCTTCATCCGACACGCCTACTATGCACTAGTAACGAGATGCATAATTTTTTATTCGCGACTGTTGCAATCCAATAGAAGACGAAGGAATCCCTTGAAGGATGTCTTTCGCGTGACACTTCTACTCCATACGCCGGGAGTCAACTGACAGCTATAAGAAGGCCAATTATAGCGGTAAATTGCATTTAACCACTAGCCGGTTTTTGTCTTGCGTGCCGTCTTCATCCGCGGCTCATATGGCTTTCGCAGAATATGTCAATGGGGCAGAGAGACATCATGTCTCTGATTCTTCCGAATCAAGCCCGTACAAGTACTGTATTCCACCGAATGAACAAGAGCGAGCACGGTAAGACTCGACATCCATGGGCATTCGTTTCTAACTCATTTCTTATACCGCTTAGTCTTGACCTTCAGAGTGAAATGATCAATCTGACATTTGAAAACAAATTGATTTGGGCTCCCATTACGCTCGAAAAAGGTGCCATCGTCGTTGATAGCGGAACAGGCTCAGGTAAAAAAGGTTTAGTATATTTTCAAAAGTACTACTAATATTAGTAATATACCTTTAGGCCACTGGTTGTTCAAGAGCCTCGCCAAAGAGGTGCCTTCGACAGTCACTCTCCGTGGAATCGACATCAGTCCTCGAATGTTCCCACTACCTGAAACAATTCCTGATAACACATCTTTTATGTCCCTTTCAATAACGTCTCTACCTGAGGATTGGACTAATACCGTGACTCTCATCCACCAACGTCTGTTGATGGCCGCACTTCAAGCCGACCAGTGGAAAACTGCTATATCCGAAATGTTTAGAGTTCTTGAACCCGGTGGATGGGTACAACTCTTCGAACCGAAAGACTGGTTTGTTACACCCTGCGAGGCTATCACCCATCACAAAATCAGGAGAATCAGAGATAAACTTATAGCGGATCTCAGGCATGTCACCGTTAACGTCATTGAATATCTTCAAAACTGGCTTAAGGAAGCTGGCTTTGTCAATCTAACCACCCAGAAACGTGAAATGCCAACCGGATCATGGGCAGGGGAGCGCGGAACTTTGAGCATGAATGCTACCCTGGGGGCATTTGAAGCTATGAAACCGCTTGTCATCAAGGAGGGTGGCTTTGGTATCGTGTCCACCGAGGAGGAGTATGATGCAGTGCTGGCAGACCTTAGGCGACTTTGCGACGACACACCAGACACGTACTTCCAGTATTGGGTATTTACGGCGCAAAAACCTCTGCCCTAAAATGTAATTGTCCAGTACTTAGGACTAGGCGGATGATGCCCCCAGAGCTATTACAACCTCTTCCGGTCCCTCGACGCGATTAACGCGCCTGAGAAATACCATTCGTGCCCAATGTGGTTGAAATATACACTGGTGTGCTCCCGGTGTAACGGTGTCATCTAAACTTTATTCATTACACATAGAATCAAGCTTAAAGAAATTCACGCACGTCGTTCGATCTGCTCATGAGCGAGAGTCTTCAAGAGGTATCAATTCCAGAGGGATACCAGACCGTGTCCCCAATATTCGTATATGTAGCACAACTCGGCATGCTAGGACGGCGTGCATGACCCTCTCAAGTCTGTGCATGTCAACAGAATGCTAGTGCTCAGACTTTACAGTACGGACTTACATCAAGAGTAATAGCTCATAACCGGTCTGATAGCATAGTGATTAGTGGAACATTGCCCATGATATGGTGTAATGTCATACCGGAAAGGAAAGGAGTACAATCAAATTGAGGAGGGAAAGAACTGAAAAGAGGCTCGCTTTAGAATGCACGAAGCTCCGATGGTCGAACTTAATGACTTCGGCTTACCGAATAAATAAACATAATAAACTAAACCTGCTGGAATCAGATTAGGGATTGCGATATGGATGTTGACCCGTACCATCTCTATACACGACCCGCACTAGCTCTGAGGTTCCCCGATTCCGGACTGCGACAAAGATTTGACAATTAGAGTCGTTTCCTCGAATTTCATGATCAAACAATGCCCACGTACATACTGAAATGGCTCGGATTGTCATAACGGCTAGCAAGGCTGATCATCATCATGAGTTCAGCGTTCGAAACGAAAAAAAAAAGTGTTGACGGCTGACCTCCATCATAAACCATAAGGAATACATACATCACCGAAAGGATTTGATTCGTTGAAGATGTTAAAGTGCATCCAATCACCTTAGGCGCTGGTGATGCATCCTCTGTCAATATTTGCGTCTTTAAGTCTCTAAAGATTACCAATAGCATACAGATGGTTGGCTTACGTCTGACATTTACCGCATGAATTGTCAAGGTCGTCGCAATTACTGCGCACGTGGCGGCATAAGAAGGGAATATGATCCATGTCAACTTTTTACCCTTTCCCAAGACGGCCCAGGTTCTGATAGTTAATATTACTGCAGAAGTTTTAGTTAGGAACCGAAGATGATCACTAGAAAGTAGCCATCTACTCACATTCAGCGGCCAATATTCCTATGACGGCAATAACTAACACCATGATATTCGAGTAGTCCTGGTCAGTGGTGGACCAAGGCAGCATTTTTCATGGACTCACAAGCAATTGCACGAAAAACCCCTTGGCATACAGGTGCGGGCATGGTGAATAGATGATGCCCTACGAAATGGAGTCAACTGACTTGTAGGCTAAACCGCTGGGCTAAATTTTGACGCACGTAGCAGCACAAGGATGGTATCGAAGAAGGGGGTATATCGGACCAAGAGATAAAGGAACTTGTTGAGCTTCCATTCGGCCTTCCAGATGAGCTCATACTCTGTGTTAAGTAGCAGCAGCCAGTCGAAAACCTACAGGTTGCCGAAGAATTCGTGATATAATCAGAATGGAGTCACGGTTTCTCCCAATGAAACCTCGAGACTCACCAGAATTGAAGTAGCCGCGACTTTTTGCAAGTGTTAAACGTGATCCCATACCGCTTCGAGCGCTGAACGTTGAACACTTACGGTCCACTGACTAGGTCACAGTCGTACAGTCAGTTTTTGTAGGAACCTGAGTTTCGGTGGCATACATTTGTTCGCATCTCCTCCTGCAATCCAGCTGTAAGCTCTTTGAGCGCCTTGGACAGCTCTGCGTCATCCATGTAGTAGAAGAAGAGTTCTGGGGGGTATAACAGTGGTAGCTCAGCGAAGAGCTACTCAACTAAGAATAATGCTGAGGTGTTGACTGGGCGGCGCAGGGCCACATTCCTGATATCATTTATACCCTGGATAAATCGATACTTCTGATTATCACAGAACGTGAATGATACGGAGTCGAAAATGGTCGGTAACGGGGAACTTGAATCTAGATTGAACTCCACATTCAGTAGCAATCAACGTTGACTGCCAGTTCATCAAAGAAGTTAAATTGCCAGTTGGCACAGCCAGAAAGCAAAAATTTCGAAAACTTGTTTCGGTGTTTCCCCGTTTGGGTTGAAACTGAGTTTTGGTTGTGGCTACTCGTGTCTACCTTGTGCAAACGCAAATGAAAAATCAAACACTGGTATACACGCGAAGGCAGTGCGAAATATTTGGTTCTTAGTGGCCAAGTTAGAACTTACTAGTAGTCAGCCGGGGTATAGGCATGAAGCTTATTACTGAAGTACTGATAGGTGGCGTGAGGTATTCTGTCATGATGATCTTCTCATGTCCTGTTAAGAATGGCCAGCTTGCACGCGAACAAGTTGGAGTCTTGGAGATAAGTAGCTAATCTGACGTGATGTGATTGACTGGCCGGATCTGGTGGCAGTCGGGTAGCTCGGCGGGGCAATCTCTCCTGGGCGCTCCATCAAATACTATCTATGAAGCTCGTGTGAGTCGTTTTTATTAGATTCAATACTTAGTTTGGTTGCTTCGGTCCTCTGGCCTTGATCACCACGGTTTTATCGGTAATTTAGGCTGACTCCGAAGCACGATTGAATTTCATAGGAAGTAGGAAGTCTTGCACCAAACTCTCGCACAATGATGATGTACCGTAGTACAGTCTCAGAGCGAAAGTTTACGGGTATTGATGTAGTTTGATGCTCCATTCTAATGATAACACGATAATGGCATTGTCCGAGTGTCTCTCACTGTCTTCATAGCCCGCTTACCAGCGTTTCAAATCGCATCACTTTACAAAGCGAATTAGGATTTGCGTCGTGGAGAGATATGGAATATACACTTTGGCATTGGATCTCACCTCTACGCGTACGCGCACGGTTCGCAGCTCTCCAAGTTCGGATTCGCATTATATTTTGTAAATGTGAGGGTTACGGTCGAAGGAATGAATTGCAGTGGGGACCTTCATGGTCGCTCTTCTTAGTACTATTGTACTGCGAAATAAAATTGAGGAACATTTGTGCACGCGAGTGCGATATACAAGCAGACGGGGAAAAAAGTTGAAAGGGAGATATGCAGGATCTTGTAAAGGTCCCGAATATAGCGCCGTAGTGGGTTCCGTACAGAACGGCTGGAAATTACAGAATTCCAAAATGTCCGTCATAGCGGAAGAGTAAGCCACGCAAACCCTGATGCGATATTTATAGCGTCGTCAGCCGCCTGTAGTGAGTGTCGGGCTGTGTCCGAGGTGACGCGAGAGTGGCTGACAGGCATGAATATTCAAGATTAAATTCGTTTGTCCTTTCTTTTTACGAATGCCACCTCCAAGTTCACTCGTTGCGATTACCTTCGACGCCTGACGATGGCACCTTTCCTCGATGTCAACGAGCGAAGTATGACCACCTACGAGCCAGCTGAATTAAACCCATCCCCTCATTTGAATAAAGTTACCACCAATCACTCGCATACTCTAGAACATCTATCAGTCTGGGCGTATATCGCCTTGGCGTTTGTGATATTAGCGTTGACGGTTGTGATGTTGTATGCGTGTTATATCTGTTGCAGGAGTCATGTGGTGAGAATCGACCAAACCGAGACCATAGGCGCGAGAAAGAGACGAAAAGGATGGCTGCCGTTGGAGGGAAAATTTAGCAGCGCCGAGAGTCAGGTGAGTATAACGAAGTTGATGGACCTCATGGTGACAGTTTGAATACAGAGGAAACTACTTGATATTTCGAGGTACTCGAATAGCAGCAGCCATGCAGCCCATAGTACATTTGGATCAGTAGACGACAAGCGGCCACTATCAGTGAGGCGGATTGACGAGTCTAGTATTGGATGGAGCTGTGCGCAAGTAGTCCCTCCAGAGCCGGCCAGGACGCGGACGAAGTAGAGCTGTGTATTTATTTAAGTAACATGACATCATCACGAGGAAAACACGGCAGGGAAATTCCCGGGAATGCCCGTCAGAGATGCCGCGTCGGTTCGGCATGAGAAAATATTTATTTTTTGGATACTTATTTGCTGGATATTTTTGTGACTTGTTTTCGACTGTCCCCACTCATTAGCATTATCCGCTAGTCATTGCCTGCGCACTACCGGAGCCGTGATGCTCCCAAAAGTCGCGACACATCTCTTCCACACAACCTCTAGGGTAGCCGCTCAGGCTGTCCATCGCAACGTCCTCCAACAGACCGGCCACTCGACCGGCTCAAATCTCGGGACCTGGAACGGTCCCTCGAGCTCGAATTGGGGCGGCCAAGGCACTGGCACAGGAAACTCTAAGCATAACACTGGTAGCAGTCGCTACTACTCTTTCAGCGTATGTTCGTTTCATTTTTTGTTGGTGTCTTTTTTCTCAAAGAACAACTTTGTCAGACTGCAGGAAGAGCGGTCTCGCAGGCCAACGCAGTCTCTGCCAATGTCGACGGTTCGTTCGCCTCGGACGAAAATGACGAGCCCACGTCACGTCGCGTCGTCGTAATTTCATCATCATCTCAATCAAAGCGAGCTCGGATACGCAGCTCGAGTGCAACATTAACAAATGCGGAATCGTTAGGCGTTCTCAAGGCTCTGCAGCTTCGTAGGCGTTCGCGGTTCTTACATACGTCGATAGAAGCTGTAGCGCTGTCTCAACCTGCACTCATACAGTCATCACCTTCACGACCTCGACGCAATTCTACTTCTTCTTCTGATGGCTTGGATCGACCGTCTTCGCCTGTGCGAACTTTCACCACTGCTACAGCTGTTGCACCAGAGGCACAGGATAAGGAGCAGCTCCTTCGTCCCCGCCGGAATTCCACATCTTCCATTGATGACCGAGACAAATTAGCGTTCGACTCTTTCCAATCTGTCCTCGACGAGGAGCTTTCGATTCAATCAGGAAACTCAGCGTCGTCCATCGACGACCACGAGCTCAACGATGTTTCTTCTATCGAAACAAAACTTACAACACCATCCGGATCCCCCGAGGCCCCTCTGTCCGATTCCCCACCCTCTCGTTCTTCTGCTTCAACTTATCCGTTCGAGTATCTCATCGAAGCTAGACTGTCTAGTGATCCCCATCGTGTTGCCGAAGCCGTCGCTCGCTTCCGTTCGACTGCTCAGTCCCCCCAAACTGTGGATTTTAACAATGCCCTCGATGCTATGTATGCTACTCGTAGATCAGAACCCCTGCACGCCATTCTTGAGGTCTACCAGGATATGATCAGTCGCTCCATCCAGCCCGATGAAAGAACCTTTTCCATCCTCATCCAAAGTGCGGTGGACCGCGATCATGAGTTGGGCCATGGGATCAGAGGCATGACTCAGCTTATGCACCGCCAAGGTATCACTGGGGGTGGCATTGACAACAGAGTGCACATGGGTTTACAGTACAAACTCGAATCGTACTCTTCTGAATACAGGGAAAATTTTGCAACGGTTTTGTCGCTGTACTATGCTGCTCGCGTCAATAGTTTCTTCTTCTCACCCGAGCTCTACCTCGAGTTGATCCGTACAACCTCCCGTCACTCCAACATTGAACTTGCAGAGGAGATATTTCGGCTCGCCCAAGAGAGATGTGGGCATTTACAACCGTATTGCTACCGGTATATGATTCAGGGCTATGGTCGCGCGGGTGACGCGGTTGCTGCGGAAAGGGTTTTCGAACAGTACAATGTTGCTGCGCGAGAAGGAAGGCTCTCAGTTGATGATCATACTCTCGGTTATCAAAGGAGCCATATCCTCGTTTGGAATGCCATGATCGAGTCGTATTTCCTTTGCGGTCTACCGGACAAGGCGGTTGGTATTTTGGACAAGATGATGAATTCACCCGCGGATCTTGGCTTCGGAATCGAGGATGTCCCATATCCTGCATCATCTACCTACACCGAAATATTGAAGGGTTTCGTCGAAGCCGGTGATATCACTACTGCGTGGAGGTGGTACGAGAGGTTATCGGAACAAGGTGTCAAGACAGAAAATCATTTTTGGCCGGCAACGCAACCTATCAAACCGGATGGAAGAGCCGATATTCTTATGATTGCAGCTTTGGCCGAGCGCGGATACATATCCGAACTCAACAAGATCTTTTCCTCCATCGATCACACTTACAAAGACTTGCAAACCGCTCCACTGCTCACTTATAAAGCCAACATGGCGGCTCTGAAGAACATCGAATCCGAAGTACATGCAAAGAGGATCTTGAACTTTTTGACCATGGAAGTTTTTCCGCGTACCCTGAAGTTGGTTGTAAGGAAGGTTATGATCATCCGGATTGTTATGGAATATGTGGACAGGAATATGTTCGAAGATGCTCTGGCTTCGTATAAGCATTTTCACGAGTTGATGTTGCAAGATATCAAGGTTAACGAGGAGAGCCAATATTCGCCGCTGTCCTTGACAATGACTTTGCAAGAAGCGTTTAGCAGGATCCAAGGACCTATGTGGAAGCTACTGGTGGAGAGGAAAAGGTTGAATTGGGATTTCGCTATGCAGTTGATGGCGTGCGGTAGGGATTTGGGTATCGAGGTGCCGACGGCTATGCAGAAACATGTGTTACATGTGTATGCTCTCGCTAGGGCTAACAATGAGTTGCCGGTTGAGATGATGACGACGAAGGTTTGGGAACAGCTGTTGATGATCGCCGTAGATGTGGAAAGTGCCTCCTTTGCTTCGCCGACGTTGTCCGCTCGAGAATACAAAGACGTCCTTGGATACGCTTTTGAGGGCGTACAGAGTCTCGTCGAGGATATGGCCAAGCTTCAAGTTCATATCGAGGAACTTCCATCGAGTTTGATGAACAAGACCATCCGTCATCTCATATCGGTTTACGGTGGCGATAACGTCGTTCGTACTCTCCAGAAACTCGGTCCCGCTTTTGAACGCGCATTGGAAGACAGTGAAGAGATTAGAACCCTGGTTGTCGAGCAGAAATTGGAAAACGTTCCCGAAAACGTTATCAATAATGAATTCACGCAAAGGTTGCTGCAGTCTTACGGTAATCTCGTCGTCGACCCGGCTCAATGCAAAGCTCTTGACGACTTGTTGAGACAAAACAATATTCGCAGCAATGTTCTAGCTGCTTATAATATGTTGAAGAACGGCTTTGATAATCGCCATGTTCCTTCTCCGAAAGTTATTGGGAAGTTGATCCAGGGTTTGGGAAGGCAAGGGGAGGTCGAAATGTTGAACGAGGTCTATGCGATTGCGCAGACGATTCTGGATGGATTGATGTTGGATGCGGAGGAGTCGAGAAGGGGTCAATATTTCATCGAGGATAATATGGTTATCGCTCTGGCTCATCTTGGAGATATGGACAGTGCGCATAATTTCAGGATGAGGATACTAGAAAAAGGATATGCTCCTTCGGCCGACGCTTATGGCGCTCTTATCCTTCATCTCAAAGACACTACCGACGATGCTTCAAACGCTCTGGGTTTATACTTTGAAGCTCAGCAGCATAAAGTCAAAATGAACATCTATTTCTACAACAACATCATTTCGAAGCTCGCTAAAGCGCGTAAAGCTGATCATGCTTTGGAACTATTTCAAAGAATGAAAGCGGAGCGTATTTTACCTAGCTCGATTACTTATGGTGCCTTAATCGGTGCTTGTGCTAGAGTTGGAGATGTTCAAAGTGCGGAGACTTTGTTCGAGGAGATGGAGTCGCGCAGGAATTTCAGACCGAGGGTTCCGCCGTATAATACGATGATGCAACTCTATACGATGACGAAACCGAATAGGGAGAGAGTACTCCATTACTTCGATAAGATGTATCAAGCTGGAGTCAACCCTACGGCCCATACTTACAAGGTAACGTGTTTTCGCAAGGAGGTTTAGAAATTTGGAAAGACTGACCTTTTACGCCTGTAGTTGTTGCTTGATGCTTATGGATCTATCGAGCCGGTCGACATTCCTTCGATGGAAGCCATCTTTGAACAACTCCAAGGAGATCGCGATGTCGACGTTCAGGGAACCCATTATGCTTCCCTTATCAATGCCTACGGTTGTATTCAACGCGATTTAGAAAAAGCCCTCTCAATATTCGATTCCGTCCCATCCTCTTCGACACCAAACCAACATTCTGTTCTAGACGCTGTTGTGTTCGAATCTCTCGTCAACGTCTTTGTATCTCATCGTCGTACGGATCTCATACCCGAGTATATCAACAAGATGATTGGTTTGGGTATTCATATGACCGCATATATTGCCAATTTTTTGATCAAAGGTTATGCGATTACCGGAGAATTGGAGAAGGCGAGGGAGATCTTTGAGAGCATGGTTGATCCTCCCATGGGAGTTGCTGCTCCGAATAATCATGCTCCTCATACTCCTAATGCTGGGAATGCCATCGGGTCTATGGAACCGGTTTATCGTGAGGTATGTGTTGCGACGATATGATTTGGACTTTTGTTGATGTGTACGTGGTTTTTTTCTTTAGCCCTCGACTTGGGAAGCTATGGTTAGAGCTGAACTTGGTGCTGGTCATCGTGATCTTGCATTGGATTTATTAGAGAGGTTGAAATCTCGGTTCGTCCTATATTTACTCTCTTTAGTCGTCAGAAAGCCTGACTTTTGATTGTATAGACAATACCCTGAAGCGGTGTATAACCGTATTAGTGGTGTCTTGGTTGATCACTCAACGTTACCCGCATAGAGGACGGTTATTTTCGGTTTATCTTGGCACTTCTATCCCGACCACTCCATCTTTTGTGACTTTTTGTACCCTCGGATCCTCCAATCTGTTCTCTGCATCCACTTCCGACATCCCGCCGTTGACTTTTTTTCTCTTCTTTCCGACTCCTCGCGGTTCATTGTGGAATCATAGATCGTCAACAATTACGAAATTCACGACTTCAGTCGACAATATCGTATCCCCATGACGATCCTCATCCTGTATGTTAGGCTTTGCGGAACTCTTTCTTGTCTGGGGCAAGATTCCGTCTCTGCTGTTGCTTTCTTTGACACTAGCTTCCCTTTTGGCATTCTCCACCTTCCCTTCGAACAGCTCTCGCTGTTCGTTTTCCTATATTCAAACTGGAAAAAAAGTTGCTCGTTTATTATATTGCTTCATTCGTTTGGGACACAAACAACAAAATGCTTTGCGTCTATTCCTCTCTTTTACGTATTCTCGTCGTAATTTGTTTCTTTTCTGGCTTTCTTGCAAAAAATTTCAATACCACTCTCGTCATGATACACTACTTATTCTCTATTTTCGTGAGTATGTACTTGTATCTTAAAAAATTATCTATTAGAATGTATCATAGCGCGGTCGGTATACTTTATCATAGGTTCCGTTTCTTTCTCTTGGGGAATAGAATGACGCATTTGATTGAATTTATTTCTTGGTGATCCTCGATCTTATGAACTGAAAATTCTACTGGGCATCCTAGGTTTCATGTATGTGCTACATACTCGGCACGGGTAGCTAGCTAGGCCGGAGCTTGCGCTTACCATTCCGCTCAACAGCAGTTAGCAGTCTCTCGTGAATACTCTACCCATGTAGTACTTGCAAGATTACACGTATCCACATGCGAGTCTTCCCTAGCATTTCCGGTTTTATATTACGTGTTGCACCACCTCTGAGCTAAATGAATATTCATTTCCTTAAGTATGAGGACCTTGGAAAGAGAGATCTTTACTCCCCAAATGTGCATCCACTAAGCAATACAAGATACTCTCTTTCTATCATACAACCTACGCCTGTCCTCTTCTCATCAAATTTCTTCTGACTCGTCTTTTGTCTCCACCAACAACGCCCTCGGGCACCCTTCCCCACTGTAAATACGGTACTCGACCTTGTTCAACACCAGCTACTCCTCCACCTGTATCTCGAAAGTCAAGCATACCCCAAATCGGTAGTTCCATCTCGCCCTTGACTAGTAATCGAGCATTCGCAAGAAGAGGGGGTGGGACGGGAGTTAGGATATGTAGGATCACATTGGTCGAGGTTGTAGTAACAGTCGTAGTTGAAATGCCACGGATAAGCCCCAAGCCGATGCATGATGATTCGGAAGCGGATGGTGGAGGGCGAGCTTGAACGTACGGGATGCCTGCAATCTTGTCCTCTTTTCCCTGATACTGATGGTGATCAAGCTGTACAAATCCAACCAGCGCACCATTCAATACTCTCCCTACTTCCTCAAATACAACATCTTCGCTCCCAGGACCAGTAAGAATAACCTGATCGAATGCCACTCCAACATCAATTTCGTAAGGAGCGATGGCGCAGAACGGAAGAGAAACATCCCATGATTGAATGCATGACTGGTTGTCGAGATTTGGATAGGGGTTTCTTTGCTTTGATAATGAAGGGAATATGGCGTGGAAATAAGATATGATTGATATCGTGCGCTGATCTGCAGGTGTAAAGCTTGTCGACAATACAGAGGACGGGGCCGGCTCCAACTTGCGTGGAACTGGTTCGTAGCCACCGGCATTGGGTGTATCCGAAAATGCAATATGATTTTGATCACCATACGTAAAACCAGGTTCGTCGCTTTGGAATTCGAATATTTCACTCGGTTCAACCATCTCTTCAATTTGTCGCATCAGGTCCGCACCGAGGCCTTTAATCCAACCCATGGTGTTCACGATTAGTGGTACCGTATCAACCACCCTTCCATCGGGATCATCATCGCCGACGTACGCATTTGCGACCTCAATTCTCCAAAATTCATACAAATTTCTCACCCCCTCCAAGTAAGCAGTTGGGGAAGCCTTTGGCGTAGTAGAACCGATAAAGTGTGATCGAACGGGGAAAGTAAGGTGCGTATACGCCGGTCCGAAGAGGGGTTTAGAAACTACGTTCAACGCAACCATCCCAGGAGGCGTGAACTCGGATTGACCTATGTCACATTCTAGATATGCGACTCGTGAATGATGAGAGAGCAATGTATTAAGGAGAGTGCGTGCAAATGTCGATTTGCCGCATTTCTTGGGCCCCTTCACGAGATATGTGGGGCCGGCTCGGGAAGGTGGAAGTGTAAAGGTGGGAGGCGTGGAGAATGTTGAAATTGTTTCGGACCACGTAGGTGGCATAGAAAAGGAAACAAGATCGCGAGCTTGCTTTTGAACCTGAAGAATTATCGTCAGATGGAGGAGACATGCGAAAAGATGTAAATTACGCACCAAATAAAGGCCGGGTAATTGGAAAGGAGACAAAATTGAGTCATCCTGACGTCCATACGAATCAAAAACACCTTCAAAGGTCCTGCATACTCTACCCAGACCTTCCACTGCGGTCTGCAACTCTTGGAGGAATACTAGAGCGAATTTTGATTGCTTATAGCAATGAAGGGAAGGGGGTAGACTCAAAATATCGATAGCACTTTTGGTCCCTGTCTGGCCCTCGATCATAACAAGGGGAGACGAACGAGGGGAGAATACACGGTGTGAATTCAACGAAGGCTGTAAAGGTACGCCGTTCAAGGAAATGGCGCCCTTGAGCAGCGTGAGTCTGCACGTCCCAAGAACACATAAGCTCTCTCCTTGCTCCAAGACAACGATTGTTCCCTCCTCTCCCAAGACGGCGAGATCAGCGTCCGAAAAGTGATAAACATTCTTTCCAGGCGTAGGTACGAACGTCGACAGCGTCGCACCAACATCTGTTACGGGTAGTCGTGAAAATCGTGCTGGAAGGTCGATCAGTTCGGACATGTCGATTTCCGCTTCGTCACTCGATGACGAATCGTCCAACGGCATACTGGGCGACCACGCACGACGCTTGGATGATAACGTTGGAGGTCCAGGGAGAATTTCGATGTCAGAATCACCCTGAGAAGCATCTGAAAGTTGTCTGTCTTCATCATCGTCAGATTCGATGACTATGACCTCGTGTTGAGACTGGAATACATCTGATTCCAAGTCGGTCGTATGGGCCGCATTTTTCTTATTGCCGCGCTTTCGCTTTTTTGTAGATGATGATGTTTTACTATGACGAGGTGATGGTTTTCGTTTTAGAGGTAAATTCGGCGACGGGTTCGATGATGGTGGACCGCCTGGCGATGATGATGGAACGTCCGGAATGATCCCCTGTTGCTTTTGCAATGTGGCCTGGGCGGTTTTACGAGCTGCTACGGCACTAATCATGTAACCCTCTTAAGATATAAGGCTACATCTGGATTGATGCGAACTTGACACTCACCTGGACAGATGGTTAGGGAAGAAAATAAACAGCTGATGCCATCAAAAAACATAAACGCAGAGCTAAATTTAAAACAGCTCTTCAAAGAACCGGTTTACTGGCAGAACAGCGACTAGATGTTTATACCGAGAAAATCAAAATTACCCGAACAGGGAGTTCCGTGTCTCCCGTAAATAACCGTGGAGTGAGATAGGATTGATGATATGTAGAATTTACATTGGAAGATAACAGTGCCAGAACACTCGTCTAAAGCGCTTGCAACACTCGCCAATCCGAACTTTCTATGTCAACCCATTTATACTCCTCCACCTCCACCTCACCTTCCACCTGATCTTGGTCTCCAGGAGCAACAAATCCAGAGAAACCCGAATCAGGATTGACAGGCCTTAACAGACGTTGCACTTTGACTGACAAAGTCAAATCCGAGACTTCCAATACCTTACTCGCGACAAGAAGTATTTCAGGTGTGAAAGTTTGTGGATTTAGTTCCAAGTTCTGTTCAACGTATTAAAATTAGTAACGCGAATTTCTTTTTCTAATAGTCAGATGATTTGCGTACCTTCCATCCGACGATTCGTACTTGCTTGAGTTGATCTAGCTCTGTGACTTTCGTGGCATTATCAAAGAGTTGTTCGGCCTGGTCCCAATCAAAATCGGATATCTTTGAATTTGACGTCAGTTGAGATTGGTTTAAGGTTTCAGCGCTCGTCTCGTCGTCGCCATGGCCATAGGATAGTGTCACGTCCAGATCAGCTTCATAGGCTTCATCATTGGCATACGTATAGTCATATACATCCTGAGCGGCAGTGGTCGTCTTCTTTCTGTTTTTCTTCTTCTTTCCATTCGAGCCAACGAGATCAGCCTCAACGTCAACGCTGGTAACGAAAATGTTTGGGGGTAATTCTCCACGGTCTTGGATTTCCGATGGTGGGATGAGATAAGGTAACGGTCGTTGTTCCCGAGACGGGGGAGCAACTTCAACTGGGGTGTGGGACACGGATTTCAAAGTTGATGCTGGTCGGGATGATGGACTAGCCTCGACTGACGTTTGTGATGGCTGCGCCGACCCTCCCTCCCCACCAAACACAATCTTCTGCGGTACAGGCCCCATCAGGTATTTTTTATAACCTTTCTTCTTATTTTTATTCCCAAGTGAAGCCATCATAACCTCCCTTCTGTCTTCTACTTCGGTCTCCGGTCGAGTTACGGTTTCGTCGTCCCTCATCCGGTCCGTTTGTTTCTCTTTCCTTTTTGCTTTCGATGATTGGGGGAGCGTACGCGAACCGAGTGGCATGGCATTAATATCTGATAGACCTTGAGGTGGTGAAGTGAGGGAAGATGCCGCCCCCAAAGCCACAGTAGCATTTGTTTCTGAGTGAGCTGCGCGTAGGCGCTTGCGCCGCAGATTACGGGCATGAGTTGTTGGTTTGCCCTGACCAGGAGGAACAAAAGGTGGTTCAGGCTGTGATTTGCGGGAAGGAGCGAGTTGATTATGCCGCGATGCAGCTTTTGGAGGCAACTTGGAAACGGATGGTTTTGAGAGTTGTATCGAAGGAGGGGACGAAGGTGATGACGAAGTAGGCTCATCGGAAGAATCAGATTCTTCGGAGCCTGAAGATGTTGAGGAAGAAGATGAAGACGAGCTTGAGGAACTGGAAGATGAAGACGATGAGCTTGACGAAGACGACGAGGAATCGCTGTCAGAGTCCGAAGAGGATTCTTCACTCTTCCTCGCATTATGTTTTCTCCTTTTTCCTTGAGATCTCCCGTTTTCACTTTGCCGCTTCCTTTTTCTTGAAAGCAGTTGCTCTGTGTAAGAAAACATTAGAAATGCTATTATCCACAAACACACAGATGGCACGTACCTTTTTTGACCTCAACTTTGACATGTTGAAGCGGCCGCAGCCCATAATGAGGTTGAGGTTTTATGACGACAAGGTCGCCGTCTCGGAGAGCCTCATCAAACCGAGATTCGTCCAAAAGTTCGAATTCGTCCAGCAACAATTGAATGTCTTCTTGTCGGACGCCAGCATCCCTGAGCACGGCCACACTAGAGGATAGAACAGCTTTAAAATCCGCTACAGAACTCGGAAGGTTCTGGTGCGCTGCTGGAATAAACCATGCCTTCAGACCAGGAAGCGGAGGCAGAGTCTGGATGCGTAGACGCATCTAAAGTCAACAAATTCTGAATTCTGTAAGAAATCAAGTGGCGCGTTTGATTGCTCTCACGATAGATATTCATATTTACCCATGTATTATCGTACACGTAAGTCACTTTGCCGGAGTGGTTAACGGGATCGCCTGCTATTTCAGTAGCTGTCAGCGGTTGGTCTTTGACCGCGTGTGTTCGAATCGCACAGGTGACGAATTTTTTCAACTCGAGTTCAATACAATGTTTACACACACACACATCCATCCGCAGGGTTGCAGATGGCGACAAATTATGTTGGTTTTC
This sequence comes from Agaricus bisporus var. bisporus H97, assembly GCF_000300575.1. NCBI lineage: Eukaryota > Fungi > Basidiomycota > Agaricomycetes > Agaricales > Agaricaceae > Agaricus > Agaricus bisporus. The sequence goes on along the minus strand of NW_006267367.1, from coordinate 1,766,568 downwards.
AAGGAGTAGGAAGGACTGTGATCCACGGTGATGGTTGCAATTTGCGTCGTCCTTGCTACGGTAGAAACTTCAATGATCTAGCACCAGCTTTGATTCACCCTTTCCTTTATTTACCTCTCAATCAACAGATTTATCCGCCCCCTCCTCCCCCCCCTCCACCGAAGAATCGGTCATCTCAGTCATCTAGGCCGGGTTGAGCCGAATCCGCCAATTCTTTCTTTACCTCTTTCTTAACCATTTCATTCTGGCCGGGCTATCAACAAAATTCCTGATATGCAGGTTCCAAAAGGTCTCCCGCAGACATGCGAACATGCGGTGCCCTCCGAAGCACGTCTGATATCCTTCCTACCCGATCATGTTTTTCGACAGGACCCATCAACTGCAACATCTGGAACGTCAATCTACGATGGGGGATTGTGTACTTTTTATACCACAATGGGTTAAACATCAATAGGGCTGTAGCTCCCATCAAGCGCGCCTGCATTTCTTCCAAGGCCTGATCATTCACAAGTCGTTCTCTCCTGGGTTCTCACACGCAGACCGATTCGAGAATGTCAACAAGCAAGGTGAGCTCAAAAATATGAATCAACGGAAAGGGGAGAACAAAATTGAGCATACGTTTTATTGTGATCGTAGTCACTTTCATTTTGGCAACCCACTTGAAGCATACGCCGCGCTGAGTACTACGAGTGCTAAGCGGCGTGTCAGAAGTACAACACTCGCAACAATGTTCGTATTCGTTCATGCATGGCTCGGAGTATCATTTGATCATCACGCTGATACATCATACCCCCCTCCCAAACAGAAGAAAATAAATAGGTCAGGGAGCAGGAGCGCTGAGAACGTCCCAAAGTTACACATTAACCCCAGCGAGATGCAATTATCCCCCACGATGTGCCTTCCACAGGTCTGGTTGTATGCGTCTCCATCACAGTAAGTTCTCCAAACTGCCTGAATCTGATGAGACGAGGCATTACCAGACCAGTGGCCACAAATATGCGTATCTTGATGGTAGACGGCTAATTTTAAATTCCCCGTCTTCCTGATGCTTGTTCTGTTTCGCGGAAAGGGCCGAAGAGAATACTTTTAAATACCTGAGGCGTAAGATCTCTAGGGAAGCCTGATTCTATTCGGTCCATCCCTCCCGCGAACAGGGTAATCCTGACTTTCGTTGCTCGGGATGATTATTGACCACAGTTTGGTTTCGCCGGAAGATATCAAGGCAGCAGTCGAAGTAGCCATAAATAGCCAGGTATCTTTGATTTTGCTCTAATGCATTCGGAACCACTGATCCTTAAACATTCTATCTAGTACACCGACCGTAAGTCCACTTCCTACTCAAGCTCATATTCCTCTCACCGACATATGTCAAAAGTGGCTAGTTTGACTATCTTGGTGAGATTCCCCCAAGACTCAAATATCTTCCGCCCTTCTCATGCCCCATTGAACAGGTCTTCGACTGGATGTTAACTTTCCCATCGGAAGTCGAGCTAGTATGGGGATCCAAATGGAGTGCAATAACCATTTTATACTTCTTGACGCGTTATATACCCTTCGTATATCTTCCTGCGAACACGCGATGTAGGTTTTTGTTTCTGACCCTACGGTTGATGATGAACATAACTAATAAAATTGTTTTACAGACATTTTTAACGAAGGTTTCACCCTAACTGAGTGTAAAATGCTATATAGCACTGTATCATGTAAGTCCAAATTCCTTCCGCTGGTGGCATCATAATATGTTTCCTAATCCCTGCTAGCACTGTTCTGGATTGGGATCCTCTTGGCGCAACGTACGTGCTCATTCCTATCACTTGCTCTATCCCATGAAATAATAGATTACCACAGTAATTCTCACCATTCGAACATGGGTTATCTGGGGGAAAAGCAAGAAGTTAGCCTATTGGCTATTTGGGCTATACGGCTCGGTATGTATCATAATCGTAACGCTTTCTACATTTCACTTAGAGGGTACACTCCGTGAGTTATTCATTGGTTTACCATTTTTCTATTTATCCGAATGAAACCTTACCTTATTTTTGAGATGGGCCGGGAGAAACTTACTCGAATTCCTGCGATGCAACTACTCGAAAGTCAACCAAATGTCTGGGAGCATCACTCACTATATTAGCGGCTTATGAGACAGGTATGGAATTCCATAAGGGTAGCAGTGTGAAATTCAGAGCTGAGATTGACTGTTTGAGTATAGTTATACTTACCTTGATTGTTGTTCGAGGGTTATCCAGCCGTAATGCTCGTTCCTGACCTATTTTCTGCACGGCGCTCATTTATCTATGTCATACAGATTGGCCCATGGGACGTTCTCGTCTCGTAAAAACGATTTACTGTGACGGTAGGTGCACTTGCAAAGTCTACTTTCACACCTGATTCTATAAATGATGGCCTAGGCATAAGATTTTATATCTATCTATTCGGTATGTGAAATTAAAAACATCTAGCAGAAACCACTCAAGCATCCGACTTCACTAGCACTTGGCATCACCAATCTTGTCCTCATATTTCGCCTTGTACGTCGCCTTGTATCTTGATCCGTATCATAATATCTAATGCCCTTTGGCAGCCCGAGTATATGACGATTTCATTGATGTATGTATTATGCTCATGAAGGTCGGTCCTCCAGAAGCTGACCAAATTGATCAGGTTAGAGGGTGCATGTTATTCAGTTCTGTCATGTCGGGTGATTTTGCATATACGGCAAGAGTTCGAAGAAACTCTCGAAGTCGACTCTGAAGGAGCTATATTGGGGTATTGAACCATCATGTATCTTGAATCGCCTCTCACACACTATGACATGGTATCTTCAATGAAAGAAAGTAAATTCTGACCCAATCAATTCGCCTGATTTCTGCGTCAAAAGTAGAAATATATATATGGGGGCCTTCAAAACCTGCATGTGAAGAGCCAGGTAAAGCTCCTCCCGCTCCTATACTCTGCGGCTCATTTTCCCAAAATGATTTATTATTGGTGATCAAGTTTCAAGAATCAGTCTCACTACCATTAATTCAGACGAACCTTTACCTTGATATTCCACTCTGACCAAAGTATGACGCATTGTTATCTGAAATTCTCCGGTAACGACTGTGCATATACTTCTAACCCTTGACGCTGCTATACCGGACAAACAAGGCAATTTTATCCACCTTCCGGGAACTTTCGTGATCACCGCATTGCCGAGTTCGAGAATTTTCTTTACCTGCGGAGCCCCTTTCTTGCTCACAACGCAGTCGGAGATTATCGGCCGATTAATAACCTCCGCCATCACAAAAGTTCACAAACACAGAATATATTCTTTGTTATGCTTGACACGAAACAACATATTGAATGATTTAAATTTAGGCGTTTGATTCCTTTTCCCTTTCTTCCTCAAATACTGTATCCAGTACCTAGAGACGGTCTTCAAAGAAAAATTTATATGCTCAACACAAATCAGATGATCAAAGGAAAAGGCGATACTCACTGACGTTTCCGAGATTTGTGCAGGCAACCTTGACACGCTCAGATAGGGTCTTTTCACCCTCACGGACCCAAACACGAGGATCATAGTACTATGGTTGACGATCAGCAAGTAGAAAAGAAAAATATCCTGATAGTATGAATAGCGTACCTTCTTGTTGGGTTTATCTTCTCCCTCGGGGTTTCCAACTTGACTCATCAAGTAGCCCTTCTTCTTCTCAATGAAGTCCTGGGTACAAAAAATTAACATATATCTGTATATTTGTGAGTGTCTCGGAAGATAAACTCACCCTGATGCCAACAAGATATGCGTATTGGGTGTCAGTGTCAACGTTCATCTTGACAACACCATTGTCGACTGCAGTTTTAATTTCTTCAGCCAAAGAACCAGATCCACCATGGAAGACGAGGTAGCTAATCGACTTCACTTAAAAAAGACTCCAAAGATGATGATTCATACTCACAGAGGTTGGCTGTCCTTGGAGCCAATTTGCTCGCGGGCATATTCCTGGTGTTTGGCGAGGAGTTCTGGCCTGAGGCGGACATTTCCAGGCTTGTAAACACCATGAACATTTCCGAAAGCGGCAGCGATACTGAAGTTAGGACTGATAGGATGCAAAGCCTTGTAGACGTCAAAGACGTCAGCAGGTTGAGTGTACAGACTCGAATTGTCGACGTTAGAATTATCGACACCATCTTCTTCACCGCCAGTGATACCGATCTCCATCTCCAACCAGATACCGATAGCAGCCATGCGTTTAAAGTATTTCTCACAGATTTTGATGTTCTCTTCTTTAGGCTCCTCGGACAAGTCAAGCATGTGTGAAGAGAATAGAGGCTCTCCATGGTCATTAAAGTAAGCTTCGTCAGCCTGTAGCATACCATCGAACCAAGGCAAGAGTTTGTGAGCACAGTGATCGGAGTGCATCACAACAGGACTACCGGGTCATCGGCATCAGAATGCGTTTTCTTGACAGAATATGAGAATACTTGCATTCCATAGGCCTTGGCCATGAGTCTAACGTGGTGGGCAGCACTGACCGCACCAACAATAGAGGCCTGTTGCTTATCATTGGCGAGACCTTTTCCAGCAAAATAGGCAGCTCCACCCTGAGATACTTGAATGATGATGGGCGATTTGATGTCCCTGTAGCTGGGGTTTGAGCTTATCGTCGTCTTAGCAAAGAAGATGGGCAGTACCTCGCAGCTTCAAGGACTGCATTAGCAACGGAGGTGGATGTTACGTTCTGCGATACTCTATGAGAAAGTCACAGCTCAAGCGGTGTAAGATATACTCACAACGGCCTGAAAGAGACGTTCCAGCTATCTAGCTTGTCGCATGAAATCAAAGAAATCTTACAGGAATAGCAAACTACATCCATATGTTAAAAATTTCCATACGACATGCGGATGTATTCTGCTCACCTTGTTCGCCTTGGCATAATCGAATAATTTGCGAACGTTATCACCAGTCAAGACGCCGGCCTACGTCATAATGAGCATCACAATCAAATTCGTCGCTGTCACGGGTCGTGAAATGCTTACAGGAACGATGTCGAGAACACCCATGGCTACAAAATTTCGAAATGCGATGTGAGAATGAACAAGATAGGGGAATGTGAAGGAAAGGCAAGAAAACGGAGTGCGGGTGCCTGGGTTCTTAACCCGGGCGACCAGATTATCGATGTCATATCACGTGACGCACCCTGCCTCGGCCGTCTCCTAAGCTCTCCTAAGTGGGGTCCATCCCTCTCATTTTGGCAGGGAGCTATTTGCTGTGGGACCATGCGACTATGTTCTACACGAGTTGGTAAAGGCAATGTTAGTTCTAGAAGCCCACCGACCTGTAACCAAGAGGTCGACAGTGCCGCCCCTATGATCCACCAAGCGAGAAAGATCGTCATCCTACGCGTCAGCTAGGCACAAAGGCTCCGACAATCATTAAGCGAAGTGAGATGATAAAACTATTAATAGTAAACAAACAAGAAAGCTTGACATATCGCGATACAAGATCCGAATCGATAGAAAATAAAGAAGGGCGAAATACATCTACTTAATCCAATCTTGAACTTTTGTAGTGGTCTCGGTCGTGCGGCACACTGCTACCTAACCACCTGATGAGCAGAGTAAATACAACCACAATACCGCCAACGAGGAAGAAAACGGATTTGTACGGATGCGCAGTGACATAAACCTCGACTCCACTTAATTTGTGGTTCAGCCACTAATGAAAGGAGGTTATGATGAGAAAAAGTTGATTGATGAAGATAGAAAAGAGGACATACCCGTGCCAATCTTTCTACACGATTTTGTGAATGTTTATAGTGCAGTTCACCAGTCGTAGCTTTCTCGATTGTAGCGAACAAAGTGTCACTTTTGGTCAATTTGATCTTGTGTCCACTGACATCCTCCTCATAATATACCAGCCGCTATGGGAACCCCTCAATACGAAGGAACTTAAATTCGCAGAAAGAGTCACTTACTGCATGATCCGCGATGACGACTCTCACATCATCTAGATCGTCGTCATCCTCATGCTTGATCCCGTACATATTCTTCAGCCAGTCCTTCCAAACTTCATTATCCATCCATGTAAAAATGACTTGTCTCCCATTCCTCTCCCCAGTTCCACCAGTCCGCATCTTCCAGACCGATGCAAGTTGTTCTAGCTTCGCTTCTACTTTGCCACGTGTTTCGCCAGTCACAGCAGCAATGAGAACAAGTGGCTGTTGTGGGGCGTTCATAACGCTCTGGAATGAATCTGACGCAAGTTCGAGGAATGAAGGAATACGATGCGTCATGAACCAGGGGCTCATTTCAGAGAGAGGTGTATTGGGGGAACCATAGAGTTGGCCTGCAGATTTCCCGATATCATGGTCCTTGAAAGCTAAGAGGGCCCAGGTGGCGGATGGAGGGACACTATAGCGAGTAAAGAGGTCCTGCGAGGCTGAAGCGTAGACAGGTGGAGAACCAAGGAGAGGTTCGGAAGCTTCACGAGCGGCTTTCTATGAACGGATGAGTAAGCGTCAACAAAGAAAATTAATGACATACCACAATATCACCCTTGGTGTCTGAGTGCAAGAAGAGATATACGACGTCGTGCTTTTGAACATGGTCGGCCAGCTCGGAATCAGTGTAGAGCGGATGCAAACCGGCTTCGGCGGCCTTCTCTGCGAAAGTCCTCAGCTGATCTAGCTTCCTTCCACCACTATATTCAATCTGTAAATTGCGGGTGAAGTAGATCAAAGTGGGATAGCCTTGTATTTTGTATGCAGCACACAGCTCGCTATGTGCTTCGCAATCCACCTCTGCCACCGTAACTTTATTCTTGAGGTGATGAGCTAGCTGCACCCAGATTGGTGCCAGTTTTTTACAATGACCACACCAGGGAGCGAAGAATTTGACAAAAGTAGGACCTTGTTTGACTGTTTCCGTGAAACTCGCTGCGTCCGATATAGATAACACTTGGCCATTCGAATTGACAATAGGTCGGTCTTCTTCTTCCACTTCCACGAAAAAGTCTTTCGTTGGCTTGACATATTGTTTGATGAAGTTCTTCAAATCATCCAGCTCGCGCTTCCCATTGAATTCTTCCAGCTGCTTCCCATTCTCGTGCATGTACATCGTCGGCCATGCTCTGACCCCGTTTGCACCACATAGGTCTATAACCAACGGACACTCTGAGTTCGAGATGACTTTCTAACATATGACAATGACGCACCACCATACGCGGCACAGTTCACCTGCGCTAGATGTACACTTGGAATCTCTGTCTCGGCAGCTTCCACCAGTTTCTCCCAAGTTGGGGCAAATCGTCTGCAATGCCCACAGTGAGGCGAGTAATATTCGATGAACCACAGTCCCTTGCTCGTCGATTCCTTGAAGTTATTCGGTTTTAACTCCTGGAGTTGGACACTAGCAACGCTGATAACAAGAGTAAGCGTTGTTAAGAGCTCTCCTAGAAGCCCAGGGAAGAGCATTTCGGTTTGAACCTAGGTCGGAGGAGGTCAAATCCTCTGGAGAATTAAGGAAAGCGGAGGTGTGGTGTGAAGAATGTCGCCACGTTTGTCATCAATCTTTGATCAGCCCCGAGTTTGATTGGAACAACAACCAAATGGACCTTTTCTATTTTCCACATCTTCCCTCGGATCGAGCTACAACTCATATTGCTCTGTTCAGAAATGTAACTAATGCTGCTGCACTGAGAAAACGAATCATCAATGCCTCAACCATGGAGGGGGAGGGTGGCGATTTCGAACGCGATCAAGTCAACTTTGCTTTTATTGATGCACGGCTTGTCAGTTCTTCTGTAACTTGTTCTGGGTAAAGGTGATTACCATCTAACAATAGATAACAAGCCGACTTCATTTGCAAACGGCTGTTTATCAGTCAATTCTAGCGGAAAGTGAAAATGCACTACGAACAAAGACCGTTCACTCCGAGGTTCTTTGGAATTTAAACCCGACAAACAACGTATGTAAGCTACATTTTTGTGAAACTAATTAATCTTTCAATTATATAGATCACTGAAGCTATTCGACGGTACGGCGTATCTGATACCGCAACTTCCTTGCTAGTCACCCGCATCGATGCTGGTACTCTACCTGTGGACGAGATTGAAGCTAAAATGAGAAATATCGTTGACGGTGACCTCGTCCTTTTCTCATACCTGGATGAGATAACAGATTGGTCATTAATCAAAAAGGTTTGCAGAGTAAATCATACATATGATGCGGTGGATAACCTGCTTCTATAGCATCACAAACTGGCTAATGATCTCGCTATCAAAAACGTACAAGGAGACGTAGAACAAGAAAAGGCGATCGTTGATAAAATTGTCACAAGTACAGTTGCAATGAAAAGTGTCATGGCTTGACGATTTCGACGTCTAACTACAGTCAAATTGGGAGTTTTCTATAGATTTTCGGTGTCTTGGTAAATTTAACTCTCCATGCAATCACAAGGCCATACACCCGTCCTACCACCATCGGTTCTTGATCATCTATATCCCGACATGGATAAAAGGAATCCAACGTTGAGGAGGTAAATCATCTTCCCTCATTTTCCTAACGGCACACTGAAGTCCTTCCGCAGTTTTCTCCAGATCCATGCCATCTTTCGTGAGAATAGCTTTGTACACCTCTTCTGCCATTCTTGGTGCATCCTCGTCAGCAATACTCCATAGTGTTCCGATGACACCCTTAAGCCCAGCTGCCATGAACCCGCCCGCAAGATGAAATGATTCGTTCGCGAGCTCAATGTCTCCTGTAGCCGTTTGACAAGCCGATAAGAATCCAAATTTAGGCTTTGACAGTTCCGCAGACAAGATTTCTCGGAGTTGAAGATTTCCATCACTCAAAATGAGGTGACTGTTAAGAGGTTGTTCTCCATCCTTCCATCCATGACATGCTAAGTGAATGATATCGGAGGATCTCATTGCATTGAGCGTTGTATCGATTCGAGCTTCTGCATCTTCGATTTTAACGACTTGAAAAAGTGGCTTGTCAAGGCACCCATTCGCAGCTTCAACCACTTCGGATAGAACTTCGATTTCCGGTTTTACAAATGGTAAAGATAACAATGGGCGATTAGGATAGGTGCTCAGACCAACGGCTAATATGCGAAGTGGTTCAGGATCGATTTTTTCTTTTGCAATCGTCTTTTGTGCCCGAGCGTTGACAAGGGATTCTAGAGTATATGTGTAGGAGGGTATAAATGGGCAATCGAGCGGCATAGCTGCATGTAGGGGAAGGCGCGTAAAATCGCCAGCGGGGCACCACCACAACCGTCCAGATGAAACCCCTTCCTGAAAAGGACCAATGAGGATTGTTTCCATATGACAGTATCTACAGTTCAACAACCTACCCTTGCAAGAATATCAAGAACGGGTCGGACAATTTTAGTCCAGATCCATTGCAAAATTGCGTTGAAGCGGGATGAAGTTGAACGACGCCGACTAGTTGGTTGACCTGCCCTTCCGCTTTCCGATACTGATTGTCTCCGCAAGACGTTACAGCTTTCTAGTAACTGAGCCAAGCTTATGGCCCGTCTTCTTATATCCTCGTAAGAAACGTCTGACAAAGGTAAAGGAATGGGTTCCCCGTCAGGGCGCAGTATAATCAATGCGTGAGTGGCTTTTGTAACGTCATCACTGCTGAGGATAACCACAGGGCCGCCTCGTGAGACAGCTGCAAGCTTACTGTATGATGAAGGGAGGAAGGCATCTTCGAACCCAGTCTTTGTTCGTATTTCCCTTGCCAATTCATGATACTCTGTCCCCTGCCTAAAGGTTTCCACCAGCGCTGATAGGTCCCGGGTCGACCTCGTGTCACCTCCACCTCCCATAGACATCTGTCTTAATCCGTTTGAAAGCCATTCTAACTTTTTCGATAGTTCTGGATACACATCGCCTAGCGGGTCGATAACGCCTTGCTTCGGACTTAGCTGAAGAAGGTGACGATATGTAATGGAGAGGTTTTGCTCAAGATACTCGACAGCCACGTTTGAGAATTCTGGGTTGAACTTGAGCACTGCCGCGACAGCAGATGAGCCAATACTTCGAATAGTTCGCAGTGGAAGTTGTTTTGCCTCAGCCGTGTTCCCCAACCAGAGAGGGTTGCTGGCTAACGATGATAAAACTCTGAATACCTTCAGGCACTCCGACTGGCCTTGTTGGAGTGCTTGTCGTGCCCAACTAATTGTGTGAAGTAGCCCGATATACAGCGGAAGAATCCATCCTAACTGCCTGGACCCGATTAGGTTAGTATGATGCAGAGATGGTGTAAGTCCTGCTCTTGGTCCTGCAACATCGGCGTACTTCTGATACCAGGAGATTGATTCAGTAAGATGTTCTTGTTGGTGAGTCCCAACGAGACTGTGCATATATGTTTGGGCGAGCAAAAGAACCACGCTAGGAAATAATCGGTTCGTCTCATCAATACCGCGAACTGCGGTGGACAATAGGGCCAGCGCCTCCGCCAAGTTGCTTGAACCGTTGGCTAGGAATCGAGGAATACAAAATGACTGCACGAAGTCAAAGCTCAGAAGAGCCGACTGAGTTGGGTCCCGAGAATTGGATATAAGTTCTCGAAAATATTTCTCCGCAAAAAGCTCGCTTTCCTTGGCACGACTATCCCATCTGAAAAAAGTGCAGTGTACCACATACATCCTGGCCAAAATCTCCAAGGCTAAGAGACACTCCGATGTATCATCGGATTCAGAGGCTACTCGTTCTTTGACAGCCACGTCAATCATTCGTCCCGCATCCCCAATGTCAAAGCTACGCGAGTTAAATTGCAAGAGCACGACGTGGATCATCGCAAAATCGGCAAGAGGAAGAGGTGGCCTTGTTGCTAGGCGTTTCCCTATAGCATCTACCTGTTTCTTAATGGACGGCTGAGCTGCTAAAGAAATGTAGGTTTGGAAAGTGGTGGAATAATCACTGGAAGTATACCAGCACATGATCTCAGCTAGAGGGTCCGTAGAGAAGAGCCCACTGACAGCCATGGAGGATCGAAAGAGGTCGAATAGCTCAAACACGGCCCACGTCTGAGCCAAAGAGGTGAAGTCCTCAAAGAGATGAAATGCGTAATTCCGAGAAATACCATAGGCTAACTTCCACTCTTGGCAATTTCCAAGGGGAGACAACGGCCTGCCTAAAGCATCCAGAAGATAAGAAGCCGTTGAGCTGTATTGCAAGGCCTCGTCAAAGCTGTCTCGGTTGCCGGATTGACGGTACAGGATGTAGTGGCCGTAAGCGAGGACGAGACAACCGCAAACATAGTCGTGTAAATCGGGACAGCAATACAAGCTCTCCGGGACAGATTTGACTATTGAGGCTAGTGCCCCTCCTTCAGCAACGGATACAAGTACATGTGGGTTTTCTGCAGCAGAACCCATATGTATCCATGGAAATATATCCAATAAGTCATAGAGAATTTGGGTGAAAGAAACTGAAGGAGAAAGCGGAAGACCAGTGCCCGTGTCACGGAATGCCAGCTCAATAGTTCTCAGCTGGGAAATATTGGAACATAATTCATTGGGACCAGATATTGAAGCCCCGGAAGTTTCCACAGGAGTTCCCCCAGGACGCAAGAGTAAACGTGGCGCGGCCATCGCCCATTCTTGAGAGTTAAGCAACGAATTCTGCAGCAGCGATGCTTGATGCATCTCACTGGCATACTGGCAAACTAAGTGATCTTCTTCCTCGAGATACGTAGCCTGCTCTCCCATTGATCGAGCTTCTTCATAATCTCGCTCGTCCTGTCGTATAAGATAACGCCTCGCTAAGAGAGTCGCCAGAATCAGTTCACTGCGAGGGCTACCACGTACGAGGGCGGGATCGCCCATAATAGACTTTTCAGGCAAATCTCGTAGAAAGTATATCCAGCCATTTAATGTCGAATCCTGTGATCGTTATATTTGTCTCTCGCTGACCAGCTTTGAATTTGAGCACTCACCGGGATGATATCACTAGTGATTGACGTCGTCAATGACAAGGGTTTCTCGCTGGACTAGATTCGTATTTGAATTATAGCGCTCAGTAGGCGGTGGAGAGCGACTTACAGACTCAAGTTTTAACGACTCTGAGCCCTTGTCGTTTTGTGCTGCGGAGGACGTCAAATCCATACGTAAGATGCCAACTCTGTCACTCTGTAGCCAGTGCGTGAGCGCTACTGCCCGTGAATTTCCGAATGCCCATATCTTATGAGCAAGCAATAACACCGACTCATGGAAAAGGTTTCAATTTCCATTTAGCTTTATCACTAAAATAGGAGGATCAACTCATCATGATCAGGTTAGAGTGACGGGAAATAGGCGGTTGAAATTCGCACGGGCTAATTTGCCCTGCTAATTTGCCGCTAATTTGCAGGGGTCCCAGTGAGGACTGTTTTTCGGATGTGAAATAGAGTGAATTTCGGCCACTTCCACAAATCATTTGGAATAGAGATGAAAAATGGAGATACAAAATTTTTGAGCTCGGTTGCCTATACATTACGCACAACACTGATAACCTTAACTTTCCTAAACTATGCTCCCTAGTGTCATCGAAGAACTTGATAATCTTCGTCTATCTCTGGCTTCCTTACCCTCTAGTCGTCCTCTTCCTGATGTGTCGTGATCTCAAACCTCGAGCTATGAAGCACTGGAGCACCTCTTCTTTAGATCCGGAATGGATTGAGGATATTGGTAAAGGCCGTGCAGTCAATCGGGCCCTAGAGACTGCTCTTGATACTCTAAGTTCCCAGCCCTGGATCAGCTTCCATGCGTTGACAGGCCACTATCACTGGAACTCGGTCAACAAAGAACATGCGGGTAGAGACGAATATAAGCGCAGCTACCACAGTTCTCGACGACGATGAATGGGTGTATTGGAGGAAGGTTCGACAGCTTTCAAATTCACTCAAATTCACCTTGATAATGTAATTCGCACGTAGTTTTTTTGAATTTCACGAGCAAATTAGCGCTAAATAGGAAACTGCAAATTAGCTGCAAATTTGGGGCGTGAATTTGACCGGTCGTAGAGCCTGTGAAATTCACAAGGGGAATTAGGAGCCCGGGGCTATTTCCCGTCACTCTAGATCAGGTGCAGGTGAGTGTCCTTTCCCCTCCCCCTTCTCACTGGCTTAATGATTGAATTTCTTCAAGTTCCTCAACCATTTCACAACAACTTCTCATACCTCGAGTGTTGGGATGATCGGCGTCGAAATTTTTCAGACGATCCCTATGATGATGTTGGCGAGTCACTAGTCATGCCGCATCCATTGAACGCTGTGCTAATTCCCGTTAGGTGAGGAGTTGGAGTTGGCCGCTTATTATGAAGTAGTACGACTGTCCGCAGACGCTGCGGCGCGGTTCGAGCGCAGTCCCGCTGCAAACACTGTCATGGCACCGTCCTATGCAGCATTCGTCTTGGCGCGGTAACAATCGCCGTCTACCTGTACTAAATTGTGTCTTGGCCATCAAAGATATTCGGCAGCAGCGGGGCATACCCCTTTCTGAGCATATTCCGTACACTCCATCCGTGCGGACCATCAGCGGGCACATGGCTGCGCATCTCTCCGCTTGTATATAAACATGCTACCATCGGTATGGATAACATCCCTTCTCTTCAGCGCATAATCAACCATGGAAGACGAAGTCGCTGCCCTCGTATGTCCTCTTTTGTCTCCTCACATTACGCCCGTGTTGACCCAGTTCTCCCAGGTAATTGACAATGGCTCCGGAATGTGTAAAGCAGGATGTGCGTGTTCTTGTTTTATTCTTGACATATTTTTGCTGACATGATGTGTAGTTGCTGGTGCGGTAACTCTGATAACACCTAAATTATCAGCGCTCATTTTCTGTAGGCGACGACGCGCCTCGCGCCGTCTTTCCGTATGTTTGCATATCTATCAAAGATTTTCTCGTCTGACGCTTGGACCAGTTCCATCGTTGGCCGCCCGCGCCACCAGGGTGTGATGGTCGGTATGGGTCAAAAGGATTCTTATGTCGGGTAAGCGGTAATCCAAAAAATCCCGCGGTTAGTCCACCGACCACATTTACTAGTGATGAAGCTCAATCGAAGCGTGGCATACTCACCCTCAAATACCCAATCGAGCACGGTATCGTCACCAACTGGGATGATATGGAAAAGATCTGGCACCACACCTTCTACAATGAATTGCGAGTGGCTCCAGAGGAACACCCTGTCCTTCTCACCGAGGCTCCTCTCAACCCCAAATCTAACCGAGAGAAGATGACTCAAATCATGTTCGAGACCTTCAACACTCCTGCATTCTACGTCTCCATTCAGGCCGTCCTATCTCTCTATGCTTCTGGTCGTACTACTGGTATGGTCCTCGACTCAGGTGACGGTGTCACCCACACTGTTCCAATCTATGAAGGCTTCTCACTTCCTCATGCTATCCTCCGCTTGGACCTTGCTGGCCGTGATCTGACCGACTACCTCATCAAAAACTTGACGGAGCGTGGCTACCCTTTCACCACAACCGCTGAGCGGGAAGTTGTCCGTGACATCAAGGAAAAACTTTGCTACGTCGCTTTGGATTTTGAGCAGGAGCTTTTGACTGCCGCCCAATCTTCATCCCTGGAAAAGAGTTATGAGCTCCCTGACGGTCAAGTTATCACAATTGGCAATGAGCGGTGCGCCCGATTCATTGACCTTGTATAAATTTGGACTAAACTTTATCTATAAGCTTCCGTTCCCCCGAAGCGCTCTTCCAACCAGCACTCGTCGGTCTTGAAGCCGCTGGTATCCACGAAACCGTGTAAGTATCACACATTCAACACCGATCTATCCTCGTCATCCTCTCTGACCGCTTCCACACAGATACAACTCGATCTTCAAATGTGATCTTGATATCCGTCGCGATCTTTACGGAAACGTTGTCATGTCTGGTGGTACAACCATGTTCCCAGGTATTGCAGATCGTATGCAAAAAGAGTTAGTAGCCCTCGCACCTTCGAGTATGAAAGTGAAGATTGTTGCTCCTCCTGAGAGAAAGTACTCGGTTTGGATTGGCGGTTCTATCCTGGCTTCGCTTTCAACCTTCCAAAACCTATGGTGTTCGAAACAGGAGTATGATGAGGCTGGTCCGGGAATTGTTCATCGCAGTACGTACTTTTAATATTCGTCTTGTGAATGAGGATGCTGATTGTTTTTTTCTTCTTTCATCCTGTAGAATGCTTCTAGATGTGCAATTATTCCGAATTATAGAGTGACGGGATGACTCCGAGATCGTTGATGTAGTTGATATCTCAAGCTGGCTTACCGTTCGATGCATTAGAAAGAAACGTCTGCAGATTTATCGTTTCTAATATGATTATTAAAGTGAAGTAAATCATTCGTGAAGTTTGCCGCTGATTGAAATGATACATGACTATACCGGGACTCAGAAGGAAGCACGCAGCCTGAAGGTTTCTTCCTGCCAAAACGAGAATGCGCGACAAAGAGGTATGACAAGCCTAGGCGTTCGTCCAGTTCAAAAAAATTGCAGTAACATGATACAAGAATACATTAACACGAGTATACCCATCATCATTTTTGCTTCGAAGAATCCTTGTCTTGATCTTTCTGCTCCTGCATGCTCATCTCTATAGCACGTGCAATAGCTGCCTCTTCATCTTCTTCATCCTCGTCATCATCTTCATCATCATCAAATTCATCGTCCTCCATTTCAACATCTTTCTCTTCCGACATAGCCAAAGCTTTCCGGAGCTCTTCGTCTTCATCCTCCTCTCCCGTAGGAGGTTGTGTTGTTGATTCGGTGGGATTTGGTTGTGATGTTGTCGCCGCTTCTGCTGCTTCCCGGGCTTGTGCTTCCCGCATCGACATACGAAGAGCCTTCGTGACATTTTGATTAGCAGTCTGGAGAGAATTACTACCCCACTTACCATAGCTAGCTCTGGGTCCACATTAGGATCAACACCAAATTCATATTCATTTCCATTGCTTGAACTAGGAGCGGGTCCATCTCGAGGCATGAATTCATCAGGTATACCCGCTCCCCTGTCAGCAGCTAATATCGCTGAATTTGCTATTTGTTCGGATAATAACCGTGTGCTCGGAGGGATTGTCACGAGGTGGCTATCTCGAGAACAATCAATTTAGTACATGTCAATGACTTAAAGGAGGGAGAAAGTCACGTACGAATTATCACTGCTATTCGCACTTTCCACAAATGTCCGAAGTACCGTCTTCCCGTCTTCTCCAGCTTCCTCAATCCCATCACCAAAACATATAACATCAATCGCAACGTTGTTTTTCTTCAGTTTCTTCGCAAGCCTGACCATAGCTTTCTCATCCGCTGCTTGACCATCAAGAGGTGATGCCACAAAGACGATAATACGTTGACGTAAATTCTTGTTTTCTCGATGCTTCAACGCAAGCTGCGCAACCGCAATGGCAGTAGGAATATCAATCTCTCCACCGATCTTCGAAGTCGCTACGTGTAAGCCTTGTAAAATCTGACCAATGTCTTTGGTATGTGTTACGAGGACTTCTGGACTAAACATTTCCCTTAGCTCAAACTGCGTCGGAAGAGCCACAACAAGGAAACGAACCCTTTTCCTGCCATTGTCATCACACCGACAGTATTCTCTGGGTTTGAGTCGATTTTCGTTTGGAAAACGTTTGTGACCGCATCGGATTGAGCATGAAATCTTGTTGGTTGGTAATCGCCGTTTCGCATGTACTCTGAGTTGTCTATGATCATCATCGTTGCTTCGAGCGGCATGCTGGGCAGGGGTTTTCAAGGAAGACGGGGGTAGATAATGAAAGGGTATTTGAATGATCAATTTCAGTGATGACGCGTTCCGACGCGCCTAAATGTTTGGCCGTGTTTGGCGTTGAACATCGCCATGTTATATTTAACATACGTATTTCAGGCATTTTGGCCGAATCTGTGGTTTTGGGCGACAAGTCGGGTCCGAATTCATGCCAGCCGGTCTGCAGCTGGATATGATGCATAATTTCAACACTTCTGGGGTATTTGATCCACTTTTGGAGGCCGTGTCTACAAAACCGGACAAAATAACTGAGGGCGACGACGGTTCGGACCAAAGCATATTTCTTTCAAACTAACGAAAACTACAGAAAGAAACAGAAGGACCCAGCCTCCCCCGCGATAATCTCTTGCTCCTACACACCGACGTGGATGAAGGGCATCCAACGATAAGGTGGGTAATTTTTCTCTCTCATCCTGCGCACCGCCCTGTTTAACCCTTCCGCAGCCTTCATAATGTCCACACTCTCATCCGTGATCATGGCCTTGTATACCTCCTCGGTGACCATAGGCGCGTCATCATCAGCCATACTCCACAACGTCCCTATTACTCCCTTGAAACCGGCCGCCATGAAGCCCCCAGCAAGATGGATAGATTCATTGACCAGTGCTTCGTCGCCTGTAGCCGTCTGGCACGCAGACAGGAGTGCAAACTGTGCGGACTTCAAGTCCTCGTTCAATATCCTTCGGAGACTTAGGTCCCCATCATTCAGCATCAAGTGACTGTCGAGTGGTTGAGTTGCATGCTGAACACCATGGCAAGCAAGATGTACAAGGTGAGAGGAATTCATGGCGTCGAGGACAGTGGTAATCTGGGCATCGTCATCTTTGATTAATCTCAAGTCAATGGACCGATTTTTGCGCGCAATGTCCTCCAGCCATTCCAATTCCGTCTCTACCTTGGGCAGTGCTAGATAATCGCGCTCTGGATATGTAATCATCCCGACTGCTGACAATCGGATCGCCTTGGGGTCATTTGGTATAGATAGATTTGTACGAGCTTTGACGAGGGCCTCCAGCGTGTAGGTATACGAGGAAATGTAAGGAGACGCCAGTGGTGCAGCAGCATGCAATGGAAGATGGACCAAGCTTCCAGTGGGGCACCACCAGATCCGACCGGATTCGATGCCATTCTGTTGGTTTTAGATAAGTCCAGTAAGGGTGATTAGATTATTTCTATCAGCTTACTCTCGAAAGATTCTCGTAAACTGGCTGAACGATTTTTTCCCATATCCAGTTCAGGACTTCGTCAAAGCCTTCAAAAGCTTGGTCCTGGCGCCGCTTCCCTACTCCACCTGCTCTTCCACCGTCGCCCTGGGTAGATCGCTTTTCGAGCACCTTATTATGATGTCCCAACAACCTCTTTAGTGCTCGACATTGTGTCTCGATTTCGCGGGGCGGCGCCCCCGGTAATTGCACGAGAGAGGGCTCCCGTGTATCATGATTCAACACAATCAATGCCCGAGTCGAATTCGTAACTATGTCACCAGAAAGCACGATCACTGGTCCGTCTCTTGCAGCTGCAGCCAAGCGTGAATACGGGAGGGAAAGAAAAAGGGTTTCAAACCCTGGTTTCCTCCGAATTTCGTTCAGAAGGTCTCGATACTCTAAAGTTACCCTGAAATTATCCGTTCCGAAGGGAATATCCTCATTTTGGCTTGTCTTCGTGCTTCTATACGATGATGATTTTTGTAAGTCTACCGAGAGATCTTCCAGTTTCCTCGCCAGATGTGGATATTTATCTACGAGACCCAGAATGCTGGTTGTCCTCATCTGGAGAAGCTGGCGATACGTGATGGACAAAGTTTGTTCCAAGTATTCGATAGCACGACTGGGCGGGCGACCAAACTTGAGCGTCGCGGCGGCGGCTACCTCACCGAAAAGATGGATGTGACGTGATTTTGCAGCTGTATACTTGTCTGCGATCTTTATCCCCATCTCAACTTCTCCCTTTTGGCTCATCAACGAAAAAGCCAAATCAAAGGCATCCAGGCATTCGGGATCATTCATCTTCAATGCTCCGATCCCCCTCAAAAATAGATCGCCTGGCGTTGGAAACGATTGAGACATTGATGATTCCGCCAGCTTCTCCCTTACTTCTGGCAAAGTAGAAATATAGACTTCGGTTCCCTGATGGATTGGCACTTTCCCCGCTATTGCTAAATCGGCAAATATTTGAAACCAGAGGACAGAGAGTGCTAGTCTGCCCTCAGATTCCGTGTCAAGAGCGTGTGCCTCTCCCAAAGCTATCACGATGGCTGCAAAGCGTGGATCCGACTCATCCACCATGCCAATTGCCTTGCCGAGTAAAAGTAGCGCTGGAGCTAGATCATCTTCGTTGTAGCCATGGATGGAAATGCGCGTCATATAAAGATGAGCAAGGGTGAGGACAGGGTCAACGGCGTTCTCTGGATCATACTCCATCATCTTCGTGAACGCCGCTCGGCAACAATCTTTCGAAATTTCGAAGTCCTGCTGGTTTTCATGCCTCCGATAACATATTTGGTAAATTCTACCTAGTCTTTCATCCGCCAACGCAGAGGCTCTTCCCTGTCTAGATCGTGCCTTCTCGAGGATACTGATCGCAATTTCAAAATCGTTGGAGTCGTGATATTCTATATATCGCCAATTGAATATATCACTAATCCAAGAGTCCCAATCGTCGGACCACATTTCGTTATGTTCGACGTAGGACTGAACAACTGCCTGTAGCGACCGGTATATTCGAGAAGCTATAGAGGGTCCTAGATATTCCATCGCTTGATACATCACCGCTTTGGCTCTACCCCGGAGAAGGAATTGAAGCCATAAGAAATTCTGAGCCCTTTCGTCCTCTACAACCGAGGGAGGATGATGCTGAGCATACTCGAAATGGCTCATGATAATGGTTATGACCAGGGGGAAAAAGTGTGAGGTGAATGTTTCTTCCTCGTCGCTGAACTCCAAATGATACATTAGCGTGGCGGCCGTAACAGCATAATCGAAAGCCTCTCCAAGGTCATTTTCATCTCCAAGATGTTGGAACAACATATAACGACGCCAGCCAAGAACCAAACAAGCAAATGCGTATGTATGAATATCTTCTATATTTGCCAAGTCTCCTATGATGTAGGCAATGCTCTCCGAGAGCTGGGCGGGGTTTGTAGACGACTTCACGCGTGCCACACGCTCTGGCTGGCTTTTCAACCATACTGCCAGAACCCAGCGGTAGTCAATCCAGTTCTTTAGATTGGTCCAGACGCCATGAGACCATTGCTGTATGAGATCGACATCACGAATTGCACACAACCGGACAAAACGCAGGTACAGGAGAGTATCGCGGAAGAGTAAAATTGGGGATTCAGTGCCGTCGTCGCTGACAGCGATCGAGGTGGAATATAGTTCCGAAAGATTGCAGAGCTGCTGTTTCCTGGTCACTGACAACGTCTTTGGGGGAAATCGATTGAAATAGTCGTAAAGTATATGTGAAAAGGGTACCAACTTCAGGTAGGCCTTGGAGGTTTGCGACTGCCCTTCCAATTTAGTCAAATGGACGGTGCCGGTCATATAATTATCAAACGCGCATTCAAGGTGACCTGCGTGACTCTCAGGGAACTGGGATAAGGTATAGTGAAACGATCCAAGTGAAATGTGGAACTCGGCCTGTTGCTTCTGATCAGCGGCTTGGACGATGGAATCTTGGCAAAACACCACGAAAAAATCTGGAATCCGAAGAACCGTGGCAGCGGCAGCATCCCTGAAGTCGCGTGTGCACTCGTCAAGGCGCCGAAAAATTGCATGTGCTTTATCGTCTTCTGGGGTGAGCACGGAAATGGAAGGAGAATCAGAAGGCTCCTGCCCTTTCAAGGAGGCAGTGGGTCTGGCGAGAGACATCATTCGGATGGGGGCTGTCAAGGGGAGAACATTTTTCGGCTGTTCTTTCCTAATCCGTGAGCCTACGTCCAGCAGATGGTTCAGCACTTCACACTTGTTCAACGAGTAATGTTCCTTTATAATGTTCGCTTCCTCGTAGTCAGGTATGTCGTGGCGCATTACGAAACGAAGGGCCAGAAGACTTGATAGTAGAATTATTGTACTCGATCTGAATGGTCCGAATTTCAAGCATAGTATCCATCCATCGACGTTTTGCACCATGGACTAGGACCGAGTCGTCTCAGCGTTCTGTTATTTGAAAGATCCTCCTCCTGTTGCTCACCGATGAAAAATACGGAAACTTTTTCAATACGATGGCACCAATAGATTCGGCAGTGGGAACATCTTCATTTTCGTTGCGGATAGATGTTGTTGCTTGCTCCGCAGAGGATGAATCGGCCTCCATTCGCAATCAAACACGAACTGGAAAGCCCCGAACACATGGATCGGCATGCAGCACAGAAACATAGGCAGCACTTACGAAATGCTATGAAATACTGCTTTAGAACAGCCGAAGTTGATAAGAGCAAGTAGAGATGGGAGGTGATGGCAACTGGAGCTCCGTAAAGGGTTTACGTTGGGCCTTTTAACATGATGAGCGCAAGATGATGTTCGTTATATAGCTCACCCATGACACCCACTCAGCACTGCAGACATCAAAAGCCACCGAACAAATCAACTTCCTGTTACGCCACAGTCGTTCTCTTCGGCCTCTTTGGGTCGAACCTTTTCAACGGCTACTGCCGCGCAGTGCACACTGCATCCATTCCCGGGAACGTCTGGCCTTGACCGTAAACCAGGGTTTACAGTACTCCAAAGCCAGTTTACTACACTGCCAAACGTCCATGAACCATGAGTTTCTGTATAGAAACGTCTATCAGTAAAATCTTGCGAAGCACTACATCATTTGTGATGCGCAACTTGAATCTTTTGACAAGCTATTCAGCTATCTTAAGGCATGCAATGCGAGCCCGAACCAAGCTGTCCTGCGGTTGCCGAGAAACACTGGCAGTTAATGCCGACCACTACCGTGACATAATCTGCCACTGGCAATCATCGGGGCCACATGAATAGTTCCCCAAGCAGCGAGGCTAGGATTGAAGTCTGATGATCATGACGGACTATTCTAACATGCTCAGTGGGAACCTGAGAAAGTAGGACTTGTGCAGGATTTCACAAAGGAAGTGGACCAGCCTGAGGGTGGGCCGTTGTTGTAACCAATCAAGACGGCCAATCTAGCTATCATGATCCTGGTATGCCTTTTCATAAAGGAGCACATGCGCTACGAACCTGTGCCTGTCACCGAACTTCGCGGGTTCTGCTCTTCTGAGATCTAGTCGTATATAAATTAATCGCTTGTTTCAATCTCGAGTACTGTACACACGGTGATCTTTCAGCACTAGCAAACAAATCCTACTCACTCCACTTGTGCCCCCTCATTCCGACACTGATTATCATGTCTCAAGCAAATGCTCGCACTGACATTAGTACGAGGTAAGGGACCACGATAAAACAGTCTATGAAATCTGAATTGCAATCCGGGATAAGGGCGAAAATGGAGAATAATTCTTTTGATTGTATATACCTCGTGGCAGAAGCCAGACTCCAGTAAGTTTGCCAAGTGTTGATAACCTTGTAAGCTTCATTTTCCGCTCAATACTTGCATATCATCCAGACTCAGGTGGGTACCGTCTCACGAAATAGTAAGACCATGCACAGCATCTTGATAGTTTGCCATAGCCTGCCGAACAACATTGTCGTCGATCCGGATGAGTACGAGTGAGTTCTCTGGCGATTTATCTCCTTCACGAAAGACGAATTGTTGATAATTGTAAACTTAGATGGGATGACTTTCCAAAGACGTGAGCAAGCATTCACCTTATTTATATTTCAGTGAAATCCTGACCGTAATGATTAACCTTCAGGGGGACAAGAGGAAAGTCGGATAAAGTGACTGTTACACCAACCATGCCGAAAACGAAAGCGAAGTCGGTCAACGAGCCGAAGGAAACTGTGGTTAACAAGGACGATGATGCCATACCGAAGTTGAACGAAGAGCCGGGGGAAACTGCGGTTAGCAAGGGCGGCGATGATAAGAAGTCTCAGGAGCAAGGAAAATCAACACCTCCATTTCAGCTGAAGATTAAACCGGTTTCTAAATGATCATCCACGGGGAATTAACTCGAAATATTTCTTGTCATTTCCAATCTGTGTATTCGATTTCTGTTGTCAGTGGCAATGTACTAGTCAAAAATCGCTTTCTTTACCGGGGTATTATAGTTTGCGGAATACCGAAGTGAACGTCTTCAGTTGAACAGTAAATTCCGTTTCTGAGATGAGGCGTGGGAACCCCAGTAACACGGCACTTGCCTCTTTTACTGTTGATCACGTTTGGTTCTGAACGTTCAGGGTCTTTCATACTCATTCTCAAGCCAAGCTTCTAGAGCAGGGATGATATGTCAATTGTTGCCTTTTACTGTCACAGAGAATCGCAATCCGCTGACATGCATCGTGTCTCCCATGAGTTGCAGACAGGAATAAACTCTTTGGATAGAAGACGCACAATAACTGATAAGGATATCCGTAGAAGGGCTTCGACACCCGGATTGTTGGCTCCAAAATATGGCTGACTCCAGTCTCTGCGGATGACCTTCCAAGTGGCATATTGGAGTCTGTGCTGTGCTCCGGTAGAGCGGTGCTTCTAGGCAGTGCTCGACTTCAATTTCCAAGTGACTGCGCGTCGCTTCTTCGAGCTCTTCATCTTCATTTCCGTGTCCTTCTTTTGTTTGTGTAACCTTCAGCCTCGCTGTTTCCCTCAAAATCTTCGACAAAGGTTTCCAAATCTTGCTGGTATGATCATTGACGATTGCCACTCATCAAAATGTAAATCATCTCAAAAATGCAAGATATCGTTCCTTTAGCTCATACCTTTGAATATTTCAAACAACAGAAGCGCTCGTTCTATGCCGAGTGAAACTTTGGGGGTTGTCTGCTCAGTGTTCTTCTCAAGAAACCGTGGATTTCGATACCGTGTTCAAGTTTCCGGCTTTCTGCTATCAGGCCAGGTACAGGCTGGGAACTCGCTAGGCGCTCGAACTTTGTGGGGTCAACCAGTGCTGATACTATACGGAGGAATCAATTGTGCTGTTGAAATGACGCGGACACCGGTCAAGAAGTTCTCAAAAGATCAAAGATCGTGCCAGACTGCATGGCAATTTGTGACTGTCACCGTCGGTTCAAACGTTCACTCATGGCTATATAACAGTCCCCAGGCATGGCATACGACAGATCAACGAGCATGGATGAATTGTATGTCCATTCTCTTTGAATTGACTGTCGCATTCTCATTTAAATCATCCTTAGACGATCATCATCCTTTGACTCTTCATCAAAGTGAGCTCATTTTGCTCGTCAGTTTCTCTCAATTTCTCATCTGCCCTTTTTAGCTATTTCAGACTTCCACATCTCTACGCTCTTATAGTGGGGATCAACACCTATGCTTCTCCTGACTGGTCGGACCTCACTTGCGCCGTGCAGGATGCCGATGACTTCGAACATTATCTCGTGACTCGTCTACATGTTTCCCAATCTAACATCATCAACCTTCGAAACGAAGCAGCAACACGTTCAGCCATCCTCGGCGCTTTCAAAACACTCAAAGATCTCACGTTCCTTACCCTCAAGTCGAGACATAGTATAGATGCAGAAGATATGGGTATCATCATTTTTTTCGCGGGACATGGAACGAGAGGAAAGAAACCCGAAGAATGGAAGGATTGGGTGACCTTCGACGACTATTACGAGGCGTTATGCCCCGCGGATATGGGTCTGAAACAGACTGATAAATCCGATATGTGTGAAATACCCGCAATTCCGGACAGGACTATCGCAGCTTTGGTCAACCAGTTGTCTGAGATAAGAGGTAATAATATTGTTAGTATTTCTTTTTCAATGATTAGAGGATATTGTTGACGGTTCACATAGACCCTGATCTTTGACTGTTGTCACTCTGCTGGCACAAATCGTGGTGGAACAGAAGCCGATCGCGAGGGTTATATCCCTCGATACTTATCGAACCCCCCGCGTCTCCCATTTGATTATGATGATGGGATCATTGGATCTCCCTCGCGTGGCCGCGGAGCGGCTTACCAGGGTGTCTTTGGGAAGAATCAGTCTTCGCATGTCTTGCTCGCGGCCTGTGGAAGAGAAGAACGGGCTTACGAACATCCAGCAAAAAACAATGGCGTTTTCACATATGCATTACTGAAAGTATTGAATGAAGTTAATGTGGAAACCATGACTTATACAAGTCTTATGCATCGATTGAAAATGCCGGTGTGGTAAGTCCTAATTTTTTTTTCATATATGATACTCTCTCTCTGAACGTTTTTGGTAGGCAGAATGCACATTGCGATGGAGTGGAAGTTAATAGACGATTGTTTAACCATCGAATCAAAGGTGGTGACCCGAGTTTGATACCTGGTCTTAAGGTAGATGGTCATTTGAAGATGGACGCTGGTATTGTTCAAGGTGTGACTGTTGGTTCTGTTGTCGAGATTCATGGATCAAACCTATATTCCATTCAACAACAACCAAACCTTCCATTCACTACACTCATAGTCACTACGGTCGACGATAATTCTTCGACACTCAAACTTCCAGAGTCCTTAATCAACGTACTCCCACCTCGTTGCAGATTATATTGTCGAATCATCCAACGCCCTTCTAATTCTCTTTCCATCTCCTCCAACGACATGACTTGGCTCGAATCAATATACACCAAGAAATTTTGTACAGCGCACTCGGTATCCATAGTCCCAAACACAAATACAGCCGATCTCGAATTGACGCTCAAAGATGACACCGTCTTTATCGACCACCATTTTCCTCTCGCAGCCAAACACTTAGGCACACGTTCTCCCTTCAAAATCCAATCAAACGATATACAAATCCTACACAACCTCATCCAACACGTCATCCATTTCCGCTATCACCTCTTACGCACCAATCCCAATTCCAGCAAGGACAACGACCGCGACGACGACGGCCTGGGCGGAGGTGGTATCAAAGTGACACTAGACATGAGAGAGCTATGTCACCAGAAACAATGGAAATATGGAAAATCCGTGATTGAACCTCAGATCGGCGCAAATGTTTTTGAAAAAGACCCAGGGGTGGTTATTGTTGATGAAGACAAGATGTACGGTCTCATCATCGAAAACCTAACATCTCTTCCTCTATATCCTCATTTATTCTATTTCGACCCTAGCGAACTATCCATCAGTCAGTCTTTTTTCATTATTCCAAACCACCGAACCACCAATAACTAACTGACTTTTCACTAAAAAAAAAAAGCTTCATGGTACTCCCCACCTCTAGGCACAGGTCCCTCATCGGGCCATACTACTACTACTACTACTACCCCCAAAACCGACATCATCCTCCACCCTAAATCCAAATTCTCCATAGGTTATTCAGAAGACGGTCTAGACCCTTGGCATTTCTACATCCGACCCGGCGAAATCAAAGACGTTGGATTCTTCAAATTATTCTTAACGACCACTCCCTCAAATCTAAATAACATAGTCCAAGAGAGTGTTTATACTCCTCCTCCTCCTTCTAATACAAGATCGGACTCGATTAAACGTGAACAAGAACAAGAACAGCGACGACAGACTTTAGATGAATCTGAATTTAAAGATGAGGTTTGGGATACGGTTGTTATGACTGTGGTACAATTTGAAGCTG
Organism: Agaricus bisporus var. bisporus H97; assembly: GCF_000300575.1. Taxonomy (NCBI): domain Eukaryota; kingdom Fungi; phylum Basidiomycota; class Agaricomycetes; order Agaricales; family Agaricaceae; genus Agaricus; species Agaricus bisporus. The sequence continues at coordinate 1,740,148 of NW_006267367.1, read as the reverse complement.
GAGGTGCTGTTGATTCTTAGCGTATATACTTGAATGAATGTTGGCACGAAGACTTTAAAGTAACCTGTCTGTATGGGATTTACTGGCTGATTCACGATTCGACAAAGCTACCTTCCCAAACCACCAGTCCAGCCTAAAGCAATCCATTCACAGGCGGTGCGATTAAACCAAAACCCAACCAAACTACCACACTCAAAAAGTAAATCACTCAATCTAAAACCCACAATCCTTCAACCTCATTCCCATTCACACTTTCAAAATCGCATGAAATAAAAAAAAAGAGCTGATCTAGCGTAACCTTTTCATTTCATAGAAGACGAAAAAGAAGTAAAAGAAGAAAGAAAGGGGGGGTCCGTCATCTAACAATCAAACACAAATGAAAGAACAACAAGCTTCATTAAAAAAGAACCAAAACTTAGTTCCTCGAGAAAAAACCACCACCACTTCTTTCTTTCACCGCTCTTCCTAAAACAGTAGCGGAAACCCAAGGACTTTATTTATCATAAAGCACCATCAGCTTAGAAGCACTCTGTTGATATTGTCATCAGGAATCCATTAGGCAACCCATTGACTATCAAAACTTACTGCGGTGAACAATTCCAGGACCAGATTCGTCATACTCTTGCTTCGAGCACCACAAATTCTGGAAAGTCGAAAGCGAAGCCAAAATCGAACCACCAATCCAAACAGAGTATTTCCTCTCGGGAGGTGCAACAATCTTGACCTTCATACTCGAAGGCGAGAGTGACGTCAACTCTTTTTGCATACGATCCGCAATACCAGGGAACATGGTGGTACCACCGGACAACACGACGTTTCCGTAGAGATCACGACGGATATCAAGGTCACACTTGAAGATCGAGTTGTAACTGCGGAGCCGGTTAGAAAAGTTCGGCGGCAAATAAGGGGTTAGGCACTTACGTAGTTTCGTGGATGCCGGCGGCTTCAAGTCCGAGGAAGGCGGGTTGGAAAAGGGCTTCTGGCGCGCGGAAGCTTATCGATGAGGTCAGTCCACGTGATCTTAACGAGGGTCAGATATGCATACCGCTCATTGCCGATGGTGATAACTTGACCATCGGGAAGCTCGTAGCTCTTTTCAAGGGCAGACGATTGAGCAGCGGTCTGCAGTTCCTGTTCGAAGTCGAGGGCGACGTAACAGAGCTTCTCCTTGATGTCACGAACGATTTCACGCTCAGCGGTGGTGGTGAAGGGGTAACCACGTTCCATCAAGTTTTTGATAAGGAAATCAGTCAAATCACGACCGGCAAGGTCAAGACGGAGAATAGCATGGGGGAGAGCGAAACCTTCGTAGATAGGAACAGTGTGGGTGACACCATCACCAGAATCCAAAACGATACCAGTGGTACGACCAGAAGCATAGAGGGAGAGGACGGCCTGGATGGCGACGTAGAATGCGGGAGTGTTGAAAGTCTCGAACATGATCTGGGTCATCTTCTCTCGGTTAGCCTTGGGGTTGAGAGGAGCCTCGGTCAAAAGGACGGGGTGTTCCTCTGGAGCCACTCGCAATTCATTGTAAAAGGTGTGATGCCAGATCTTTTCCATATCATCCCAGTTGGTGACGATACCGTGTTCGATCGGGTACTTGAGGGTAAGAATACCACGCTTCGATTGAGCCTCATCGCTGGTCAAGGCGTGAGCGCTGATAAACTGATGATTTGGGCTACACGTACCCAACGTAAGAATCCTTTTGCCCCATACCAACCATCACACCCTGGTGACGAGGACGACCGACGATGGAACTGGATTATGTCTCAGATAGGGACATTTGTACATAAAGACGCGTACGTACGGGAAGACGGCACGAGGAGCATCGTCACCTGTAGGATGTGAGCGATTGATACTTTACGAGTCAATGAGACTTGTCGCACCAGCAACTAGAATATCATGTCAGGAAACACACGTAAAGGAGTGAACAAAAAGACACGCACAGCCGGCCTTGCACATTCCGGAACCATTGTCAATGACCTAGGTGCGCCAGGTGAGAAAGGGGCACTAGGGAGGTGTACAAGAGCTAGAACACGTACGAGAGCAGCGACTTCTTCTTCCATTGTTTGTTATTCGTGTGTTCGTAAAAAAAAGGGCAAGCAAGAAGAGAGAAAAGCGATGTGTTTGTAGCTGGATGGATATATAAGCGATTGGGGACGATGCGCAGCAGCAAAGGCTGTGTTTAGCGGGCAAAGAGACACACACCTGGGACTCCGGCCTTGGTTGTGGATGAAGCAGCGCAGAGACGAGTTGCGCCGTTATCCGATCCTCTTCAGGGCAGGCGCGTATGTAATACTCCGATCCTCCACCTGATCAGCACAAACTTCACTTCTGCGATCTCGCCAATACGATATCGCAGCATTGTTCAATTCACGGTTTGACCTAGTTACATTTATAATGTTACTTCTTCAACATGACAAGAACTTCAATTTATTGACTTTCTCGACACCGTAATACATCACCTCAGATGAACGTACACCACGGTTTATACTGAGAGGCAGAATAGAACCCCTGGTTGACTCTATTTCCAGGAATCTGATACTACATGACAATTGCACATGGTGGCGCCGAGTGTATGTCATTTATCACTGCCAACTTCAACCCCGAGGAAAGAAGTCTTTCGCGAGCACGGAACGTTTGTCAAGCGACATCAAACGAAAATATCTCCTCTCTAATGAGAAACGAATATCGCTCATTACCTTCAGCTGAGTAGGAGAGCGAGCAACTTCAAAGCCCAAAGCGAGATAACAGAACTATGTTGTCATATAGGTAGAATCTCTGACAATTTCATGCCCAGCGTTATTCGGCAAAGCCATTCACCTGCTGTAGATTCTTGATGAGACAAATGATGGCCGGCAATCTTTAAGCGAATGAAGAATGCTTAGCAACTTGAATGAGACGCTCTAATGTATGTTGTGCAATGAGCAGAATGAAAATCGATACCACAGAGCCGACCAGAAAGCATAAGGTACTAGACGAAACAACTTGAATAAACGAGTAGGAGGGAAGGACGTTTATAACTTGGAGGTAACCTGGGGCATCTTCTCTCGGCTAACTTCTCGTGTTGAGCGGGGCTTCGGTTAACAAAAATGGGGTGCTACCCCTCGTGGGGGCAACTCGTATCATGCCCAGGTTATTGCACTCTTGGCAGAGAAAGTGTCTGCATAAAATACGGAGAGACTCACGCGGAGAATTTTACATACCAATAACATTCAGTGGCGACAGTGGACGTATGTCGTCGCAACACGTGAGCAACAAAGATGGAGGATGGGTTTCCTAAAGGAGATACTAGCCGGCTTTAAACCTGGATTTTTTTTTTATGAATGACAGGTTTCCTCGTTGACCATGGACGTCATCTTTGTGCCGCTGGCCAACGTCGCCGGCGCCAGCCTCGACCAGGTCAAGGTATGCCCTGCTCGCTGTTTGCGCCGACCACCACTGACACGCACTCTCTAGTTGATCTTTTGCTTGCTTGTCGCGTACCCACTTGGCAGTCTCTTTGTCCGCATCCCGTCCAGCAACCCAGCGCTCAGACACGCGTTCCATATCGTGGTCTCCCTCATCATCTTCTTTCCCATTCTCCAGATCTACTCCGCGTTTTTCCAACTTCTTGCAGGCATCCTTGCCACGTATTATATTGCCAAGTATGACCACAGCAAGCACATGCCATGGCGAGTTTTTGCGTGAGTTTCTATCTCATATGTCGCGTTGCATTATCGCTCATGTTCTATTCAGAATCACCATGATTCATTTGACTGCCAAGTAAATGCCTCTTCCTCAACATGTTCAATATCACACCTAACATCATGTCCATAGCCACGCCATTCGTGCCATCTACAACCTCAGCTATGAAACCGTCGAGGTTACGGGTCCTCAAATGGTGCTCACGATGAAGCTCACGACCTTTGCTTGGAACGTCTTTGACGGTCGTCGTCCCTCCGATGTAAGCCTTTCCTTGGTCTTCACCTCACTATCACCGATATCCCTTCCTAATAGGAACTCGATAAATGGCAAACAGCCAAACGTGTCACGAAATACCCATCCCTTCTCGAATTCCTCGGCTACGCGTGCGTGTCCCCTCCACCTTTCCCGTCAAGAAAATTGACTGATATCAATCAACAATCCCAAATAGATTCTACTTCCCTGGAATCTTGGTCGGCCCGTATCTCGATTATGCAGAATACACAGACCTCATCAACGAAACCATGTTCAAAGACGATGCAGTCAAATCGAAACATAATTCTGGTCGTATGCTCCCACCAGGTCGTAAACGCGCTGCCTACACATGTATGGTCACTGGTCTTGCGTACCTCGGCCTCTTTGTGTTCTTTGGTGGTAAATACTCTTTTGCGGCCGCTCTTAGTCCCGACTTTGCGAAATTATCTTACTGGCGTCGGTATGTTATATCGTTTCTGCCGATTCAACCCACTGTTCAAACACACTTTTAGTTTCCTATTCTTCCAAATTTTCGGCCCCTTTGAACGAACCAAATATTACGCCATTTGGACTCTGACTGAAGGCGCTAGTATTCTCACTGGTCTCGGTTTCACTGGTTTCTCATCCAGTGGCTCACCAACTTGGAATGGAGCTGCCAATGTTCAAGTTAAGCAGATCGAACTCCCACCAAACTTTAAAGTGTTGTTGGATTCGTGGAATATGAAGACGAATGTCTGGTTGAGGGAATGTATCTATAAGAGAGTTGCTCCCAAGGGTCGGAAACCTGGGAATAGGGTTACGATGATTACATTCCTCACTAGTGCTCTCTGGGTAAGTTTTTTGTTTATCATTTTATACGAGGCGGTCTTCTAAATTCTTTTTTTACTGTAGCACGGTATCGCGTCAGGTTATTATCTCACATTCTTCATGGGAGCATTAATCACCTCCGTCGCACGTCAAGCACGTACCTCCTTCCGTCCCTTATTCGTCTCCCCATCCCCTTACGCCTCTCTCAAACCCGTTTATGACGTCCTCAGTATCCTCGTCTCCATCACCGTATTGAATTACGCCGCTGCGCCATTTATGATCGCAACGTTTAGTGATTCTATTCGAGTATGGAGTGTATTGGGATGGTATGGACATATCGTTGTTGTCGGTGGATTGGTGTTTTTTACTTTGGGAGGATCGAAGGTGTTTAGAGGTGTTCAGAAGAGTTGTGGTGTTTTGCCTCCTGCGAAAAATACCCCTGCTAATGGGAATGGTGTCAAGGCTCAGTGATTTGTTATATGCATATCCCTTTTTTAATTCTTTCTATTTTGTTTTTTTGGATCACGGCGAGTATGCCAATGCTTATGTGTCTTATTCTTGTTCGATTTCTTTGCAAATGGGAAAAAACAATGAAGAAAAAAGTCCTCCTTCCTCTATCAACACAAGTGCAAATCGTAAAGTAAAAGAGAAGAAAAAAATTATGCTCCGTGTGTAGCATCACCAGTCTTAGCTTTAGGGTTCCAAGGACCAACATCACTCAACGAACACCCTCCCACACATTCACATTCCCCCCCAAAGTCCTTTGGCAAATTCTCCTTTGAAATCTGTTGCAAAAGCGTCTCCTTATACCCACTCCCAAGTATATCAACCTTCTTCACCGTCACCTCATCCAACCACGGTTTAATCACACTCCAAACCGCACTAAACGCCCAAGGTGCATTGATAATATAAAACTTTCCCATCGTTTCGGGATATCGATCTTGACCGATGGAGGCAGCAGCCATGACGTAATCTTTGACTCTGTAGAAGGAGGTGAGGGACACGTTTTGGAGGTCGAGGATGGTGCAAAAGGTTTCGACGGGGTGACCGGCTTGGGTGGAACATGCGGGTAGACGTTCGCGTTTGGATTTTTCGTATTCGAGGACGAGGTGTTGGAGGAGACGTTGTTCGGAGGTTATGCTGTAGAGAACTTTGACGTCGAGTTTGCCGAGTTGTTCGATGTAGACTGGACGACCGTCCTGTTTGTTGGCAAGAAGTTTTAAGGGATGAGGGGATAGAGATGGTGTTTTGGTGAACGTACTTTATCGACGCCGTGGTAGAATTGAGGATAATATTTGTTCACTTCTGGTTTTTCTGGAAATTCAAAGTTCCTAATCAAATTTATAGATCGTCAACAGGTGTTCAACTCCGGGTTCACAGTAAGAGAGAGAGAGAGAAAGAGAAAAAGAACATACTTGACGATATCTTCAACACCAAAATCCTTCCTCCATTGTTCATTCCCAATCAACATTTCTTTCGCCTTCACAACATCAAACTTCCTCGCCCTCAAAAACCTAAAAACAACCCATCTTAACACCGAACCCAACGAAAAATCACGAAAAAGCAAATTTACCTCAAAAGTGCAGCATCATCCATTCTCTCCGGTACAAACGTTCCCTCATCTACCAATTCCTTTTTGAATTTATCCAACGCATGTTGTTGTGGCACACTCAGATTCCCCAATCTCCCCGGTAAAGGTTTATAATTAGGATCGGTTATACCTTCAGGTAGAGAACTAGCACTGGCAGCTTGTGGTGTTTCTGCATGCGACATGGCAGGTACTGGTGGTGATGGTGGTGTGTGGCAAGAGCAAAACGTTGGAGCAAGCAGATGGCGATAACGGAGACGGTTTATTAGATTGATCGGGACAATCTTAAAACAACCAACAACAAATCAATCACTACTCCGAGCAACAAAAAAAAATTGGCGAGTTGAGTCGCAGGGGGGAAGAATAACTCTACACGACGTAATTAATGTGATTTGGTTACAAACAAAAAGACTCTGCGAGTTGAAGGGCAGGTTGATCGGCTGGATATATGATACATTCATGTTTCATCGATATTAAACCAACATTTTGAATTCTGCGGAAGCAGATTTTTAGACGACATCCCAAAGTTCTTCAAGAGCACAACAGAACTAGGGAAAAAATCAGCCAATGCGATGACGTCAGATATGTTGTAGACGTACTTTTCCACAAGCGACACTAGCACTCAACGAGTAGTCGCTGATACTAATTTTCTCATCCACATACGCATCTGCGAAATCATCTCTACCACGCGCCATGGCGCCTACAAAGACAGCAATATTGTGCGTCGCAGGCAAGGTTGGAAGGTATTTGGACAGCCTTTGCGTTGGAGCATCGCCAGATAGAGCTATGACACAATGATCAGGAACGTGGCAATGCTGCCAAGCGATGAGAGCTCCACTTACTGAGTTTGAGTGTGTTAGGTGGCAAGTGGTCAGTAACTGGATTCTGCAAAATGGGTGTCAGAGACAATCTGGACCTGTGAAGCGAGATTAATGTACTTTGACAACTTTGAGGAGTTTTTCAGGCCCGTTCACCCCTCGGATGGAGAGTTTGTGAAGCAATTGTACTGCAAATTGACGTTAGAATGACAGATCAAGAGCTGGCGCTGACCACTCACCCATCAGGCCACTGAAGCGTTTGAACGTCCTTGGAATCCTCACATGGGGGTTGACCTCAATCAAGACACCCTTCGCCGTATGGATATAAACCTGAAGCAGCCCCGCCTTGTTCAGAGGAGAATCCAACAGCGTAAGCAAACACTGAAAGGGGTCAATCAATTCTACTGAACATTCCAACCGAAAAAGGATAGCTGAAACATACCTGGTGTGTGATATCTGGTCGGGCGTCCGCAATATCCCTTCCAGTTTTCGCCAAAATGCCTTGATGATCATCACAGTTCAACAAGGTATATTTGACTTCTCCTTCTCTTCCATTCTTTCCAGCTTTATTCCCGGAAATCCTATACGCCTCCAAACAAGCTTGTTCGAGGATCACGTATAACCGTCTTTGAGTGGCTGCTGCACCTCCGCGAGGAACATGGGCCTGTACAGGAAGCATCGATGGATTGGCAACGATAGGGATGGGGTTTGAACTCGAAGGTGTTGAACCTGAAGCCATTTTACGAGGAAGTGGACGTGTCGGTCTTTCGACCTTGAGTGGTACCTTTGCTGGCTCTTTTCAAACAAAAATCACCACCCAATGACTCGTTCCTAAGCACCAAAAAAACTCAGGAGGAAGAAGAAAGAGGGCAAACCTGAATTGGTAATTTTGGATGGTGTGGTCAAATGCTCGTGATCGATAGGACTCTCAGCAAGCGTTGCCTCCTCGGGTCCAGATTCCTCATCATCTTCCATGTTGTCCTCTATTTCTGCATTACTTTCGTCTCCAGGACTGTGTTGTCGACGACGACGGGCAGGTCGCTCTTCTGACGGTGGTGTGGATTTCGAACGTGGTGGCGGATCGATCAGGTCACTGCGTAATGCTTTTCGTGCGAGTAAACGGGCGTGATCGCTGTTTTCGAGAGAGCCAGAGTGGCATCGACGACGACGCATAGGAACGACGGTATTTAACATGGAGTATTATTTTATATAGTAAATTGTTGCCTGGATCGGGAAGTGTGTTGAGAAAGTGCAATCCGACTCAGTCAAAACAAAAAACGCACCGGCAGTGGTATTAAGATGGAAAGAAAGGTCTAGGAAGAATCACAATGAGCGGGAAGATGAAGTTTTGAGCGGATGATATAATCGTCTCATAATTCAAGGGCTCGAATAATGTGGGAGTCTGATTGGAATGAAAAATTATATTTCGGATGCGCTTTTCCGAAAATACACATGGGAGTCCCTTACAGTATAAATCTTTGTCACCTCCAAGATACTCACCGAAGCATATACCGCTCAACATTTTGATAAGAATTTTGTGCTGGTCTAGTTGGCAATCATGTTTAAGTCAATAATGTTAGCCACAGGGAACAGTCACGTAAACCTTCTTCGGGAGAAAAGGGTAGTACGAACTCTAAGAAGCACATCTTACGCTGGGGTTCGAATCCCACCGTATTCAGTGACATCTCGTGTGGCGAAGTCGGTGGTTTTTTCTAGGGTCGATATCATAATAGGAAACTGGTTATCTCCTGTCATCTATCAAATAGCCTGATATAACGAGGAGCGGACAAGGACACAAGCAAGAATTGGCCGATAGTACCGACAACGCTGAGGTGCCTATACTACTTCTTGGTTCCAGGTTTGACTTTTATTCCAGATGGAATATTGGTATTATTAGCCTTGGTGGGTCCAACAACCACCTGGTCTTTAGCTCCCCTTCCTTCGGGCCTTTCAATGAATTACAATTAACACTACACAAAGAAAATCAGAGAGTTAGCACTTTGGCTTACTTTGGCACCTCGTCATCCCATCTAGGTGAATTTTGTCAAAGGAAAGTACATCAGAGAATGATTCTCGACTCACTCCTCTTCGTCGTCATCTTCGATATCGACATTGCTCAAGTTCTCCGCTCTAAAGCTTTACTCGCGTTTAGCCGAACTCACATGTGTTGCGATTGACTTGATATACTTACTGAAAGAACTTATCTTCCGCACTTCTTTTATCGACGCACGAGGTGTTCTTTACGATACCGCTTGAAGGATTGATTAGAAGTGAGTGTGTTGGCAATGTTGGTTCATTCACCTCGTATCAATTCCCGACGGTTCAAGAGTATTCGTACTCTGAGGCATGACTATTCAAAGTAGAGTTAAAGTTTGGGAGACTTGGAAACACTCCTTATATGGAAGAACTTGAAGGATCTGATGATCTGATAGACGCTTGATAAAGTTATATCGGTCAAATATCTGGACTAAATGTATGTAAGATCACAGCCCAAACTACTTCTTCATCAATGTGAACAGGTCGTAAAGTCTACCAATCCCGTATCTTCGACCTCGAGATGCGGCAAACAAAACTCCTGCTTCACTCCTTTCAACGGCTTATTAAAAACTCTTCCATACTCACTCTTAACAACCTCGATGAATTCATTATAAACCCCATCACGTTGCATGTGTGGTCGAACGAGTGAAGTAACACCACCAAGTATACCATTGACTGTGGTAATCTTGCTATCCCACGAGACGAAAGCGGAGGTTGCAGTGCCATCTATACGGGTGCTCTCCGATGAACCGTAAAGATCTAGGATAATAGAGAGTTGAGACGTAGGGCTTCAAAAAAATCAACTGGACTTACTTTGCATGCGTTTTGCGACAGCCATGTTGTGCCACCAGAGATAGCCAACTGTTTTATCTACGATCATGGTGTTCATAGTCGAATAAGGTGTTATCACTGTGAAACTTGTCAGTCCTCTGTTCATGACAGTAAAGTGGTTTCGCACTAACCATCGAGCTCTTGTACAGTCTGATTGGCAATTGCAGGTATACCAGCGTTAGAGATGTCTATAGAACGCAAAAATCAGTCCTGCGACGAAGATCAATATCGAATGGAATTTACAGCCTATGATTTCCCCATTCTCATCCGTCGAATTGTTGATACTTGCGAACATGCCAGGAAGACGTTTAGCTTGTGAATCGCACGTCCTCGCACGCTCCATGTTAGCATACAAGTCCCTAATATCAGATGAAACGTCAACATTCATGTGCGTGTCAATGAAGAAAGGACATTACTTCATGAGAGGGATATCAGTATACGGTAGCTGCATCCATCCCCAATTTTCATGCGAAGAGAACCAGAATCCTTTTTGTACTGTGACCTTCTGATACCCAGGCATAGACCATTCGACCGATACTAGTTTTGGTCGCTTGAATGCCAATAAAGCTTCCTTGTCAGCTTTTTTGAGGTTTCCAAAGAGGTAGAAGAAGAACATGAAACTTTGGCCTTGAGATGGCTTCCGTGAGCCCGGGCATGTGGCGGAGGAGATGAAGATAGCTTACCCTCGTAAGGATCGTTGATGAGGGAGGACTGGTCTGTTCCCTCGCATTTGTAACTCTGATCCGGGTGGTCGACGGGCAGTGATTGATTTGCAAGATCTGTGACAGCACAAATATGACCTTCTCCTCGATAGAAAACCTATCGTAAAAGACATACGTCAATTTATTCAATGATGCCAGGTGAATGATAAACGAACCTTTCCAGCCGTAGTCTTGAGATAGTCGAGATAGCTCTGCCAATTATGGGCAAGGGCGTCGTATTTTTTGTTGCCGACTTTCAACAATGCCTCGATAGTAGCATAGATCGCCCAAATGTTTTCGCCATTATCGAGAGCGGGAACCCGATTGACCCAGTCAAAAGTGGGAGTCAAAATGGTCGACTCGGTATGTGCGAACCTGAAAAATGATTCAATTTAGTCATGTCGCGTCCAAGAGATACAAAGAGAACCGCAGCTTACCAAGGAAGAAATCCTCCAAATCCAGGATAAGTCTGATTGAATTGACTATAACTCATCCATTTTTTCTCTAAAATCCCAAAAGCAACCTTCCTAGCCTTTTCAACATTCCCAAGATCGTGTTCACCTTCTCCAGACAGAATCCACCTCGCAGCACCGCGATTCCCATTAATCACATGCGCCAGCATCATAAAATGCAACGACTCTTTGCTAGCCGCAGAAAACGTATGTAACCCTTCCACTCGATGCACACCCGTAACCTTATCCAACAAAGTTCCATCAAAAGTCATACCATTGACTGCGTTATACGAGACATTGTGTTGATGGAATTTTCCTTCCCAATAAAGAAGCGCATCTTCAAATGAGTCGGGACGCGAGAGGATTTGAGAGGATGTCCATTGGGATGCGAATCGACATGGAACAGGTGGTTTTGGAGCGGCGACGGTTAATGAGATGAGCGAGCCGAGGTATAAGACGCGTTTGAGAATCATTGTACCACAATTAAGGTAGGGTTGGCCGTCTGTATTTATATGTGAGAGGAATTGAAAGGGGTTTCGGAGCGGCGATGGTTGGTGACATGAGTGAGCCGAGGTACAGGAGGCGTTTGAGAATCATGTGTGCCACAATGAGGGTGGGATTGGTATTCTGCATTTTATATGTGAGAGGAATTGAAGCAGCTGACTGGTCTTCCATGTGAACTTTGTAATGGATCAAAATGAGTTCTCAAGTAAACACGCGAAGAGTCAAGTACATACTGTTGAACTAGAGCTCAGCTGAGGAAATACACAGAGGTGGGCTGAATAAACCAGTGATTTCCTGACAAGTAAGCGAGAAGTTCTGAAAGTATGAACCCCAGGGATATGAGGAAAGCGCGGAAGATAAATCAAATAGGTTGAACATTTCACCGGCATAGGCACCAGATACCGCCGGTTCCCACATTTTCAGATTTTGCATATGAGACCTGAAGGCTTGACAGACCCAGACCAAGAGTCTGTGGAAAGGCCTTCCTCGCGAAGGCGCTTTTGGACGAGTAAAGTGGCAAGCACCGCCACCAATTTCTCGAATCAAGGTGCCCTTTTGTCCAAGCCAAAGCCCACGGATACCAGATGTTCGGAGAACAGAAACCAATACTGCAATACCTGGTGGTTTAAGGGCGGGAGTGTGATGTCGGCGTTTTCTCGGAGAATACAAAGACAACCATCAGATGATGTCCGTTTAAATCCCGAACCGATCAGGACGTTATTCAACTTCTCCTTCCACTTTCTACTTACCCGCTTGCTTTGTGAACACTGAACTGAACATAATTTTGTCAAATTTCATCCGACCCTGCATAGGACAGTGTCACATGGACTGGAGATATGTAGACCATATCAACTTCGTTTGAGGTACCGTCGCATTCTGATGGTATGAAAGTTTATTTGGGCGTCAAGAAAAGATGATGGACATGCTCGCAGAAGTCATGATTCGATGCGTCATACTGCATATTACAAAAAAACACGGAGCTGAACCATATGCATAAGCCCGTAACCACCACCCCAAGCGCACCAACATGCTCCGGCATTCCCTTGAGAGTATGTATTTTGGGTATGGTCGTTCATACCTTGAAACCACGAGACTTGCGGCGTCCACGACCTTGTTCGAACTAAACTCGGGCATAAACACGAATTTAGTATAGTGGGTATTAACAGTGCATACCTTGCGGCCCTTGGAAATGGTGTGCGGCTTCTTGTGTTTGTGAGGACCCATGCCAAAGTGTTTGTAAGCTTCACGAGCTGTCTTGACGCCGCGTAATAGGATAGTGTTGGCACCGAGAGGTGACCTTAGAGCAAGCTGATCAAGAGTGATGGCTTCACCGCCAGCTTTGATGATACGCTCTTTTGCGGCACGACTGAACCGGAGGGCAGCAATAGAAAGTTTGGGGACTTCTGTTAGACGGATATCATCGGTGACGGTGCCAACTTGGACAATAATTTTGGAGTCAAGGTCGGTAGCTTTTGAGGTTTCCCTTGCGATACGGGAAAGGGAAAGGGGAGGGCGATTGGTCTTTGAGAGGAAAAGACGGTGGAGGATAACCTTTTGAATTCGGAGATAAGATATTCAGGTTTATTATTTCCTTTCCATTTAATGAATATTGACCTTGTTAAAACTTGAGTCCGTGCGGCGGGCCAGGAATCGGTAGAGCTAGACCGAAGGATGGTGTCAGCACGCGATGCTGGAAAAGGTATTGAAAAGCTCGCGAACCTTGACGAGGAGCAAGAGATAGGGATCCTCACTCTTCGGGGCCGTCCGTTGCCCCTTCTTGACGTGGTGCTTGGCAATGTCGATACCCTATACTGCGCGTCAGCAACGGTCCCTGCCCCTGTCGACGACGATGAGCTCACCATCTTGGTTCTTGCCGGAGTTCGTGTTTGGGTATGTTGTCCCTACACCCGAGGCTTGATGAACTGTGCAGCCCCAAGATAAGATTCAAGTTCCGACAGATGCGACGGCAACTTCCGAAAGTTCCCCTCTCTCTCCTCGACCGCCATATTTCATGGGAGATATTCCGATAACTTGCAATTGACTGCGCTATTCTCAATGTCAAGGCGAAGATGTAACTGTTAACAATACGTCCGTTGAAAGCTCCTTTGGATTCCTGCCAAATCAGGATCGTTGGAGCGTGCGTCCGTGCGCAGAGTTGTTTGGCGCCCGTTTGATGACGTTATATTAAGCACCAGGTCAAACAAAGACAAATACCTTCCTTTCTGTTGGACCACCATGGTAAGTTTTCACTGGCCTTGGGGTTATAGTCTTTAGCTTATATTCAACGGACATAGTACGTCGAACCGGCATCTCAAGCAACAGTGGACCCGTATTCGGACGCGTACAATGCGCCGCCCACCGCCCCCGCTGCAGCGGACCGTGATTCAGCTGCCCCGCGTGGCAGGTCGCGTTCCAGGAGTGTTGGGGCTCGCAGCAACGGTGAAAAGTCAGGCTACAAGAGCCCAAGCTTTCGAAGACGTTCCCCAGCTCCCAGGCGTCCTCCGCATGCTCCAGTTGTCAGTTTTAATGGTATCTCGTTGTCAGTTCTTCGTTTCATGCTTAGAATCCTAGCAGGCGCCTCCTCCCTCAAGCGTGCTGGGGGTGTTCGGTCTGAGCATCCGCACCGTCGAACGCGACTTGGACGATGAATTTAGTCGTTTTGGCCGTGTTGAAAAAGTTACTATAGTTTATGACCAACGTGTGAGTAAAATTTTCGTTGCAGGGTCCCGTTGGAGTACGCTGAGCACAAATAGTCTGACCGTTCACGTGGATTCGGTTTCATCAAAATGTCAACTGTTGACGAAGCTGCGCGTTGTATTCAAGAACTCAACGGCGTTGTATGTCTATTTGGTTTTCCGAGTGAGGTGTTTTCGCTGATTGGTATATAGGAACTCAACGGGCGACGGATTCGTGTTGATTATTCTGTGACTGACCGACCTCATGCTCCCACTCCGGGAGAATACATGGGTCATAGGAAATCTAGTCACCGTGACCATTATCGGGACCGTGATGTTAGGGACTATCGTGATCGTGATCGCGACCACCGCGATAGGGATTACCGTAGGAGTGACAGAGACCGTGATCCTTATGGCAGGGACAACAGAGATTGGCGCGACCGGGACCGCCGAAGCCCACCTCGCCGGTATTCACCTGATTATCGTCGTCGCAGAAGCTACTCTCGTAGCCCTCCAAGAGCCGGTGGTGGTAGCCCGACTCGCAACCGCGACTTTGAAGGAAGCGCACAGAACGGCTCTGGAGAGAACGCCAGTCGTTGGTAGAAGGTATTCTTTTGTTTGATTCACTGCTCTGCGATTGGTTGTCCAGGCATCTTGTGGTGGCGTAAACGGGCAACATCTGCAAGCACCAAGGTCTTGAATTTGATCGGCCAAGGTTCTGAAGATTTGACTCGAGTAACCTTCAAAAAATTATGCTTCAACTACAATTGTCTACTTGCAAGTTTTCTCTCGTCTAGTATCTTACAAGTACAAGCTTTGCCGATGTTCCTCAACCTCTGTACTTACTCAAAACCGGCGTTTATCAGCCATACTTGGAAGAATTACAAGGTCAAAGCTGCTATGAATTCAGCCGAAAGTTGAACTCGAATTGTGAAATTACCTGTCACTCGGGACAAGAATGCAAATTGCGAAAACAATCCTGAATCTTGTTTGCAAGCCTTTTGAAATGCAAGACGCAATGACTATGGTATGTATAGAGCACCTTTCTTGTAGGCAAGTGTTGTATACCCACACTGTACTGTACTTGATCGAATATATTATACAAGTTACCTTGAGACGTGACAAATAATGTCAAACACCACTTTTGATTTTAGTCGCGAGAGTTGACCCGGCTATTGGGGATGGCTTCACTTGCTGCCTGCAGACGTGCTGTCCTCGCGCCAAATGCCTACACTCGTTCGCTCACCACCGCACCACCATCAGCGACTTCAGCCCCTTCGCCTCCCACCCACTTCAAAATAACTCTTCGCCGTTCTGCGATTTCCCTTGGCGACAGATTCAAAGCCACTCTTGAAGCCCTGGGTATCCACAAGCGCAACCAAACCGTCTATCAGAAACATTCGTCCGATATTGCGGGTAAAATTCTCAGAGTCAAGGAATTGGTTGAAGTGGAGAATGTGCCGGCGAGTGCGGTTAGGAATAAATGGGAACAGAGGCAGGAGAGGAAGGCTGTGAGAGGGTATAAGGTTGTGGGGAGTAGACGGAATACGTTTATGAATTTGTAGAGGAGGTTTTTTTTGCTTTTCTTGTGCGTGATTTCGGTTCTTTTTTTGTTTACTTTTGGGCTGATGATGTCAGTCATAGATTCTGCGCGTCCGCTGCACTACTCTTTGAACTGCTTAATGTATATTCGTATCCTTCTATAGACGCCCTAGTCTCTCGTGTAATGGCGATGCGAGGTTGTCTTAGAATGCCGTTCGATTCGCTAGAGAGTGCGGTGGCAAGCGTTAGTTCTCCGCAGCGCAAACTTGCTCTTGGGTAGATAGAATGTATAATTGAGTATCACAGCCTCAAGAATCACTATAGTAAAACTTCGATAGCCCATAGACCGCGTCTACATAGCACGGCCCAAACTAAGTACCACTCGACTCGCTGCGCTAATCGAAGCCAACTGTTGCTGTGCCACTTTCCCACGAGACATTTGATTCCCATCGGAACAACATTTTTTCGTTTGCGATCAAAATACTACTTACACCTTCCCCGCTATGCCACGGATAAGAAAACGTGAGTTTTACACTGCCTTTCCGCAGTATATGATCGTAATACTCTCTATTCAAAGGGACGAGTAATCGTCAATCTTTAAATACCCGTTACAGGAAACAGCATAAGATTAAGGAAGGTCGGAAGAAAAAGAGAAAGGAGGCGAAGAAAAGTACACAATGGAAATCAAGTCTGTTGCGAATTTTTTCTGACAATTTATGGGAGGATTGACTTTTCAATAAAGAACATAAAAAGGATCCTGGGATACCGAATGATTTTCCGTTCAAGGATCAAATATTGGCAGAAGTGGCTGAGCAACGGAGAATAGTGGGTTTGCGTATAATCTTTCTTCCAAAGTGCTGCGGCTCACGAAGGCTGTATCGTTCACCGCCCGGAATAGGCCGCAGAAGAAAAGGAGCAGCGCAAGAGAGATAAGAAAGCCAACAACGGATCTTTACCGACGTCCGATGCTCAGACCTCGATGGAAGTTGATGATACTCATGACGAGAATGCACCGCCGGAACCACTATCAGTGATGAAAAGTTCTGACGTTGATGGTGATGCTATTGCTAGCATTTCGGCCAAGGTCATCGATCCGAAACGTGCTACTATTTGGAAGAAGGTCGGGGATGTGGAGACTGTTCTTGATGAAGAAGAGGAGGAGGCTCCAATACTCATGAATCATGAGGTACTCGGTGCGGTGTTGGATAAATCGGATGTTCTACTGCAGGTTCTGGATGCCCGAGATCCATTGGCGTTCCGCAGTTCGTATCTTGAGAAAGCTATGAAAGGAAAGAAGGTTCTACTAGTTTTAAATAAAATCGGTGAGTCTCTAATTAACTTTTTCTCGTTCCTTCCATTTCATTAATGGCCGATGTGGGAACTCTCTCTTGAAAAATTGAATCTCTTAAGATACCTGCCCTCGGGAATCAACTTCGGCGTGGTTAACTTTCCTCCGACGAGAACACCCTACATTCCTTTTCCGATCGGCCACAGCATTCTTACCCGCAGCAGCTCTGGAATCCAGTAATCCTGTTCAGGGAACAGGAAAATCGAAGGCTTCTTCGCATCGAAAGGATGATGCTTGGGGATCTGAGGCTATCCTTACGCAGTTGGCGAACTGGGCCACGGAAAAAAATGATGGAAGCCCGTTGAATGTCGCTGTTGTTGGATTGACTAATGTCAGTTTGTTGTTTCATCTTTCAATTATCAAAGTCTCCATTAACTAACTAACATGACATTTTACCCTTCTTCTTCCATTTTCTATATTACAATTCGTCGTCACACTCATGACGCTTTTTTGTTTTGTTTTGCTTTTTTTTTTGTTTCTCGTCGCTATCCTTTTTGGAATTCGAAAAAACAAGGCTGGGAAGAGTTCATTTTTGAACAGCCTCCTCCATAAAGAAGCTCTACCTGTCTACACCCTATCAACGGCATCTCGAAATCCTACAACGACGGTACTTCCTCAAGAGATAACAATAGAAACGCAAGGTAAACCGATTCGGTTTAATGACACTCCTGGTTTGATTTGGTCGACTGGATCGGAAGAAGGAGGGTCGGTAAATCCTGAAAGTGAAAGTGATAATCTGAGGGTTCGGGATATTTTAATGCGGAGTAGAGGAAGGATTGATCGACTTAAGGATCCTTTGCCTGTTGGTATGTTTTTTTCTCTTGTAATTTTTTTTTGTTTTTTGTTTTTTGTTCAGGGCTGATTATTTGTTTGGTTTTTTTTCCCTTTGTTTTTCTTTTATGGATAGTGTCGCATATTGTTTCGCGTGCGAATACAGAAGATCTTATGGTGATGTATGGTCTACCAGCGTTCAAGAGTGGAGATGGAACGGCATTTTTGTCGGGCGTTGCACGGTCTAATCGATTAGTCAAGAAGGTACTTTTTTCTTTCTTTGTTTTTCCCTTTGGGACATGCAAATCAGATTGACTGATCATTTTTAATATTGCTTTTGTGTCTCTTCTGCTTAGCGAGGAGAACTAGATTTATCCGCGGCTTCGAGGATCGTGTTACGGGATTGGAATGGTGGGAAGTTTGTTCGGTTTACGGTACCACCTGGTGACAAGAGCGTATCGTTGGAGTTGAGTGAGGCGGATAAGGAGGTGCTTGAGTGTGTTAAGACGAGAAAGGAGATGAGGAGGAGTGGTGGGTTGGTCAGGTTGGTGGCTTCTGGGATGGAGGATCGTGAAGTGGATCTTGAGAGGCCGTGGACTTGGATAGGAAAAGAAGGAGAGAGTAGCGATGATGATGATGGTGAGGAAGAGGAGGATGAATACGATGAGGGTGAGGATGACGAGATGGAATTAGACGAAGAGGAGGATGACGACGAAGAAGATGACGATATCTCCGACGAGGATGACAAACATCCCGAGCCCGAACCTGAACCTGAAATTGAATTCAAAACCTCAGCGAAGAGCGCTATACAAAAACGCAAAAGGGCGGCTTCCCTGGTTTCGGGACAACCTTTGACGAAAAAGGTTGCGTTTGCTTCTGTAGGTCCAGACAAAGCAAGTCGGATACATCAGGATCAAAAACAACAACAGCAACAACAAAAACAAAAAGAAGGTCTGGGACGACCACAGCAAGTGGTAAAATCCATTTTGAAGAAGGGGAAGAAGCAGGGAGGTAAATCGAAATGAGCTTGATGTTTGGGAGGTGTGAAGAGGTATTACACGCTGGCTCCGATTGTTTTCCGACTATGCCCTCGTCTCCTTGCTTCCTTGCCGTTGTAGCATTCTGATGAGACACGCGTGGTGATGGTGGAAATTCGACCCAGTTCATTGCGCAAGAAATTGTTTATTGTGTTTTTCTAAATGGGCTTTGTTATCTATGTCCAAAAGTACACTATGTTAAGTAGTGTTATGCAACTGTAGCATTTTGACGTCTCCAGGAACGAAATATATGTTCGGGATATCAGATTGGGTATCATACAAAAGCAAATTATCCGCGTGGATTAAGGATGGAAGTGGCATTGTAATCGTAGGAGTAGGAACAACAGAAAAGACGTTTTTGTGCCTGACTTGATGTCGGAAAAAAACAAAAACAAAAACACAAAAAATGACTTGTGGGTTTGGAGACGACGTCTCTGGTAACGACATCGGTGGATCAAAAAAGTAATGTATGGATTTCCACAAGGGGTTAATGGTTTATGTTGATAGGGGTTATTAACTGGCCGGTTGAACTTGTGGGTCCGTTGGTACCAGGTAAATAGATGGATACGATCAGCAGTTTGTGCGTCTTAGCGCTGGGACACATTGGTTCGTAATGTTGTGAGATGTCCTACCGTTGAGGCTTGATGAGAATGGAGTGAGAGGTAGAGAACGGGGAGAGATGAGTACGGAAATGGAATATGCAGTATGATTCAGTATTAAATTGACTGTCAAATAACTATCACGTAAGCTGATTTTTCTTGAGCTGATCGAAAGACATAAAAGAATTCAGCAAAGCTGAAAAGGGCTCGAAGGGCTGCCAGATTAAAGATCTACAGAATGTGGAGAAAGCAAGAGAGGAAGCTATGAAAGACAACAAGTGTTGGAACACTATTTTTATCTGAGAATCAATGGTAGATCAATTCTACATAATAAACGGTGCATTTGTAAGGTACAATAGGAAGGGAAGTCCTGGAAACAGGGGTGTTCTTAGTCAAAGACTAGAGGAATGAGGGTCTCCCCCTACAGGCCTCTCAGCTTGAGAGGGTTGAGCTGGGAGGGCAGTGTATTTTAAGCGATCGATCGGAGATCCATCTGAGTTTGGTTGGTCAGACTCTCCCGGCTCGCTTCAGATCTCGATCATTCAAACCGTCATCTCCAATGACCTTCAAAAGGGTTGGCCGGGACTCCTCCAAGTCTCCAATCCCGTTCAAACCACCTTGGACATTATCTTTCACCTCTCAGTTTCTCTTCTCCCTCTCGTGAACATACATGCCGGTACACTCATGTGCAACACTCTCTGTCAGACAGCACCACCTCAAATCTGTGCTAATTCCAAACCACGTACGACGACCACAGACTCTGGAACTTTCAGACAGAGTAGTACCAGAGACACGTAATATTCAAGTGAGTGGCCGTTTCAACTGCGTCCGGATCGTAGGTGCTTAAAATTATTAGTTTCCCCCGCGTCGGTCGATTATCCATGAGAGCTATCGACTACCACCTGAGCTCTGGATAGAGATATTCAGTCATTGCCTGGCTGACTTTCCGCGGATTGACTCTTGTCAAATCCCTTCAACTACGTTGGCATTAGTGTGCAGGGCATGGAATCACCTCGTTATGACTACGCCACGCTTTTGGTCGAAGTTCGAGATTGTTTACGAGGACCTCAATCATTCACAGGTGCAACAGGATGATATCATGAGGACATTGCAGCTTTGGTTGCGTCGGTCACGACAGCACCCCCTGTCATTCCGCCTTATCCACAAATACGCTGGAAGCCCCACAAACCCAGTGGGATCTACAAGATATCTCACCACTCTTGTTTCCCATGCCTCACGATGGCAAAATGTCCAATTCCATGGCCCCAGCGAAAGCCTTGTTCTTCTACCCAGCCAGCTTCCGAGCGGGAAGCTACCGACACTCCGATCTTTGTCATTTCACGTCAACGGGTCGGCCGGCTTTCCCTTCGACGTCGCTTCCCTTAACATCCCCTGGTCCCAATTGTCTGGGCTCGACCTTCAAATTTACCAAGATAATGCCCATTCTTTGAATGAATGTTTTACATTCTTGTCCTCGGCCCGGAATTTGACCTGTGTTGCTCTCAATGCTACTTTTCCATTCACACTCGGTGGCCATCTCGAAACAATTACCCTCCCGTACCTGAGGTCATTTAAATTGTCCATTCAGGGAAGTGATTCCGAAGGAACTGCCGAGTTAAGCTTACGTGACTTTCTCGAGCACGTTTCCATTCCAAATTTGACGACATTTTCTTTGGAATGGCTCTTTGATCGGGTCGGGGACGGCGGAGAGTCGTGTTGGACAGCTGTTCATCCCCGATTCATTGATTTTCTCGGTCCATCTGCAAACTCTCTCGAGACCCTCGAATTGGCGTATCTTCCTTTACAGGATCACGAGATTATCGGCTGTTTGGACAAACTCCCCAAATTGAAATCTCTAGACTTGAAATTTTCATTATCAAGTCAAAAGCTTGACCCGATCACGGACAATTTCCTCGATTATCTTCAACGAAGTCGAGAAGACGCCACTGGCCAAATATCACTAGAACATCTTCATTTACTCAAAACTCTAAAACTGCAATGTTCAGGAGTGTATTTGAATCAAGCCATGCTACAGGCTCTGGTGGATAACCGTGCCGGTGTAGGGTTGACGGCTTTCGAGCTTATGACGGTGAAGTCGATGTCGAGGACGTTTATGGACAGGGTGGCGATGTGGCGAAGCCGAGGATTCGGTTTTTCGGTTTCAACATTGAACATGTGGTGAATGTGTTATGGACTAACTCTTTTTGGTGGATTTTCTTTTTTCTCTGGGTCCCACTTGCGCTAGAACGGCTTGAACAGTTGCTTCCAATCGTTTCCATAACCTTACGTACTAAAAATGATAACTTTTTGCTATGTTCTGTTTGTTACGTTCGGTTACGTTCGGCTACCAGCGCCGCTTTCAGTTGGCTTTCAGCCGTTACTTCAGTGAGCCGATAACAGTTAGGCACTTAGTTGCATTTTTTGAATCTCAGATCTGGTGATCCCATCACCGCCACACTACCGCGCCAAAGGCGGTGGTACTTTTTGGGTACTTTGACTAGAATAGTCGAGCTCGGTATTCCCTAGCTAGTGTAACCCATCTTAGTTAGAAATTGGTAAAACGAATCGAGCTAGCTCGTAGCAGCACGAGCTCCTGATCGATGGTGCGATGGATTTTCGAATGTGCTCTCAAATCCACCGGTGATAGCACTATCGAGAACAAATTTAGGTGCGTGTTTATCGTCGACCTCGCTTGTGGAGGCTGATGTGTTTTGACTACTTAGGAATCAGTCGGCGTCTGTGAGATCCCGGAACCTGTCCTCTGCGTCATCCTTCCTTCACTGAGCAGGGAGCAATTACACGTGGTCACTTTGTTCGCTAGCGGCACTACTCCATGCTGTCTTTCAACGTCAGAGACAAGATAGCATCCTAGACATGTACAAGTATTAGCGGGGCTGCAATTCCTTGCTTGTCGGGTACTGTGGCAAAATTAGCCTTGTTCTTCCATTCAATGTTCTTTGACATCCCAAAATCGAAGAATAAAACATTCATCGATTCATCTGTCACTGACATCAGGCTTTCTGATTATCTTTCTGACCATCAAATCAATAAGAATTTTTGTCCGCAGATATCACCGACAGATTGTGAAATGTAGTATTCGTTGGCAAAGTAAGTCAGGTGGGGTTTAAAAAATTGCTATTAGATCCAACGCCCGGAGGAAAAGATAGACATGGAAGACATAAGGAGAGGAGCAACCATTTACAGAAACTCCTCAACACTCTATCACTGTTCACAAGAGATACCTCATGTGTTGAATGCCTGATGTCCGTATGTGATATTTATATTATGAGTGGCGCTGGAGGTCTGAGGAAGTATACGATGTCTACTTAATATTCAATTTTTCGGGCCCGATACGGGTGTTTGTGGCCAGGAAATAAAATAATAAATAACAAATAATAAAATTCTGCCCACCGAATTGCGAGTGTTCAAGTGAGAGAGAATGTGCAAGAATATCAAATACCTCGTTAATAGTTGATAGAGATTAGATACGCAAGGGCTATTACGGCCAGATTACAGCAGTTATAAAGTAATAAAGGTCCAAAAGTTCAGGGACATTACTCATCCCTTCGATGACAGGGAATGTTCGGTTGCTTAGGATTCCTCCCACGGTGTTAGAACTTTGCCAGAATGTCACGGCGTCACGCTGTCACATCTGTCACACCTTTTATTACATAATAATTTCCCTCTGCTGCTACAGTTCGACGGAGGCTAAACTATCGGCACACTGTTAAGATGGCGCAAGCTACAGATCTACCTATCGAGCTCGTTGATCTTATCTTATCTTTCTTACCTCCGAACCATGCGGAGCAAGTACAATGGAGGAGAAGGGCGGCGGCTATAGGAAGAGAGGAAAGACCGGTAGGTTGGAACCTATCGGATCATCGGTGCAGACGGTGTGGGAGGGTATGCTTAGCAATGTGGGACTATGGGGAACAGAAAGCGTGGGTAATACAGAGATGGGGATACTGGGGACCACGGCAATGGGCAATAGCCGGATTCTTCGTGCTATGCCCCTGCGATGCGATGTTGGGGAATTACTTCGGGAGGCGTTGGTTTGTGTGAACGAGTTACCTGTTTGGGAGTAGTTTGTACTTGTGGACATTTTTATGGTTTGTTTGGTCTTGTTGACATTTTTATGATCAAAGTTGTTCTTGTTTACTTTCTTCTTGCTCCACTCTTCTTTTCTCATGTCAAACGCTTCCTTTCCCATGTCAATGTATAATTAGTTTTATTTCTCATATGTCGCTTCTCTTCTCATGTCAAGTATATAAATAGTTACCTAGGGTAGTTGGTCTGTGCGCAGTAGCCTAGGTATATAAAGTAGGTAGAAACTTGTAGAAGACTCTGTCGAGTTCTCTTAGGTTCACGCCTAATAAAACTTTTGTCACTTACCTCCTAGTTCTTAAGTTCAGGTGTGACCTGTGACATCTCAGTCACAGTCGCCCTAACAGTAGAACTCGACACCTCCGGGGATCGCACAGCACAGTGCCCTCCCTATCTTTTACTCTCTCAGCATCCTCTACTCTCTGCGCGCCGTCGCGGCCGCCACACTTATAGCCGGTCCCTAGGCTTAAGGGGTGATCGGGTACAGTCACAACGTACCCCGTTGAGGTTAAGGCGTGTCACGTGCCTTAGCTAAACACGAGACGTTCACCACGTGAGGTGCTGTTTATATACTTGTACTTTTTTCATATCAACCTCGTGCTGCGGCTGCATTGTCAGCTGGTACACGCAGAGGAGTGAGAGACCCACCTTAGGTGACTCTCTAGATTAGCGTGGGGATCCGTTCCCGTACATACTCCTAAACTTAGTCTATCCCTTCGGCCAAAGCGGCCTTTCTTGAATACAAAACCTTTTTTCTTTTCGTGTACACATCCAAGTGAAGCAGGCTATTGGCTTCATTGGATTGGTGGATACGTATCAGGTGACAGGAAAAGACCTCCCTCACCTTCGTCAAAATTTCTCATCGAACACCGCCCGGAACTTTTCGAGTACCTTCTTCCGACTCCGAGGAAGAAGAATACGTCTCGGAATCCCAATCAGAGGAATCCGAGCCAGAACAACGAGAACCATCCGTTTCCCCCCTACCCCTATATCAACCACCTCCCCCCGAATACCACGAGCCAGACATGGCCAACCCCCAAGAGATAATCAATCAGCTGAACGCTCAGCACGCCCTCATCGCCCAACTGCAGCAGCAACTCGCCCAGCTGCAGAATAACCCGGTCCAAGGACCACCAGGACCGCAAGGTCCACCAGGAGACGACGGGGAAACTCCCATCGTCCAACAAGCACCGCCACAAATCGATGTGGCAAAACCAAAAATATTTTCAGGAGATGGAAGGGAGTTGAGCGGTTTCATTACCGCATGTAAGATCTATTTAAGTTTGAAGATGACGGGGAGATTGCAAGGAGATCAGATTACGTGGATACTGTCATACGTACAAGGAGGAGCGGCGGAGTCATGGAAAGAAAATATTATGGAGATGATCGAGAACAATGAAGAAGAAGCTCCGGCCCACACGGAGGAGCTTTTTGATAGTCTCCGTAACAATTTCGGAGATGCAGACGAGGAGAGTACGGCGGTAGGGAAGTTAAGATTGATTGAGCAAGGAAACAAGAGTGCGGAAGAACATGTGCAGGAGTTCAAGAGAATCGCTCGGGACAGTGGATATGAGGGACGAGCCCTCATCGAAGAATTTAAGAGAAGTTTGTCAGGAAGAATCAGGAAAGCGTTGATGGAGGCGGAAAACCCACCAACTACTATCAGAAGTTGGTACGAGAGGAGTATGAAGTTGGATAGGCAGTGGAGGCAAGCTAAAGCAGAGGAAGAATACTACCGACGGGGGCAAACGAAGCCCCAAATACGAACCCATACCCCAAACAACACTTTCGTGAGGCCCCAGCCTCAACGTCGAGATCCAAACGCAATGGATGTCGACTCTGCCGCAGGACCCAGTCGAGGTCCTATCAAGTGTTACAAGTGTGGGAAGTTAGGACATATGGCGAAGAATTGTTGGAGCAAGGCTCCGGCTCGAGATGTACGAACGTTAGATGTGGACGAGCAGCGGGACTACTGGAAGAGGATGTTCGAGGAGGAGCAGAAGAATTTAAAAGAGTAAAGGAAGCAAAGTCTCCTCGTTTGATTTCCTACAACAAATTTGATGTACTATATAACGAAATCAATGTTTGTGATACGGTACAAGAGGAGAGTTTCCTTGTAAGGACAATACGACCTTTAAGGGAAATTAAGCTGAACGTGGGAGTGGAGAAATTGGATACACATGATGGAGTAGGAGTACAGGCGTTGTTGGACAGTGGAGCGACGGGGATGTTTATGGATAAGGTGTTCGCAGAAGAAGAAGGGTTCAAGTTGGAACCATTAGAAAGACCAATTCCGGTTAAAAATGTCGATGGAACAATCAACGCATCTGGGGCAGTGACTCATCGAGTGGTTGCAAATGTGTACTACAAAGGTCATAAAGAAAGAGTACACTTCGAAATATGTGGCTTAGGAAAAAATAAAGTCATATTAGGAATGCCCTGGCTACAAATGCATAATCCGGAAATTGATTGGGAGAAAGGAGAGGTAAAGATGACCAGGTGCCCAGACGGGTGTGGGTACAAAGACAAAGGAAAAGCCAAAGAAAAACAGGAGGAAATACTAAAGGTAGAAGAACCGAGGAAATCAACGAGGCAGTTGATGAAGGAAGCGCGAGAGGAGGAAAAAAGGGAAAAGCCTGACATGTCACACAAGCAATATGCAGGTTGGAAATTAGTTTCCTTCCCAAAGAAATCCAATTGGGGAACGGTGTTGCAGTATAGATGCGAGGAGTGTGGAATCCAAACATCGGAACACTTGCTGAGCAAACACAAATGCCCAGCAAGAGAGGAAATTGCCTTGGATGAGTTTGGGATGCCATACGAAGGAAGTGATGACGAGGAGGAAGGGCCAACTATGGCCAAAATAGAAGCATATGAAAAGGAGCAGGAAGAGATCCGAGATGAGGAAGACAGATACGAACGGGTGAACAAGGCAGTAGGGAGATTCACCACTCCTAGGAACATTATCTAAGGAATCGCACTAGGGGTCGAAGCAGCATTCGCTAGGGAATTAGCACGTAATAGGCGTGTTGATGGTAGAGCTGAGGGGTTGGCGCAACAACCCAAAGAGAAAGCTGAGGGGTGGGCGCAATCACCCGGTGACGTGGCTGACCGATTAAATGGGGATAAGGCAGAACGTCTAGAAGAAGACAACATCAAGACAGCCACCGCGGGAAAAGCGGAGGCTGGACAGGTACGTCCTAAACGAATAAGCGCCCAAAAGAAAAATAGGAGTAGAGAAGAGGAAGATCAATTGGAAACGTGGGTGAGAGGAATGACAAAAGAAATGCCGGAAGAAGAGAAAATTCGAAGCATAGACTCAGTGAACCAACTTGTACCCAAACGGTTCCACAAATTTCTTAAGGTATTCAAACAGAAGGAATCAGAAAGAATGCCCACTAGGAAACCATGGGATCATGCTATCGAGTTAAAGGAGGGTTTCAAACCCAAGAAAGGAAAAATATATCCCTTGTCACCAAATGAGAGAGAAGAGGTCCAAGCATTCGTCAAGGACCAACTTCGAAAAGGGTATATTAGACCATCAAAATCCCCTCAAACTTCGCCAGTATTTTTTGTGCCAAAAAAGGATGGAAAAAAGAGGATGGTGCAGGACTATAGGTTTTTGAACGATTGGACAATTAAGAACAATTATCCTTTACCTTTAATTTCTGAACTTATAGATACTATGGGTAGCAAACGATTATTTTCTAAGATAGATTTGCGTTGGGGTTATAATAATATTAGGATAAAGGAGGGAGACGAGTGGAAGGCAGCCTTTACTACTTTCATGGGTGCCTTTGAACCAACTGTTATGTTTTTCGGACTTACAAATTCGCCTGCTACTTTTCAGACTATGATGAACGAACTTTTTAGGGACTTAGTAAATACTGGAAAAGTAGCTGTATTTATTGACGATATTTTGATAGGAACAGACGATGAAGAAGAGCACGACAAGGTGGTGGAAGAAGTATTGCAGAGGTTGATGGACAATGACTTATTCGCAAAACCAGAAAAATGTGAATGGAAACGAAGTGAGATGGGGTTTTTGGGGTGTATAATAGGAAGAAACGGAATCAAGATGGAGGAAAGGAAAGTGAAAGACGTAGTAGAGTGGCCGACTCCAAAATGCGTTAAAGATGTACAAAAGTTCTTGGGACTGGCAAATTACTATCGACGGTTCATTGAAAAATTCGCCAGTATCGCAAAACCATTGCACGCATTGACTAAAAAGGACAAGAAATGGAGTTGGGGAGATGAAGAAGAAGAGGCTTTTAGTACGCTAAAAGCAAGATTCACATCACATCCAATCCTAGTAGCCCCGGAGTTGGATAAAGAGTTAAAGGTAGAATCTGATGCATCGGCTTATGCCACGGGCGGAGAATTGGCAATGAAGTGTGAAGACGGAAAGTGGAGGCCGGTGGCATACATCTCCAAATCAATGACGGAGACGGAACGAAACTACGATATTCATGATAGGGAGATGCTGGGAATCATGCGGTGTTTAGAAGAATGGAGACACTTCCTGGAAGGGGCAAAACACAAGTTCGAAATTTGGACAGATCATCGCAATCTAGAATACTTCGCGAAAGCCCAACAACTAAACCGACGACAAGCCAGATGGGCTTTGTACCTATCTAGATTCAATTTCGAATTAAAATTCCGTCCAGGAAAGACGATGGGGAAGGCAGACGCATTGAGCAGAAGACCTGACTTCGAGCAAGGGACAAAGGACGATAACAAGGACCAAACCTTGTTGAAACCCGAATATTTCGCAATTCGAGCATTAGAGGAAGGTCATATGTTAATCAATGCGGAGGAAGAGGGAATATTAGATGAAATCCGAAAATCAGAAGCAAAGGAAGATGATGTGGTAAAAGCGGTAGAAGAAATGAAACGAGCAAAAGTGAAGTCGTTGAGAGGAGACGAGTGGAAGCTGGAGGAAGGTTTAGTGTTGAAGGAAGGGAAAGTCTATGTGCCGAAAGATGAGACGTTGAGGACAAAAATCATTCGACTACATCACGATACCCCCATTGCCGGACATGGAGGACAATGGAAAACAGTGGAAATGGTGACGCGCAATTATTGGTGGCCCGGCGTCACTAAACAAGTCCAAAAATACGTGGAGGGATGCGATCAATGTCAACGGAATAAAAACCGACCAACACCACCGGCAGGTAAACTAATGCCAAACCCTATTCCTACTAAGCCATGGGCCGACATATCTGTCGACTTCATAGTGAAACTGCCAGAATCTCAGGGAATGGATTCAATCTTAGTGGTGTGCGATCGATTCAGCAAAATGGCTCATTTTATTCCGACCACGGAGACAACATCGGCGCTAGGACTAGCTAAACTGTTCAGGGATCATGTATGGAAGTTGCATGGGTTACCAGAAACGGTGATCTCAGATAGAGGACCGCAGTTTGCTGCAGACTTTACAAAAGAGTTAAACAAAATGCTGGGAATTGATACTAGGTTATCTACGGCGTTCCACCCACAAACTGACGGCCAAACCGAGCGAACCAATCAAGAACTAGAACAATATCTCCGATCATTTGTCGATCATAGACAAACTGATTGGCCTGATTGGTTAGCAACGGCGGAGTTTTCCTATAACAATAAAGAACAATCATCAACAAAGGAAACTCCATTTATGGTCAACGTGGGAAGACATCCAAGAACTGGTTTCGATCTTCGACGACAAGGCAACCATCCAGCGGCAGTAGATTTTGCGGACCGTATGAAACTTCAACACGAGGAAACTCAAGCGGCCCTGAAAAAGGCACAAGATGATATGCGGAGGTATGCGGATAGAGGCAGAGGAGAAGCGGTGAAATACAAAGTAGGGGATAAAATTCTATTGGCTACCCGGGACCTTCAAATCCAGGGACGACCAACTCGGAAACTTACGGAAAAGTTCATCGGGCCGTACACTGTCAAGAAGATCATTTCCCCCAACGCAGTGGAACTAGATCTTCCCCGATCTATTCGGATCCACCCGGTGGTTAACGTCAGCCGAATAGTAATGTACCGAGAACAAGTGGAAGGCCAAGGAAGTAAGCCGGCACCAGCCGTAGAAATAGAAGGAGAACAGGAGTGGGAAGTAGAGAAAATCCTGAACGCCAAGTGGCTCCGCGGAAAGAAGCGGTACTTAGTTCGATGGAAAGGGTATACGGCAGAAGCAGACTCGTGGGAACCCGAGGAGAACTTGGCTAACGCAAAAGAATTGATTACTGAATTCCACCAACTCTATGGGGAACTCAATAGGATACATCACGTTTTACGTGACACAGGTTTCCAAGAACGGGAACTACCTAATCGATTCACAGCCAAAGCCTTATTCGGATGGGATGACAAACAGTTTGATGCCGAATATCTTAAGAAGTTGGAACGAAATTGGCGAACATGGAGATCTTGAAAGGTCGTCTCCGGAGGAGCCGACTTTAAAGAGGGGGTACTGTTAGAACTTTGCCAGAATGTCACGGCGTCACGCTGTCACATCTGTCACACCTTTTATTACATAATAATTTCCCTCTGCTGCTACAGTTCGACGGAGGCTAAACTATCGGCACACTGTTAAGATGGCGCAAGCTACAGATCTACCTATCGAGCTCGTTGATCTTATCTTATCTTTCTTACCTCCGAACCATGCGGAGCAAGTACAATGGAGGAGAAGGGCGGCGGCTATAGGAAGAGAGGAAAGACCGGTAGGTTGGAACCTATCGGATCATCGGTGCAGACGGTGTGGGAGGGTATGCTTAGCAATGTGGGACTATGGGGAACAGAAAGCGTGGGTAATACAGAGATGGGGATACTGGGGACCACGGCAATGGGCAATAGCCGGATTCTTCGTGCTATGCCCCTGCGATGCGATGTTGGGGAATTACTTCGGGAGGCGTTGGTTTGTGTGAACGAGTTACCTGTTTGGGAGTAGTTTGTACTTGTGGACATTTTTATGGTTTGTTTGGTCTTGTTGACATTTTTATGATCAAAGTTGTTCTTGTTTACTTTCTTCTTGCTCCACTCTTCTTTTCTCATGTCAAACGCTTCCTTTCCCATGTCAATGTATAATTAGTTTTATTTCTCATATGTCGCTTCTCTTCTCATGTCAAGTATATAAAAAGTTACCTAGGGTAGTTGGTCTGTGCGCAGTAGCCTAGGTATATAAAGTAGGTAGAAACTTGTAGAAGACTCTGTCGAGTTCTCTTAGGTTCACGCCTAATAAAACTTTTGTCACTTACCTCCTAGTTCTTAAGTTCAGGTGTGACCTGTGACATCTCAGTCACAGTCGCCCTAACATTGTGTGAGTAGATTACCGGTTTAGGAGTTGTTTGTGCTTGTGGACACTTTTATGGTTTGTTTGGTGCTGTTGACGTTTTTATGATCAATTTACTTTTGTTTACTTACTTCTTACTCCACTCTTCTTTTCTCATGTCAAATGTATAATTAGTTTACTTTCCCATACGTACTTCTTTTCACATGTCAGTATATAAATAAGTTACCTGGGGTAGTTGGTCTGTGCGCCGTAGTCTAGGTATATAAAGTAGGTAGAAACTTGTAGAAGACTCCCTCGAGTTCTCTTAGGTTCACGCCTAATATAACTTTTGTCACTTTCCTCTATAGTTCTTAAGTTCAGGTGTGACCTGTGACATCTCAGTCACAGTCGCCCTAACATAGGCTCAATTTTGAAGACAGGACAGATTGAAGGATGCTAGAGAATGGGTGTTACAAGTCGAGGCGGCGGGAACGACGAAGGGCCGCCTGATGTGGCTTTCCTGCCATATATGGTAAAAGCGCCTTTTGATTGATAGTTCCTGCCTGTCAGGAAGCTGAATTATGGTAATTGCGCCTTTCAATTGATAGTAACTGTCTTTCGCGAAGCTTCTATGTCACACGATATATGTCAACTGACAGAAATTGTCACCACTTGGATTCCTTAAGTTTTTTCACAGGTTGGTGAACAAGAAATATATATATCAATTTTAGATCAGGCTACAAGATACAGTGGCTCAAAAAACTGTCCCAATGTTTTGAGGTTTTTCACTATTTGTATTATAGCTCAATGAGTTTCATGAATATGATTATGTAATTAATATATTTTATGCTCTTGCATGTGACCTTTAAAACGCATGTAAGATGACGTAATTTTGAGCAGTAAAAGGTGGCGAAATTAAATCAACAACATAATCAATCATTGGGACAGTTTTTTGACCTTCTACTCAACTTTCAGAAATGATGATCTACAGCCACACAGAAAATGTGAAAAATCAAGGAAATATTTACAGATGTTATCTAACATTATATACACACATCTGACATGTTAACACATTATGTTAACTTTACGTTACTATCATAATCTCTACTTTGGTTACTGAGAGCTTTTTTATCATTTTCCAGGTTCTAAAAGACGATTCCGTTTGTGAAAACCAGTCAAAACCATGTTTGTGTAATTCTAATGTCAAGAAATATGAGAAAAAAACTCATTGGAAAGAAGATTCCAATGCTAAAGCTGTTATTCTACCACAATATTCTCTTTTCCTTCCAAATTTTCAACTTTTCAAAGCCTTTTACTGCTCTTCAACTCTAAAATATCATAGTACTATTTAGTAATTATAATATTCTATGTATGTACAAGCATCCTACTCACTCACAGTACATATACCATCCCACTATAAGATAATTTATTCCTTCATATTTTGCTACAAAAGTGTCAGTCAACTTTCAACCTCTTTCTTTCAGATATGTATCATTTATCTGGTCAAATTATAATTATCATTATCCAATGTGACTACCAACCCTTCCTACAGTCTGTCACTGTCTAGTTTCATGATATTTGGACAGATTTCCAATGTTGCAAAAAGGAGAGATGCTTTCATTGCTTACAACAGCCTTAAAATGACATTTTTTTAATAAGATTTGTACCATTTGATGACACTGAGAATGAGATTCAAAGTTATTGACACTGTGAGTGACTTGAATTCTATTTTAAAGCTGTCTAAAGTAAGTTTGATAATTTATTACTCTTTCTTATCAAGAAAAAATCTTTCTTAATGCCTTTTATAGTTGTATATCTTACCCACATGTTTTAGTTTTTAGTTTTTCTTAGTATTAGACTTTGCTTGACATATTTTAAACTGAGTTTTACCTCTAGAATAGTATTCTACAATCAAAAAGTAACAAAAAGACTACAAATAACAAATATAGAGATTATGATAGCAAAATAAAGTAAACGTAATGTGTTAACATGTCAGATGTGTGTATATAATGTTAGATAACATCTGTAAATATTTCCTTGATTTTTCACATTTTCTGTGTGGCTGTAGATCATCATTTCTGAAAGTTGAGTAGAAGGTCAAAAAATTGTCCCAATGATTGATTATTTTGTTGATTTAATTTCGCCACCTTTTACTGCTCAAAATTACGTCATCTTACATGCGTTTTAAAGGTCACATGCAAGAGCATAAAATATATTAATTACATAATCATATTCATAAAACTCATTGAGCTATAATACAAATAGTGAAAAACCTCAAAACATTGGGACAGTTTTTTGAGCCACTGTATGAGACACAATTTTCTCGAGGCAACAAGAAGACGAGGACAGCAGAGAGACACGTAGATAACAAGAAATGACTTCAATCCTCCTAGACAATCCTTCTAGACATGTATAATTGCACGAAAAGGGAATACGCGGCGCGTTCACTCTCGCATCGAACCATGGCCTCGTAAGCATCCCCAGCCATCCTGGTAGCTGTACACCTAGTTTTCAACTTAGTAGAAGTCTCTGCACATGGAAGAAGGGACTTACCGGCCTTCATACACACCAGGAGTTGAACCATGAGGGACGACGTACCAGCCACTCTCATTGGGAGTGGGAGTCAAAGGTATAAATGACTTCGGTTGGCCACCAGGGATGCTGTGGAATTCAAGGCGACAGATGCGGCGGCTGGCATAGAGATCGACGAAGAGCCGGTTGGCGTCATCGAGGCCATCACCGGACTCATAAACCTCTATCTTTTTAGAGGATCCGGCATATTGAAATGTGATTGCCCTGGAATAAGTCAGCACACAAGTAAAACATGGAACATGATCGCTGATGACTTACCTTCCCAAGTAAACACCGGGGTCATTGCCAACACACACGACCCACCAGCTGTCGTCATTGCCAGCGGTCCCAGAGACGGAAGTGGGCTGAGAGGCTTGAGGGCACATGGGTTGAGAGATTCGAGAGGGCGTAATAAAAGGGTACTGAATGGCGGGACGCCGCAACGAATGTGCGATCGGAGTAACCGACCCTCTTGCAACCGAAGTACCCGATGATTACCAGCACGGCGAGAAAGTCCAGCAAGGGGAGAGACAGACTCAGAATAGCGTTGCGTACCGCCAGGCGGGATCACAGGAGTGATTGGTTCCTGTTTGATCTCAAGTTCCCCTTCGACGGCCTTCTGTGGTTTGGGAGTTGCATATGGGGGTGGGATGGAGTTTTCACGAAGTGGAGAGGATGGGTTGACCGGGGAAGGTGAAGGAACTGAACCCGCCCTCTGGACCACGCGGCAGGGAGTATGAGGTTGGGCCGTGAAGTGGTGGTTCAGCCAGTCGTCTGGAACTGGACCAACGAGGCCGTTCTGGAGGGCATCCGCGTAAGCATGCTCTGCATCAGCTACCGAATGATAGCCTTTGAACCGAGCATTAGGGAAATTCTTGGTTTGGGCTTTGGCCAATGACCTGCTGATGTGTGAGAAATTGACTAAAAAAAGAATGGAAAACGTACCATCGGCTGAAAATGCCGTTTTTCCTTCCATGAAAGACGACATACGCCTGTTTATCACAAGAACACTCACAGTCCGGAGGGGTTTCCTGCCAACCGCTGCGAGAGTTGACAATGTTGGTGAAAGGGGAAGGAGAAGGGGAAGGAGTTAAACCCCCTACTCTGGGGTAGGAAACATCCTGGGCCGTTTCGACCTCATCCCTCATTTGCGACAGGGTCAACAAAACTGCTGGCTCATTGGCTGCGTGTTTTCCTGAATTAGCATTCTAGCCAATCTCATTTGAATCTAAACTTACCATCATGATCATCAATGATCTCAACCTCGGTCTCACTCTCGGTTGCCCCATTTAATTCAGGGTCAGTATTGTCTAAACAAGGTCGGTGATAGTGATCGATGATCGGAATTTGATCTTACCAAAAGAGTCCAGCGTTGGGCGTTTGGGGTAGAATCGCATAATGGCAGAGTGTGGTGGGAAGATTCTCTCCAACGTACAGAAGAAAAAGATGCTTGAAAGTAAGGTGAGGCGGCATGAAATTTTCAACTCTTCAACATCCCAAGCACAACCAAAGAATACCAAAGTAGCATCAATATATGGGAAGCCAATGAACATTGATTACATTATGGTCACAAGGAAGTGTGAATTTGTATTCTTAGTCCACCATTCAACATACCTTATCCCCGATCGCGAGCTTCATTCGTATATGTCCCTGAAACATTCCTGAAATGGAAAACACTTTCTCACATACTCTCGGAGCTGCCGAACTTGGCGATGAAACTTACCATGCTCGGAATCCCCTGCAGCCGATGCAGCATGTCCATAAGCAACAACACGTCGAGTTATCTGAAGCCGACAAGAAATCAACATATTTGCGACGGAAAAGCAGGAAGGAGAACACTCTGGCTCTCCAGGCCGCGATGGATGAATTGCGTGCCGAATGTGACACGAAAATCAAAAATCTAAGCGAAACATTTTCAACAAGGGAAAAAGTGGTTCGCAACAATGTGTATAATATATCTTCTTTCAAGCCTGAGAGAAAAGTCAATGAATGGAATGCGGAGATTGCTTACAAGGCCAAAGAGTTACGTGAAAGTGAGTCACCTACTTCGTGTAGCTACAGCCCACAGCTCAATCACAAATCTTACTGATTGGGTTTAGAAGGGGAGAAGGCCAGCCTAGAAAAGGCTCGTGCCGATGTTATTCACGATCGTTCCCAGCGAAACGGCATGCCCCTTCCGCAAGACAAACGCGATGCCATAATGCAGTTTTCACATGAACAGCGGTCACTCAAACGGAATGGAGCCCGGCCAACAAACAAAAGTGCAGCAATGGATGCCAGTTTTACATCCACACGGATACAGGCAGAGGTATGTATTTCATCGCTTGAACTTGCCATCGATCACGAACATCAATTATTCCCAGCTGAAAAAATTAAATTGTCGGACCGGTACTGCGGGTCTTGTGGTAACGACACGCGGTCATATCAATGACAGCATCGCTCCAACCGTTTTTGAGACTGATAACGCGTCAGGATTTTGTCAAAAAGCCCTCGGTCATGCGCTCTTTGACATCGGGACTCGTCTGGAAAGCTGGACTATATTGCAAGGCCAGAGTAAGTCCAAAAAAAAATACAGAACGTAATATAGATCTAACAAAGTAAAACAGATAAAAAAGCGCCTAACGGAACAAAAGAACTGCGCAAGAAATGTGTTAGCTGTATCATTGATGGGCTTCGTATGTACAATGTGCAGGTTTTAAAACACATTTTGACCCTTGATCAGGCGAACTTACGGGAAAAGATGATGCTGTAATGAACTATCAGAATTATGAAGCATCTATCAAATCTCGATACAAGGTTCACCTCGTTGGCTGGCCACCCCACATCCCGTTTGCCAACCCTTCTACCATCAGCACGGAGCATCTACAGCGGCTCAGTGACGCCCTGGAGTCCTTCCACTGTCGATGGGAGCGTATGACTCGAGAAGAAGTCATTGCTCATGTTACCCAACAAGACGTCCAGCATGCTTCCGAGGTGGCAACCAAACCTGGCAGGAAAACTCGCTCCGACAAGGGCAAGAAGCGCTCTCTGAACGTCAATGGGCAGGGACCTACAAAACGACGCAAGGCCGGAGAGACAAGCACAGTTGGAGAGGCACCAAAGAAGCGAACGAGGGTGGCAAAACAACTGCCCCCTCGCAGTGCGGAATTCATTGAATCAGACGAGGATTCACTCTTTGAACAAGACGCAGCCGCCCTCCCAGCCGACACCATTCCTGTCACCACCGTCTTCCCCACCGCCACTGCCCCCGCCGTCACGGCCCCGGTCACCACTGCAACCTCAACCGTTGCTATTCCCGTCTCTGCTAATGTTTCCGCATCCGTTGGAAACATTGTGGCCTAGCTCAATTTTGTTTCATTTACCCGTTAATCTTGACATCTGGCTTTTCTTTCATATCATATACATTGAATATGTATCATAATTTATAGCTTTTTATATCTTGTAATGCAATCTTGGTCTGCTAGTCACCAATTGTGGGGCGCGTCATCAGTGTCACATGTTCGGTCAAGACTCAACAGGCGTGAACGCGTCAGCACGTGCTTCACGACGCGTGTTCGTTAGTTGATCACTGATCAGTTGACACGTCATTGAGTCCACGTGAGAGAGAAAAGAAGCCAACGCCTGCCAGACCGTGCGAGAAAACACAAGGCAGTCTCGGCAACCGCTAAATGAACATATGATGCGCGAAAACATAACATCTCATGATCAATAACATATGATAAACCGTAAGACATATAAATATTGACAAACTAACAGCACAAAAAAAAACATGACAAAAAACAATGACATATATATGTGGCGAAAAAAAACATAACATATGACTATGGTAATCATAACATACACAACATGACAAACATGTCTGATAAAACATAACATATGACCGCAGTAATCATAACATACAACATGACAAAAACATGTCCGATACTTATGACATATGCAGCGAAAAACATATGCGGGCGAAAAAAACATGACAAATAATCAAAACATACAGGAAGACACGCGGAAAACATATCGCGACATACAGAGACCTCAGCGGACATGATATGTGACATAGATGTCAGAATAACATACACCATAACATCTGTGACAGGCGGAATACCATATATAGCAAGCGGAGTAAGGATTAAAGACAAAAACAAATAAAATCCATTTTAGGAAGGCGGACCGACAATGAATAGTCTGAAGTCCCACGGAATCTGAGGGATTATTGAAGGAACGGCAATACATAAAGGGACGCCTAATTAGGAGGTACCGTAGTAATTACCGTCCCTTCTAATAAGGTGACACGTGTGGGAGACCACCACAACCGAAGGAACTGCGAATGTGCAGACTGCTCCTTCGACAAACTCGAACTAGACTGCCTTCACCCACATAAATGCACAACCCGCGCAAAGAACCTTTTGGATAACATCCAGCCTGCCTGGGATCCAAGAATCCACCCTGACCAACCCACCAATCCCCCACCGCAAAACTCCAAACAACACATGACTTTTGTAGAAAGAAAGAAACCCACCTCTATCGAAGAGGCCTTCAGGATAGACCCAACATGCAAAAGCCCCGACGCAGAACAACCTCCGGAAGAGTTAGATATGGAACTCGATGAAGACTACACACCGCTATCTACCATCCACATAGCATGCGCCAGCCGAAACCAACACAGTGACAATGCTGAGGCAAGCTCGTGCATTTTCCTCACCCCGAATGACCCCAGGAACCGAAGCGCCAGGGCACCCGGCCCCCAATCTGGCTCAAACGCAGAACTCTACGCAGTCATCATGGCTGTAGAATCTACAAACATCTACGCCCCCCTACAGATCATCACCGATTCCTTAAAACTCGCTAAATACCTAACCTCCGACTACCAACAAGACGAAGATAACGGGTGGACACAATGCCCCAACAGCCCAGCTATCAAAAAGGCCCTTACCCTACTAAAGGCCAGGAAAGCGAAGACAAGTTTCCACATCTTCGAGCCATCAAGCAAACCCCCCCATCTCCAAACCGCCTATGAAATGGCAATAGAAGCCCTAAACAAACGACCATGGGATACCGAAGGAGCGTCGCTTGCGACCACGTACTACCCTCGAGGAGCAAAACTTGCGACCCAATCCCAAGCAAACCTCTACAAACTCCTAACCGAAGCCTCGAATCCACCTATCAGCAAAAATACCAACGAAAACCTAAGCCGAATCAAAGAGGACATAAAAAGTAGATTTAACTACGCCCCCTCAACTGAGAAGATCTGGTTGAACCTACGAAAAAACAAAAACATCACAAGGAAGATCCGGGAATTCCTCTTCTGCGCTATCCGAGAAACCTACCGCATCGGAAAATTTTGGGATCACATGAACGACGACGAAACCAAATCCAAGCAATTCTGCTCACACTGCAGAGAAACCGAATCAATGGAACATATCCTATGCCAATGCACCATACCGGGACAATCTCAGATCTGGGACATCATAAGGAGAATCTGGACAAGTTTAGGCGAAACCTGGCGGAAGCCACATCTAGGTGAGATACTAGGCATATCCTCAACCAATCGCCAACGCTCGAAAGACAAATCCGCCGAAGGAAAAGCTAGACTATATCAAATCCTCATATCCGAAGCATCACACACCATATGGAAACTACGATGCGACCGAGTACTTGACCACGACAATGAGAACCTCTACTGGCCCTCACGAACCGAAATAGCCAACACCATCAAGTTCAAGATAAACCATAGACTACGTATGGACTGCATCCACGCCGATGCAAGAAAATTCGACAAAAAAGCCATAAGAGAAGACCTGGTAGTAAACACCTGGAAAGGTCTTCTCGAAAACGAAAACTCCCTCGAAGTTGACTGGATAAGCAAGAATAGGGTTTTAGTGGGTAACCGCTTTTTTTGATCCCTGGTCCCTTAACTAGGAACGGAGTCCCACACGATACAGTGCCTAAAGCATTTCTCTATGAAGCTGCTTACCGTCTATACTTCTTTGTTTTCCGCGAAAAATTCGCAGTTATAGTCGACCGAGGAACCTGACCCCTTACGGGCTAGCCGTCAAGTGTCTGAACGTCATTGACTCCACCAAAAAAAAAAAAAAAAAAAAAAGTGACACGTGTGGGAACCACAGGTGACTTTGAGAACAAGATATCGATACCCGAGTACGCCGACATGGAAACCCTGCAGACCGAAAGGACGATACGAGAGATGAATGTCCCGCTCGGTCGTTCACCGAATGATCGTGTCCGTCCGCGCGTTTAAACCTGCCCATTTCCAACCCGCATCAGGGACTATTACCCCTCCTTGTTTCGCACTATGAATTCATACGTCGCACTTATGCAGGGTAAACTCCCCAATTGTTGTTGAGAGGGTCTCCCCTAGGCGTTATTGCAGAGACTACCGTTTATGGTTCAACAAAAGTGATCCAGGCAGAACAGACAATCATTGTACCAAGTAGTCATTCAATTACCTACCCTTGAATGGCTATCAAGAAGATCGCTACTGCTCTTGCAGCTGGGAACAGCGTCATTGTAAAGTTATCAGAGGTCAGTCATAACTCACGCCCATGCTGACTCTCGCTGTCATACCTGAGCCAGCTGGCACTTGTATCTGTACTCGAGTTTGCTGAATTACCCACGGAAGCTGAACTTTGTGCCTCAGACCGACACTATAAATCGCGTCAAGGCTTATCAGTGTATCAACGGTTCTTCCCGGTATGGGCTCCAACACAGGGGGAAAGATTGTCCAGAACCCATTCACCTACAAGGCGGCATTCTGTAGACCATTGTTATTCTCTCACCGCGTCTTTCATTCCAATGCAACTTTAGTATGGAACAAAAATTGGACGTATAAAAGCACCATTGGTGGAAACTTACCTCCTGACTCAATACCTTCATCTACTGAGTGGGATCTAAGAAACCTCCCTGCAGTCTTCCATATTTCTTCCCAGCGATACTGGTCAAATTTCAGCTACCAATGGGTCGGTTCTGCATTTGTAGCTTCACATTAAGTAGGCGTCTCCGGCACGTGTATACCCATTCAAAGCGACTTCTAGGACACTTTCATGTCCCATCCCAATGCCAAAAGTCCAATTATCAATCGCAGAATGGATGATCGTATGCATTCATCCTCTGTGTATAGTAGCCCTCGATCTGAAACCTGCTGTAGGATCTATGATGTCAGTTGATCGTCTTATGCGGATTGAGGACATGGGTATGCAAACATCCGACAAAATATTCTAGATGGAAGAAGAATAGAGACTGCGATGGTTTCAATTTCTCTGCTGGAAGTTTTGAACCTCCTACTGTGATTGTTCATATAGAGGAGCAGGATGACATATGGCGAGGAAGTTCTTGAACCAGCCACCTACGTGCGCAAGTTTCAGGTTCGTTTCATAACAATAAATGTGACAGTTCAACTCATAATCGGCTGCAGGATGAAATTGAAGGGAGGGATCACTCCTGTACATTCCCGTAATTATGGATAGGGAGCCGGCATTTTGACCTCAGATATTTCACGGAGATACGAAGTGGGTCGTGTTGGCCGAACACTCATGGAGATGATCCTGACTTAATAACTGTAAAAGTAGGGGATTTAAAGAAAGTAGAGTAGTAATGGCCGTGAAAAGTGTATTGGAAGTTTCTGAAACTACAAGCTCTTCACAAGGTTTTGAAGAGGGTGGCTGCCGGACCTTTAACGTACGGAAAGCGAGTGGAATAAAACGTAGGCCAAGATACGGAATGAAAACAAGAAAGTATGGAAATCCTCTGGCGACTGGAATTCATCTATCACCTACGGCCTTGCTCCGAGGGTTGGATGAGAAATAAGTTGGATGAGCCTTTAACTTGTATAGCTTGAAGATATATTAAATAAGGACGAATCCGGACCTCGAGCACTTCAGTACTTGATGGGTGTTGAATGACGGGGACGCTGAAAGCTAGATGCTGAGCATTGAAGACTCTAGAGAGACTTGGTGGATACGAGTTATCACCAATAAGGTCATCGGAAGACTGCTTTTCTGAGTCCCAGTGGAGGATATGATTACACATTAATACGCAAATTATAGAAGCGTAAAAGGCATTTCAAGTGGTTGTCCTAACAGCCTCCTTCTCTGGTCCCTGCTTAACCGGTTAGTTCATGTTCGAACGAGGGTGAAAGTGATCATTACTAACCTCTGGGGTTTCCACTGGTGCTTCATCCACGAAGTCGGGTACTTTATTCAGGTCCGAAAGATAAGATGGGCCTTCCTCCTCCTCATCCAGAGCCAATGCCTCCAGCTCTGTTACCTTTTAGCAACAGTACTCCATTGAAATGGTACTAAGGTGCTCACCCGCTTCAAGGTCAGCCTCGTCAAGTTCATCTGGTACAGCGTAAGACCGTCCCAACATTTCTTGAACTTCATTCGCTTGTTCAAGCAAATCTTCCATATCATAGTGAATGTTCTAACCCCATGACCGATACGAATAAGCCATGGCAGAGTCTATAGAAGCGAGAAGTTTCTAAAACGCACCTCGATCTTGTCAATATCAATCTTGCCATATTGTTTCTTTAGTTCTTTGTTTGCAGTCTGCATGGCGTCCATGGTTGCCATAGTGTTTCTTAAGTTCTCAGTTGTTAGTGCAGCGGACTCCATGTTGAATGATTGTTGTGTGAGTTGCGCAAGTTGACCTTCGTACATCTTTTTCTGTTTGAGTGTTCGTAGTGCACGCTGTTGAATTGCTTCCTAGAGTTATTTGTTTGTCATATACGGACATTCAGTTTCGATTAGATTGATGATTGACGCCACGGGAGGAGAGACGGTGGAACATCAGAAAAAGTCCAATTGAGAGGATATGAAGACTTGATATACGCACTTTACCAGGTCCTCCACGCATTTTACTCATTTGATCCTTGTATCGCGCTAATTCACCATCTAACTTCCTCACTTTCACCTCTATAGAGGCCATACGCGAGTCTGTCTAGGGAAAAAGAGAAAGTAGAGAGAACATAGAGATGTCTATGGGTATCCGTGTAATATTCGGTTATGTTGGAAAATAACGGACCGATGTAATGGCATCTTGGAGTGTTGGCTTGGGTTTCTTGCTTGCGGACGAGCCAAATATGCGGTTCATTTGTAAGGTAGAGAATGGTAAGAGGCAGAGCAGAGGCAGACCGCAGTGTAACTAGATCACTGTCACAGCCACGAACATCTTAATCTGCTTTACGTCATTCCTACAGCGGCTAAGCAATGTTTTCATCGAACTGGACAACGTCCATTGATGTGAGATTTTGACAAGCAAATACTCCTTCATTAACGCTCAGTAAAAAAAGTTTTCAGGCATTTTCGGGTATCTCAGGCCCTGAACATAGGCTGAAAATTGTCCTCTTTCTCGAACAATGCGAGAACATGATCAGCCAAAGTTCAGGCAAGTTGCTTTAAATATGGGACATTTGTTGGGCCAAGCTCAGGCTGTGTTCAGGCATCGTTCAAGGTGTAAGAACTTCAACTCTCACCGACCTTCAGGGTGCCAATCGACCCTAAATCGACCCTAAATCAGCCTGCATTATCCAGAATTATGTTGAATTGACCTGGATTAGCCTGATAGATCCTGATAATATTTTTTACTGAGATTAACGCCGCATACTTGTGCTCCACTTGGAGTTCACAGGCTTAATATGTCGCGGGCGTTTGTTTTGTCCGTGTTACGCAGATATATTGATCAGAAGGCAAGGTCAACATTTTGTTGCTCTCGATGATCCTGGTAAGTATACAAGATGTACAACCTGTAGATTTAAGCTCTAAACTAGATACACTGAGGCACATTCTACCTTGTGCTTCCTAGGGGGCTATTGAAAGAAA
The DNA here is from genome assembly GCF_000300575.1 of Agaricus bisporus var. bisporus H97. Taxonomy (NCBI): domain Eukaryota; kingdom Fungi; phylum Basidiomycota; class Agaricomycetes; order Agaricales; family Agaricaceae; genus Agaricus; species Agaricus bisporus. The sequence goes on along the minus strand of NW_006267367.1, from coordinate 1,696,739 downwards.
CCCACGAATTGCGCTTCCAACGTTCAGGACGTCAAGCCTGAAGCAAAAATCAGCTAACCAGCTGGTATAGAAGTGTACACGATGCTCACAGGAATGTATCATGCCCCCAAACACCACCTAGCTCGTAATAGCTGACATTTTCGTTACCAGCCATCCTCAGAGCGTCAGCAATCTCTCGTTGTTGCTCAACAGTGAACAAAATATCACTTTGCACGCCCAACACAAGTGTCGGAATATCTTTCAGAGGTGCCATACCCGCCGCAAGATCGGGAAGGTGTGATGGAGGATTCAAAGGTGGCGGGTGTGATTTAGAATGAGATGTATTGTGTACCTGTTCAATTGATGAAGTGTTTCTCGAATATTCAGGCATGGGCTTGATTTGAAGAGCTTCAAGGGCCGGATAGCTCATGTCAAAAAGATCCATGGCCTTGGAGATGTAGATGAGTGAGTTGGCATCATACTTCAAACAAAATTGTTCTCCCTGGAATCGTATATGTCGTCAGTGGATAACACCAACGGCATTGATTAGTAGCGCACTTGGTGGTCTAGATAAGTTTCAATCAAAAAGTCTGGGCATAAAGCGGGCATTCTATCCGGTCCGAGTTTCTGCGTATTTGACTCTGAAGTTTCACGAAGCTGCCTTCCAAAACGCTGATCCCACTCGGGGCCAGAACGATACGTGATAGTCGCAATCTCTGAAACTCAAACATGAGCAGATACTTGAATGAGATCGTACAAACGGACTCACGTCTCGCAAGTTTCATACCAGTATGAGGCGGCAGACCATCGTAGTAAAAGCCGTTATTCCAGTTGGGATCGGCCATAAGCACTGTACACTGTCAGTAAAAATGACTGATGGCGTACAATAGGGCTTACCACTGCGTTGCGCATACCTCATTGCTATACTGGAGGGAGCGCTCCTTGCAGTTCCACTGATGCTGACGATTTTTCCGACACGACTTGGATAAAGCCAGCCTGCTGCCAAACTTTGCATACCACCCATAGAACATCCGACACTTGCGTACAACTTGTTTATACCTAAACTGTCCAAGAGAACGAATTGCGCTTGCACCATGTCAAATATCGATATAACCGGAAACCTAGTTCCCCATGGTTTCTCTGTCTCGGGCTCAATGGAGGATGGACCCGTAGATCCATAGCATCCTCCGAGGACATTTGTGCAAATGACGAAGAACTTATTTGTGTCCAGTGCTTTCCCTGGACCAATGAATTTCTCCCACCAACCGGGTGCTGAATTCAAAGACGTCGAGGCAGCATGAGACGATGCGGACAACCCAGTATGAAGGAGGATGACATTATCCTTTGCTGGTGAGAGAGTCCCCCAAGTTTCATAAGCAAGATCAAAGGATGGTAGAGGGGTGGTAGTATATGAAAGAGAGAGGGGTTGTGGATGATGGTATGTATGATACGAAGTTGGAGTGGGCCTAGCATAGGGAGGTTCTGGCCCTGTGTCGGATTGTCCATTGCCAGGGTTATATTCAGCTGAGCGCCGCTGAGAAACTGAGGCTATTATACGGGAAGCACGAACTGCATGAGCGTCAACGCAGGGAAAGTGCGGTTGGCCACAGGTAGTATTCCGGGGTGAAAGGTGTGCGGAGGACGACGAAAAACGCGCGCGCGGCAGTCGCAGTTTTGTCCTTGGAAACGACTTGAGCAGTGAGTTGAAAGCCATGAGAGACGCGCTGCATGATTTGTGATTTGTGATTTGTGATTTAAGCAAAGATGGATTCAGTCGAAAGAATTACGTCAGTCTAGTACATTAGACCACATGATGCTGCTAACGTAAATACCGAGCTGCTCCTATCGTCTCTGCAGTAGACTTTGTAAAATATTCGTGCCGATTGAGATATGGCGTGTATGGTGCACGACAAACGAACAGAGTTGGCACGGCACAGGTTGAGCAGGAGCTCAGCAGGGGGCAGAGTTGAGTTGCAGTCTCCTGTGGACGTTGGCTGGCTCCGGGGATTGCCCTGGTAGCGAACCTTAAGCTTAGACTTGCAGTCATCTCCTGCTTTTTTGGACCGGGCCCTAATGTGCTGCCGACGTCCTGAATGCACGCACCATCTCATCCCAGCTTGCCACCCCAGTGCACTCTTGCTCATTCCGCTCTCCATCCACCCCTCGCATCAATCGACCCTGCACGCCCTGCATCCGTGCACTTCTTCCCTCGCTCCGTGCTCTCTCGCGAAGAGCCCAAACACGCTAATAGACACCCGGTCCATCCCTTGCGCTTCTTTGGGAAGTTTTCAAAGGCTAAAGATGTGCGTACTGATTTAGCTGGATCATGGATGTGCCACGAATAGCATCCATCGTGCTCAACACGTGTATTTATTCGATCTCCAGCTCTCCTCTTTTTTCCGCACAGGCTACCTATTGCGGCCTAATATACTCCAGGTGACCTCACATCCTCTGCCTTCTCATCTACCCATGCTGAACCTTGCTCGATTTTCAAAGGCGGCGACTGCTAAACTTGGCCGCCCGGGCTATGCCGGTTCAACGAACGCATCATCTGGACCACAAACTGCTCACTTGTGTGATATGCCTTCGACCACAACAGAAGCTGCGGAAGAGAGACCAGCACGAAAGGCAAAGAAGGAAAGCAAGGTGTGTACTCCACTCAGGGGCCTTTTACATACTTAAGCGCGCCTGGCGGAACGCCAGCTCTGCACTTTCCTCACCCGCTCGCGATCACGTTCACGATCAAAAGTCGACCTCTCCCTTTCTCCCAAAATCAACGAGCCGTCACGCAAGACGGAGTCTTCGGGCTCGAAACCCCCTCACAGAATACCCTCTCGCCCGCTATCTTCAACCACCAGCTCGACCGTCACACCCAGCACGCCCAAGGCTAGAAAAAAGCCCTCGTCCTCTATTCCTGTCCCCACCCCGAAACACCCAACAAACGACATCACGAACCCTCGGAAAAAGATTAATTTGTTCGGGATTTCAATTCGGCGCCCCTCGCTAGGTTCTTCAAAATCAAGATCGAGGTCAAGGTCGCGGCCGGGCACACCTCAGCAGTCTGCGGATGTCCCACCTCTACCAACCTTTGGGTTCGAAGAAGATTCTCGGGGTTTACCTCAGGCCCAGACTTCACAACCATCCTTGCGACCTTCTAGTCCTACTCCGCTTGATAGGAAGAGTCCTCATGGAAAACAGCATTCAGCCAAGCCTCTTTTTGACCGTAGTCTCCCGCAACCTCCGGCAAACAATGTCAGTCCTGATGCTCAGATCGGTTCTCCGACCATGAAGGAGTATTTTGCAGGTTCGCATTTTAGTCTTTTCGAATGTGTCTGAAATACTCAAACTCCCAACCAGCGAAGGATTCAAGGCGAGTTCGACATCACACATTGCCGACACCTACCAGCCTCGTATCGGCGCCCGTAAAACAAGGCCCGTCATCACAACGACAAAGCAGCAAAACCACCGCGGGTCGTCCAGCTGCTGATTCTCATGCTCCTCCCCCTTCCTCTCTTAATTCAAATATCCCAAAATTGACCACTTCTGGTGCCCCTAGGATCGTTCAGACTCCTGCAACTCCTGTACGCTCGGCTACAGTGCCAGAACGCAAATTGTCGACAGCTGTGGCAGCAGCTTCCAAATCTGCTCCTGGTCGTAAGAATTATTCATTAGATACTGGCTATCGATATCGTGGCACGATGGATATAGTAAACGAAGAAGGAGGGCTGTCAATGGCGTCAAATGACATTCTGGTATCTCGGATAAATTCGAAAATAAAAGGGAAAGAGAAAGAAATGGAGCCTGTATCTGTGCACCGCAGCAAGTCTAGGGTGAATGCCAACGTTCGGAGCACAAGACATGGTAGTTTTGATTTCGAACGTCCGGGAGTGAACATTGTTGGGATGCAAAGAACCACGAGCAATAGAACCGTGACTTCTGCTGCAAGCGGATGGAGTCAGAGCGGTGATGAAATAATTGCGAGAGAGAGCGCGTTTGGACCAGGACTAGCAGGTGTGGGAACTTTACAGAGAGAGACATCAATGAAGAGAGGGAAGGACAGAGAAGTTAAAGAGAGGGAAATACAGAAAGAAGCAGCAAAGAAGGATACACCCGCGAGGATTCACGAAGGGTCACAAAAATCCAATGCTTCTCCCGCTCACTCGAGCAATGGTCATCAAACACCACCATCTGCAACGAATTCTGCCAAGTCATCGAGTTTAGGACGAATATCTGGGAGGCGGTTCCTTGGAAAAGGGTTGTCCACAAGTCGGGCATCGACCCAGCATGGTCTTTTTTCCTTTGAACCACCGGTCCCCTCGCCAACGTGGAGTGCTCCCAGTACAAGTACGACGAAGGAGGTGTCATCGCAAAGTGGGCGAAAGGAGAAGAAGACAGAGCGGACACGGGAAGAAAATGAAAGTTCTATCGATATAAAAACCTCCCAAGGGCGCGACCGACCACCGATATCTCTTCCTCAGCTACCAATCGGTACTAGATCGGGGAGGAAAGGTCGGTCACTGGATCTCAACCTGGGGCTTGCTTGGGCACCTTCAAAGGTTAGAGAGGATGCCCTACTCTCCACCTCATTATTGTTCCATCGATCAATAAACAACACATCCAACCTCAAGTCAACCCCCATTTCAGCATCTGCCAATAATTCCCCAGACAGTAAGGATCCAGCATCAAAACAAGTAACATTAGAAGAAAAATCGAAGATCGGCCGGGAAACCGCTGAACTTTTTCGGAACGTTCTCGGTGAAGCTCGTTACATGCGGTTTAAAACTTGTAAGTTCTAGATGCTTGGCTATATGCTCCGTTAATGATTCATGCCTGTCCCTTGCACCGTTTCAGATATCTACCAGTTTGATGCTCGCGAAATCCCGTTTGACGGTCCAACCGGCATTATTTCAAGAGTAGATGCTTTACTTTCTACAGTGCAGACGCTGGGGCTCAACGAGAAGCGTCGACTTATGGACAAGCTCGTTCGAATCATACTCCAAAATGCCTGATTACTTCCTTCCTATCCACCAGTGGTCCTCACTCTGATTTTCTGCCTTGTGAATATTTTTTCTTTTGCGTGGTTTTTTCAATGTTAGATTTATGTGTTTGCATTCATGGTAATACCCTTACTGCACTCTTCATGTATACCGTGGCACCAGCGGACGACACCAGTGCGTGTTCGAGAATTGTTTTTATGTTATTTCTAAAGTAGATAGTGTCATTGTTTTTCCCTTTCGACATGCCCTTTTTTGTCTTCGTCACCCGTTGTTCCCATAATTGTCGATCTATAATATTGGTATATATAATATTTATACGTAGAAATATAGTGAAATGTCGTATGTATTCGCTACGACGGTCATTGGTATTACAGATCTGAAACAAGATACGAATTGAAAAAGCCTACGAGCGTAACTGAAATGGTTTATGTAGCAGGTCGCAAAGCACGGAGGCGTTCTGCCAGAGTCTCATCTTCCTCCAAAACACGTTCTTTCGGGCTTGGTGCACCGAGGGCTGTTACATCCTGAATAGCAAGGTCGTGTTGGAGTTCAATATTAGCTTCCTCTGCTGTCTGGCGTAAAAGCATGTCAATCTGATCTTGTGGCGCCGAGACAGCGGTCGTGGATCCCATTGCGTCCTCCATGTACCCTGTCTGGACATCGAGATCGGAAAATTGCGACTCAAACTTATCCATTACCATCGATATCTAAAATGACGATAAGATGGCTTTTCTTGAGCATGATACATTCGGCATACCCTTTCAAGGTTCATGCTCTCCATAGCTTTATCCATACCCCGCACGACGGACGTCATGTTGCCGGTGACTTGACGCATAGTCACGGCAGTCTCTACTCGACTTGCCACTGCGTCGAGACGACTCGATAATCTGAGCAGATTAAGGGATTCACTTTTCTTTCTGATAGCATTGGAGGCATATATCCGAGCCCCTTCAGTGTTTCCCTGTTGCAGAGCCTACACCGAGCAGAATCTAAGGATCGACCCAAATGATATGTTGGATCGTTCAACACACCTTCTTTACTCTCGCCTTTTCTGTGTTTTCGTCTTTCTGGGCTTTCTTTGCTTGACGGCCTAGTGTCTTCGCCGTGAACTGAGTTCGATGTTAATGAGATGACGACATGGTAGGATGTTACGATTGAGAACCTGCCTTAAGCTGGAACAGTGTCTCTAGTCAACGTCAGTATACCATAAGCGTAATTTATAGAACCACCCACTTTCAAGATTGCTCATTATCGTAATGGACTGGTGAAGGTAGAAGCTGCGAGGGTCGAATGAGCTTCCCTGGACCTTTGCTCAGTGCTTCCGCACTGCCACTGATACCAGCTTCGTTTCACGTGATAATTCTACACGTGGTTAACGTGACTTGTCACTTGGCGCAATGAACCTCGACTCGCCATTGCTCTTCCTTCAAGCTTTACTTTCAGGCCAGTCCGAAGGAGCGGCTTGTCTATGGGACTCCTTTATTATGTGAGGTATGTGTCGAACATAATTTAAAGAAGCCTGTTTCTAATTTGTGATGCCCCCGTAGCTACTTAGCCGTCCTAGCGGCATTCGCTTTCGTCACCCTTTCGCTAGGTGTGCCTAGCTCTTCTTAGACAAGCAGTTGGAGCTGACTGATCACAACCTATTGGAAAGCGAGTGGATTGTTGTATGTATCAGAGCTGATAGAGGAACACTGCAGACTTGCCAAGCAAGTCGGTCAGAGAGGAATATTGGTATGTTGTTCGCGTTAGGACAAATAACTACTGATACTTTATCAGGCAATTATAGTACTTCATCTCGTTTTCTACTTCACGGATAGTTTTCCCCTCTCCCAGACGATGTTCTCAATTACCTGCCACATCGTATACTTGCAAAATTTCTCCCACACCTGGCCTCTAATATCTCTTTCCTCACCAACTTTCTTGGCTTCATGCGTTTTGGTCATCGCCGATCATTTTGTCTGGTTCTTCTACTTTTCGCGTTTAACACGAGAGGCAAAATATTCCAGAGCTTATCGCGGAGGAGGCCCTACTACTCCCGGATTTACAGAAATCGCTTCTTTCTTCGGTATATGTGTATGGCTGGCGCCCTTATTCCTGTTTCTTAGTTTGAGTGCAAATGACAATGCACTCCCAACTTCTACCGGTGTGTAATCTTCTTCTCTAATCAACTACTGTTTGTTGAACTTTATTCTTAGCTGAGCAAAGTTCCTCCGTCCCGACGGGCTCTTCCCCTACACGAGTATCGCTATTCCGTTCAATATTTTCCTTTATGTCCTTTGGTCCATTATCCAAAACAAAATCCTCCCAGCAAGGAAATGGGGGAATAATTGCTCCTCGTTCTCCTGTAACCACGCGCCCGCCCCCTCCTTCTCAGTATCCTCCGCCGTCCTCTCCTCTCGCACAGCACGTTCGTCCCCGTTCTCCAGCACCACCGCGGTCGCCTGTGCGTCCACATCATGTGATGAATGGCGCTCAGGAAATTGAAATTCAAAATCCGAATGCTTCTACAAACTTTCGACTACATGCTCCTCCAATGACGAGACGACGCCCAGCTGGAGATGCGTACGGACCTGGCATACTTAGATCCACGTAACCTAACAAAAGTTATGTGTTCCACTAGTTTATTTCTATACATCGGTTATGATGGTCAAATTGAATGATTTCCGATGCAACAAACCGTCATCGGTTGTGAAAGTTCGCGCCACTCTATTTATTAATGTAATGCTGTGATCAAGTTAAATGATCAGGTTAGTCAGCTCGTTAACAGACCCACATAAGAGGAGTTTTGAGGACGTCATTCTCCTTCGAAAATTATGTATTCGACTACTCTACGCCCCGAAAATCGCCCTTTCAATCACATCCTTCATTCAAAGGGCGCCCAAGGTCAGCAGGTCAACCAGTTCGATACTGGTCTGCGCTCTGTTGCAGGTAAGTACGCATTCTGACGTGTGATTGATTGTGAGTGCGAGAACTGAACATTCGGTCTAACACAGGAGCAGAGGTCATTATTGCAATGATCAGGGCCAGGCGGTTTGTCAACAGACTCATTGTTGGGCACAATAAACTTGGTGACGACGGTTGTTGTCGCCTCTTCGACTTCCTAAATTCTCCGGACGGTCAGAGGTACGACATCGAGGAGATCAGCCTCAACTCGAACGGTATTGGAGACGAGGGGCTCCTTTCCATATCAAAATACATAAGTTGTAATGAGCGGCTTCGAGAACTGTTTCTTCAACATGTGAGGCAACTCTGATTCGCGTTCTAACAGCGTTGACGGCTCTTTGCAGAACGTATTTACCGGAAGACCCGATGTTACTGACTCATTGACGGCTGCTGTCAACTCGTCTCGACTCGAAGTACTTTCGGTTACGTCGAACAGACATCTGTCGGACACTTTCTTGGCTCACTTCTTGACCCACTTGGATGCGCCACATCTCCACGAGTTACACTGTTCAGGAATCAACTTGACGTCAGTGTCAGGAAGCGTAATCTCTGCATATATCTCTTCTCCTCGGTGCAGATTGTATGTCTTGAAATGCAATGGCAACTCCCTGGGCCTTCGTGCTATCAAGACCATAATTCGGGCTGTAAGAGATAGCAACTATAGTCTTCGAACCATTGAGTTCTACGCCAATCAGCTCGAAGCTGACGATGCAGACCCTACCGATGGTGACCCCGAAGATGATGAGGACAATATACACAATTGGGTCGACTGCGAGGGTATACTGAAGCGTCTTCTGCTGCGTAATAATCACCTGAGGCGAGAGGTTAACAAACAATCTCTTCTTCTGTTGCGTTGTGCTCGCTCACTCCTATTACACGGCGAACACAATGTGACACAGGTGCGGCACGAAATCACTCCAAGTGCTAGATCTTTTACTTTAAAAAATCTACCTGTGGAATTGCAGCACCATATCTTATCCTTCTTGGCCCCCTCACTCTCATTATCTCAACTTATCCATATATTCCACTATGCATCATCTATCAAAACGCTTCCACCACTCATTCCATCTTTCTCCACGATCAGGCGTAATGCACTTATGGGAACCGCATGCATTCCCCCCGCCTCTAGCATTGAATATGCTCTGGGAGGAACTGTTTGGGCTCTAAGAGCTAACCATCGTGATAGCCCATTCTATCCATTCGCTGTGGACCGTGCTATGGGAAGTTCCAATGCCTCCCTTTGTAGGCGGGATAGGGAACGTCTTCGATTTCTCATAGGCGTAGGATGCGACGTATTTGAGCTGAATCCAGGAGAGGGCCCTCGCGGGCCTCGGGAATTATACACATTATCATTGTCGAATTAACTGAGATGTTTTAATCATGTAGATAGGATAGATACCTTGAATTTGTAGCCACCGTTTTCGTCTTCACTGGTAGTGCCAACGGATCATGGTCGGCCGTCATTTTGTCGGGTTGTGTTCTGTAATGTAATTGATCGGAGTAAGGGACGTGACAGCGGGTGTTGTCAGTCACTGCCTATGAATCCTAGTGACATCCACCTCCACAAACCTGGTTCATCTACCTCGGCAATAGACCTCATAGGTCCTGGTCTTTCAGCACCAGACTCACCGTCACTGGACACCTCCGACAGCAGGGTATCTCTTTCTCGCCGGCGCAGCTGGTCGCATAGACCCCTCGAACCGGGACAGGATCCCTTGCGACTAGACCTGGCTCAAAACATATCAACGACAACGCGTTCTGCACCTGTGAAGTATCGCAACGAAGATCCTTTTGGAGATTCACCAACAGAAGACCGCGCCCTTAGAAATTATCCTTATACTGCTGATGTGGTGGGGTATACCAGGCCGACATCCGAGGCCTCGCAGGCAGGGGTCTCGACCGTATCCTTGATCCCGTCGGGTGCTTTCGAGGATAGAGAGGATGACGAGGCTCGTTTGACAAAGGCGAAAACGGGGATATCACAAGGTGATTTGGAGCGGTCTCTTGAAAATTCACGACGACGGACGTTGCGATACAGTATATCTCCTTCCCCACTAAAAAAGACTGGCTCTGTGTTTCGGAATGCATCGCAGAAGTTGAAAAGAATATCCTCAAGGGTGGCAAATCTAGCGGGGAACGGGTTGGAGAACCAGGTCAGGCTAGGAGATGGTGAGGGTGATGAATCGAGGGAGCCCGAGAATAAAGAAGACCAAGAAGAGGATCTCTCCAAGATGCTTCTGTTACGTGGAAGAACATTAGGTTTTTTGGGCTCTGATAGCAGGCTACGGCTGACCCTCTACAAAATGCTCGTCAACCCGTATGCTCTTTTCGCCTGTAGTTGGGTCGCTTTGACTGATTTTGAGGTTACAGTTGGACAGAGCCCATTATACTAATTCTTATAGTCATCAATGCTATCATATTGACCATCCAAGCTTTTCCTTCCCTCACTCTTCCGTCTTCCGATCCACCACTTCCTCCACATATCTCGGGTTATTTTCATACTTGGGAAGATTGGGCGTTGTTTGCCATTTTTTGTTTCTTCACGTAAGTCGTCCGGGCATATTAAGTGGCTCCTACTGACCATCCGTAGTATAGAAGCCTTTGCCCGGATATGCGTGATGGGTTTTCTATTTGATCCCGAAATCAAAATGTCGTCGATGTTCTCGGCACCTTCGTCCGTTGCCACACCATCCGGTCAGGCTTCACTCTCACGCGGTCTGAGTATCACACAACGATTTCGTCGAGCTCAAGATACTCTTCTGAGGCCATTTGCACTCTATCCACGCTCACATATACCAATTCAGGATCCACAAACTCAACACTCTCAAACCCGGTCCCGTCCTCGTGCACAAGCCACATCTGACTATCCTTTGGCAGAGAAAATCCTGAATGCAGTTCAAAGCGCTCATGATGCTATTCGTAATGCACCAGAGAAAACATTTTTATCTCATGCTATGCGTTCGGATAATGATGATTCAATAGCGCTTCCTTTTCGTTTAAGTGTGCAACACATTCACGATAAAGTGAAACGGGGTTTGCCTTACCTGAGGCAAAGCTGGAATCGGATTGATTTCGTTGCTATTGTCAGTTTCTGGATCATGTTTGCATTGGCCACAACAGGGGTGGAACGAGGACGATATCATATTGGACTATTTAGAGCGATGAGCGTGATTAGAACTGCGAGACTTTTGACGATCACATCTGGTACTACAGTGAGTGATTTTTTGAAATTTGCTTTTTACGCATAGATACTGATATATCATGGTATAGACTATCATGCATTCATTGAAGACAGCGAGACCTCTGCTCACGAGTGTCGCGTATTTCGTCATTTTTGCCATATTGCTGTTCTCGTGAGTGCAATTTCCGTTTCAAAGCTGCGTTTGCTGAACGGCAGACCAGGATTATTGGTGTTCAGTCCTTCAAAGGTTCTCTTCGGCGCACATGTGTCCTCAGCAGTACATTAGGCGAAGGCAATATCACACTTAATCAACAATTCTGTGGAGGGTATATTGATACAAATACCCTTCAGCCTATAGGATTCATACAAGCGAATGGTGAAAATGCATCAGCGACTAAAGGGTATATTTGTCCCCTTGGTCAAGTTTGTCAAGTATGGTTGCATGCTATCTATACAATCATCCGTTGATGCGCACCTTTTACAGGAGTCGACCAATCCACAAGATGATATTGAAAGTTTCGATGCAGTTTGGTATGCTGCTTTGCAAGTTGTCATTACAGCCACAGCCAATGGGGTGAGTAGCGCGTTAAGCCATACGATAAAAATACTCAAGGATCCGCTTCCTAAACTAGTGGACGCCCTTGATGTACGCTATGATTGACTCGGAGTTTTTTGCTTCCTGCTTTTTCTTCATCATTTGCGTTGTCGTCTTAAATTTCTGGTTGATCAACTTGTTTGTGGCTGTGATCACAAACACGTTCGCGGCGATACGTTCTGAAACCAAGAAGAGTGCATTCGGTGCTGCACCGTAAGTTTACATGACATCAATATATCCGCTGATCATTCTTAGACTATTATTGTGACAGTCTGGTGCCTGTGAATCAAGATGATCAGGATGAAGCTTGGGATGGGAGTCCTCGCGCTATCTACCGGAATCGCAATTGGGCTAAAATCATTTATGACCACACCCGGTGGTGCTGGGTTCTTCTGGCACTCGCATCTCTTGTTCTCCAAGCTACTCGTGAAGTTCACCTATCACCCACGCATCTTGATGTCATGTTTTACGGTGAGCTGGGCATCACGATCGCGTTCGACGTAGAAATCATCATTCGGATACTCGCGACCTTACCCACTTGGCGGGACTTTTGGATTAAGGGAAGGAATGTATTAGATTTGGGTCTCGCGATCGGGTGCAGTGTGATACAGATTCCCGCTATCCGAAACAGTGATGTCTACGAGTGGTTCACGATCTTGCAATTGGCGAGATTCTACAGGGTGATATTAGAAATTCCTAGGATGAAACCGTTGTTGGTTAGTTCTCAGTGCTCCTGGCCAATTACGTTTTACTGAATCACAATAATTCTTTCCTCAGCTAGCAGTTTTTGGGAACCTCTATGGTCTTGCTAATATGTCACTGTTCCTCATCTTGATCAACTACATTTCGGCCCTTGTCGCCGTGCAGCTGCTCAGGGGAGATTTTAAAAAGGATGATACCACCAATTTCGGAGAGTTGTTTAATGCATTCCTAGCTATATGGCAGGTATTCTCTTCCGAGGACTGGACCAGTGTCTTATACGGCGCTGCGAGTGCGGAACTTCACTTGGGTCAGGCTCTCGTCGTGATCGTGTTCATGGCATCATGGATGCTATTTTCTAACTGTAAGCTTTTCTTTGCACCTATACTTCTTACAAATCTCCTAATTACCTTGCGTGTAGTCATCGTTTTGCAAATGTTCATTGCTGTCATAAACGAGAACTTTCAAGTAGCCGAGGAAGCGAAGAAATCGGAACAAGCCAGCAAGTTCTGGGCTACACGAAATGCGAGAGAGGGAAAACCAACGTGGATGAGAGTATTGAACCCATATCGGTGGTTCAAGGCCAATCCAGTGACGGTGAGGGTAGATGAACTACCCAGTGGGTTGGTCCTACCGATGCAGAAGAATCTGGTTGTAGGGTATGGAAATAACGCGAATGTGAGTGGTGCTGCGAGCGCAAGTACCGTGAACGTTGCCGGGCTCAGTGGAACCGAAAGGTTACTGGACGGTGAGGGGTCGGAGAAAACTGCAAGACCAAAGGTAAATGTCATTATACTTCGTCAGCATAATTCTGACCCAGAACAGCGGAAAATAACTTCTCGCAAATTCAAGCCTGGTCATTTTTCCACTAAATCTCTCAGTGCTTTGGAGAAACTCTTTGCGGGGGAAACCATGCACACCAATGATATTCCATTAGCAACACTACGGCATGCAAGGCAACCACAAGCAGAGCCTCAAATTGGTACACATGTTCAAGAAGAGGTTGAGCGATACTTGTAAGCATTTCACCTCCTTAGTTGTACGGGTAATAATCGATACACTCAGGGAACTCTTGACACTTGTTCATTCTGAACAAAATGCTGTTGTTGATGACCTTGAGGATGAAATCAAAGAGCGCCGGGCTCTCAAAGCTGATTTCATTCAAGACCATCCGACATATGACAAAGTCATCTGGGTCATCTCGCAGAAGAATTGGATACGTAGATTATGCCAACGCGTCGTCCGACCAGCCCGTGGAGAACGTATCTTCGGGACACCGCATTCACCTATCGCTCATCCTATATTTCAACTACTCATCTTACTCACGGTCATTGGTGGCATCATCGTTGAGGGCATTTCTACCCCTCTGTATAGGCGCGACTACTATGCTGAACACGGATTCATTCGTGGGTCGTGGTTCGACATTGCAGAAGCGACCTTCGGTTTCATCCTCTTTCTGGAATTTGTGATTAAAGTCGTCGCCGACGGTTTCGTCTGGACACCCAACGCATATTTGCGAAGTATATGGAATATTCTAGATTTTTTGATCATGGTCGGCGTCATCGTGAATGTGACCACCGGTCTGATTTTTGTTGGCGGGTTGACGAGATTAACGAGGTCGCTGAAGGCTCTTCGAGCGCTCCGGCTGATTACACTCATTGATCGTATGCGGAACACCTTCCAGTCTCTCATCATCTCCGGGGCCATTCGGATTCTGGATGCCGCGGTACTCGCGATCTTGTACATGATTCCCTATGCCGTCTGGGGTCTGAATATCTTCGCAGGTAGAATGCGGTCCTGCAACGATGACGGTGTTAACAACATGGCAGAGTGCATCGGTGAATTCGAGAATGCCGTTGTGGGGGATTCATTTGGGTACATGGTCCCTCGAGTGTGGAATAATCCTTCGCCGTCGACATCATTCTCATTCGATTCTTTCAAAGCCAGTTTCTTGATCCTGTTCGAGATTGTATCTTTGGAGGGCTGGACAGACGTAATGTTTACTGCCACATCTATCACGGGGAAAGATCAACAGCCTCAGAAGAATGCATCTCAAGCGAATGCGATCTTCTTTCTAATCTACAACTTACTCGGCGGTGTTGTTATTTTGACCCTCTTCGTCAGGTACTTCCTGTTTCTCTCGGTTTTCTGATGTGACACTAAAAATCGTTGTCTACTGCCCACAGCATCATTATCGGGAACTTCAGTTCCAAAACTGGTTCTGCATTACTGACGCAGCCTCAACGCGAGTGGATCGACCTGCAAAAGTTGTTTAAAAGACAAAAACCCTCTAAGCGACCTCCGCATAGACCTATAAACAAGTTCCGGGCTTGGTGCTATGACCGAGCAGTGCATAAACGTGGGTTGTGGTCGAAAGGAATGACGTTGCTATTCGTTTTGCATATCATAGCCCTCATGTAAGTTGTGACCACAACTAGCTCGCTGTCGATGCTAACGAAATTCAGGACGCAGACATTCCCGTCCAACAAAGTTGTAGAATTTTTGCGCAGTGAGTAATAATTAACAGCGACAAACATGTACTAATCGGATTGCAGATGATTTTTTTTTGGTGCTGATGCTCATTTACCTTATTGATATTGCTGTGCGGTGGCATGGACTTGGCTGGAAAAGCTTCCGGGCTAATGGATGGAACCTCTTTGACATCGTTGTTGCTTTTGGCAGTTTCGTTACCACCCTCATCGTGCGATCTGGATCGACGAGCTTTTTGGTCCAGCAGTTACAGAAGCTGTTTCTTGTCAGCATTGCATTCAAACTAGTGCAACGAGCAAATAGCCTGAACATGTTGTTCAAAACTGCCGTGTACGTGCACTGCCTTTCGTTTTGCCTCGTGTCTGAGCTAATTGTTGACTCAAAATTTGAATATGATCAGTTCTAGTCTACCAGTCATCCTGAGTTTGCTTGGTCTTTGGTTGATATTGTTCCTCTTCTTCGGAATTTTAAATGTCGAAGTGTTTGGTTTGACTAAATGGGGAAACGGGGAGAGCAGAAACCAAAATTACTCGTCTTTAGGGTCAGCTATTGTTATGCTGGCCTTCATGAGTGCTGGGTATCTATTCTCTTCGGGTCTTCACCGAGATTTGAGCTGACTTATCTTATCAGCGAGGGTTGGAATGGCTACATGCACGATTTGTAAGAAGATGATCGTTCGAGTGGATTGGACATTGATTTGACGTTATCGTAGCGACCTAACATATCCCCGGTGCACGAATTCTCCTGGCCGTGAATCAGAGTCAGACTGCGGTAGCACCGCATGGGCTTTTGCATTGTTTATAGCTTGGAATCTTCTGAGCATGGTACGAATTTTGTATTCATCGGAATTGGTCCAAACCTAACGAACGGGACAATCAGTACATATTTGTCAACATGTTTACTGGTAAGCAACAACTTTCTCATCTCTATTTGACAGCTTCCAAACCTTTGATAGGTGTGGTTGTTGAGAGTTTCTCCTATGTGTTCCAAGCTTCTGGGCGCGGTGCCAAATCGATATCCCGCGAGCAGATGCGTGCGTTCAAGAAGCTCTGGGCCGAATATGCAAACCCCAAAGGCTATCTCGAACAACGGCATTTTGGCGCCTTCTTCTATGTAAGTGTTCAGTAGTTTATTTAAGAATCACCTCAAGTTTTCTTCAGCGTTTGAGTGGGGCTTTTGAAGTGAAAATATATCCCACGGAACTCAGTATCCCCAATATCAAAGCTGGTTGTACGAGGCCCCCCGTAACGAATGATCATCCCTGTGGTTACCAAACGCTCGACCTCGCAAATCTTGCAAAAACACTGGACAAGATGGATCAAGTTGCTATCAGGAAGCGTAAAGCCACTTTTAACAGACTATATCATGAAGCCATCATCTCCCATCGCCCTGGTATTGGAATTACGTTCACGGACACACTGTTGTTACTCGCCCACCATAAACTCATTGTTGACGCCGACGCCTTGGTGTGAGTGTCTCTGCACCCCTATTACGCAGCTCAAAAATTCATCTTGTCAACAGGTTTGAAGATCTTGTAGTCAGAGCGGAAGTTAATAAGGTGGTAAACGACCTAGTTAATTTGGATAGAGTCCGTTCCCTGCTTATGACTATCTCCCAACGCCGTTGGTTCCTTGCTACTCTTGAGCAGAAGAAAGCTAGTAATCGTATCGATCGTGCTACTCGAGGTGCGAATGATTGTTGCCTATTGTTCCATATCTCACCATGGATATAGCTATACCTTCCATATTTGTCGAGGCTTTGCCAGAGTCACCCTTCGATTCGACAAAAGATATCGCCAGTGTTGGAATCATGACTCCCCCCTTGAGCAGCCCAATTCCTGGTGACTTTAGATTTAACACTGCCGACGTTTCATTCTCTCCAGATGGCTCCAGACTTCAAAGGAGTAGCAGGAGAAACAGCGATTTCAGCATGTTCGCCATGGATATCCCTTTCAGATCACCGTAGGTCTTCTAGGCAGTTCATGAAAAAGATTTCATTTAAGTTTTTCATTTTACAGCCGAGCATCCATCAACGTAGATGATCCTCAAGATATTGTTATGTCGATGCAAAACTCCCGGTGGGGAGGTAAGCCCTCATTACTGAGGCGAGAATGATGGTAAATTGACTTATACTTCCAGATCTTATGCGAACTGCTGCAGAAGAAGAAACCGATAGACGATAGACTTATTTTTATTATGTTTTTTCGCCAGCATCACATTGCTTCCGATCATATACCCGTCGCACACTTTCAATGGACTTCACAATGGTTCAAGGACGCTATTAATTTCATGTGTGTTGCTTGTAATCTAGTAGCATTAAATGTATTTAGTCCGGACTGGAATAATCGCAATTCGGAATTTTTATGAGTTCCCTGATTCTGCCAGTGTCCGTCGCAACTCCATGAATACTGTTATTAGCTGGATTCACCAATGAGGCAGAGCGAGGCAATCAGGCTACTTTTCGACTTACTTCCCGGGCAAATAAACAAGTGTATTCAAATGACAACTCCCGGTAATCAAATAATCATTTCAGTACTCTGGAACTACCTTCTCCTCTCGTGCGGTGCTAGTAATGCACCTGTACCTCGGCAACGACCCTCGTACCTTGTACCTGATAACTGATGAAAAAGATGAAATCCTAGGTCGACCACGCCGTGCGCTTGTATTTCGTGAAGGTCAGGGGAAATCTCAAGTAGTTGTGGAATTTCTTCCGACAAGAGAGGTCAATCAAAACAGCCTCGTCAAACTTACGACAAGGACGGTGAAAGGTTGCTTGGGCTTAATATCCATTGACAATGGTCTGTTCTTTTAAATCAAAACGTCCTGTAGAAAGTATTGACTACCGACAGATATATTCCTTGCCGTCGTGACTAGTGCGACAGAAGTTGGGAACACTCGACCATCTACCATTTCACCGGAATCAGTCGCGAGAATACACGAAGTCGGCTTCTACAGTATAACGTCTGCTACATGGGATGATCCTCTTCTCAATGAGTCTACCCTTGGACCTGAAGCCATTGATACTGCATTTAGAGAAAATTACAAGAGTAGTCCCGTGTTTGAACACCCTTGCATGCCATTGACCAAGATCATGTCGTCTGGGACGTTCTACTATGCCCTAGAGCCGACTTGGGATCTGTCCTCAAGACTTGCGGTACGATTGGCACGAGACGCAGCATCATCCAGAGACATTGGCATTTTTGACGAGCGTTTCGTATGGAACGAATACATCCTTCGGAGTCTATTAGATTTTCGGGAAAGGTTGGATTTTTACGAGCGAGAAGAATTGGACCGGTGTCAATTTCTGGTACGCAGGAGCATTTATGTACTTCTGAGGTGCTGGCTCAAGCTACTTCAGATTCTTGCAATTCAAGGATATGTAGGGGTTTTCCAGATGCCCTTGCGCGCTCCTCCTACCGATGGAAGTCCTACAATTGCTACCCTAGCACTGATATCTCGCCTGGGTTGGAAACGGGCCGGAACGCGATTCAACACTCGTGGAGTCGATGATGATGGCAATTGTGCTAACTTTGTGGAGGTAAGCTATCAATTTAAATCTAGAGGTCGGCGGCATCTGAGCCTCCATCAGACCGAGACAGTGTTTAGCACTGACTCACACTGCATTAGTTATGTACAAGTTCGGGGAAGTATCCCATGTATGTATCTCGGCTGTTCAATATATATGCTCGAACTGTTGAACAAATCCCTGTTGCAGTGTTTTGGGAACAACAAGGACTGCAGACCTTTGGCCAGCGCATACAAATAACCCGGCCGCATGCATCTCAACCCGCCTTTGAACGTCATCTAGCGCATCTGATGGAAGAATATGGATCAATCCATGCCATTAACCTACTCGGGATGAAGGAGAACGAGGCTCTGCTCACAAATTCATACGCGAGACACTTACAAACGGCCAAGAGCGCTTTGGGTGACGACTTAGGGATTACTCACTTTGATTTTCACAATGCTGTGAGGATTGGTGGCCACGAGGACGTAATAGGGAATCTACCGTGAGTGCACGACTGATTTTTACATCTAATCTCCCCTTTTCGTTCTCACTTTTGTATAGAAGAATCGAGAGCATTAGCGACAATATTGATAGGTTTGGTTACTCGATGTGTGATGCATCCACCGATGAGATTATCACTGAGCAGAAAGGTGTATTCCGAACGAACTGCCTTGACTGGTATGTGGGTATCTCTATCTTTGCCGTAGCGCAACCTAATTATTTATTGTGTACAGTTTAGATCGGACCAACTTCGTCCAAGATATCTTATCAAAAACTACCCTAGAACAATATCTCGCTCTGGTTCGTCGTGAATGGTTGGCTTCAATTCAATTGTGGTCGTCCCACCGAGAGTTGTGGGCCGAAAATGGAGATGCACTCTCGAGAATATATGCTGGTACAGGTGCTCTCAACACGAGTTTTACTAGAAGTGGGAAACGAACGCTGGCTGGTATGTGATAGATAATTCAAAGGAACAATAATTTAATCCACTTGAAGGCGTTTTGTCCGACGCAACCAAGAGCGTTTCTCGTGCTTACATCAACAACTTCCAGGACAAAGGGAAGCAAGTAGCCATAGACATGTTTCTTGTGCGTCGCCTGGCAAGAAACCTTCTTATATCATTTATCACTATCGTCACATAGGGCAATCTCAGTGACCAAAGACAAGTTACTATCTTCGATCCTATACATGATACGGTCCATGAATCACTAAATAGAAGGCAAGCATAAAGTTATGTCTTCTGCGCTTCAAGCCATAATTTGAATCAGATGGACCGAATACTCTACAATCAAGAGTGCCACTTTAATGATCGGTACATGGAATCTTAATGGCCGGGTAAGCGTTCAGGTTCCCAACTTATGTACAAGCTTATATTCACTTTGTCCAGATAACCTCAGAGTCACTGATTCCTTGGTTGTTCCCTCGGAATGGGCAGGATGAGTGCGTAATCACTTGGGTTCGGGGGGACGGCTATTTATCAGTTTTAGGCCGGATATGATTGTACTTGGATTCCAGGAAATCGTCCCATTGACTGCTCAACAAATTCTCCAGACGGACCCCGAGAAACGGTGTGTCCCTCAACGTCTCTTTGCATAAACACAATTGACTCTGTCGTAGGCGGCTCTGGGAAAAAAAAGTAATGGACAATATTGAAAGAAATCCCGAAAGGAAATCCCGATATGTTCTACTCCGAAGCGAACAGGTATGGCAAGACAAAATTTATTTCCAAGTCGCTAATTTGTTATATAGCTTGTCGGGACAGCACTTTTTGTCATTGTGAAAGAGGAATTGACATCTGTTATCCGTAATGTTGAAGGGGCAACGCGAAAGGTTCCAACATCCCTTGTTACGACGCCCTAAACTAATAAAAAGATTTACTAGACAGGGCTCCGAGGAATGTCAGGAAACAAGGGCGCAGTTGGAATTCGTCTAGACTATCATGATACTAATTTCTGCTTTTTGACTGCTCACCTTGCTGCGGGCCACGCGAACGTGGAGGAACGAAATGCAGATTATCGAACGATTTCTAATGGTCTACATTTCCAGAAAGGAAAGACGATATCAAGCCATGAGTGAGTGATTGCCACATCTAAACGTCTGAGGGATTTGTTTCTCATTTGACTGTCCTTGTGTTAGAAATGTCATCTGGCTCGCTGATACTAATTACAGAATTGATATGGAAAATGCTGAAGTACGAGCGTATGCTGAAGCAGATGACTTGGATCCTCTTTATTCTGCAGACCAGGCAAGTAACTTATCATGGATCATTGAATGAGGCCAGTGCTGAACTTTTCGCTTAGCTTCAACATGCCATGGATACCGGTGACGCATTTAGCGGTTACGAAGAAGGACCGCTATTATTTCGACCAACGTATCGTTATGACTTGGGCACGGATGTCTACGATACGAGTGAAAAAATGCGCATCCCTGCATGGACAGGTAAATCTCCTTGTTTATTGTTCAAGTGCCACGGAGTTGATTCCATATGTTTGAGAAAGACAGGATTTTGTATCGTGGACCGGCTCTTGATCTTACTGTATATTCTAGAGCTGAATTGAGAGGCTCCGATCACAAACCAGGTAAGTAGGATACCAACTCACCTTGTCATCAACGACATTGATGGGTGGGTCAGTATTTGGCATATTCAAGGCCGATATACGAGTTGTCGACACGGTGAAAAAGGCTGCTCTTTCTCAATTATTACTTGAAAGCATCGTCAGCACAAAACCAGGAGAGAATCTAGATGAAAAATTATCCAGGATAGCTCTACCAAAGACAGTTGGTGAACGTGAGTTTTTTTTTGTTTTGTTATATCGCGTAACTGCAGTGTCTCAATGTTCATTAGTTCCAGCTCCAAGCACCGATGAGAAGGCATGGTGGGATACTCCGGGTGAGGCTTATATTCTTTTGACGACGTTGTGTGATCACTAAGCCAACTTCGTAGACGGGCCTGGCGGTGTGGTCTCCATCACTGAAATACAACACATGAATCTCACTCGCCGGGGTAATCCTTTCGAATCACCGATTGAATCACCGTTATCTGCGTCACCTACAACCTCCGATGAAGAATTATACAACTCAGCGCTGGCATTACAAGTACCGTTGGTGCCAGTTCCAGTTGGTGCCAGAAGGCCACCACCTCCACCACCTCGGTCATCATCAGGAAAGGATTAAAGTAAGAACCTCGGGGTAATATTACTGTAATAGCAAGAAAAAATAATTCGATACACGAATACAGGGGAGGATTTTAAATTAGGCCTTGCTTCTTCAAGTCTTCATAGGTCTTGCGGTTATACACATTACCCTCGGTATCTTCGAGTTCTTCCATTGTTTCTTGCTCGAAAATCTCGTGACGACCTTCTTGCTTGAGTTTTTCGGCAACTAGGAAGAACGATGAGGGCTAGGGTTCATAAATGATACGAGGCTATATGCTTACGGGCCAGGGCATCCTCGATACGCGTGATCTCGTGGAAGTGTTTTGTATTAGGGAGACCAAGGGCACGCATTCCAAAAGCATGGCGAGACTCCTATGACTATGTTTAGCTATTGTACTTGCTCGTTGATGGGACATACTTGAAAGTGACGATCAAAGTTTTTCCTAGGCAAAAGTAATCAGTCATAGTTGTCTTGCACACTGCAGATGCTCACCTTCCCATATAGACGTGATCTGAGCAAATCTCACATCTGTACTCCACCCCGAGTCCATGGAGTTTGTATAGCCAATATGGAATGGGCTTTCCATCCCAACCGAGTGGTAACTTGAGGGGATTATAGATCCTTTCCTCTTCCTCCTCTTCCTCCGCGGCGCCGTCTTTAGCAGCAGCCGCGGGTGGAGGAGGATTGGCCTGATCGAGAAGCTCTTGTTCACGCTCTCGGGCAGTAAGCGAAAACCTTCGCTCTACGTTGGATTTTGTTTCATTAATGACAGGTGCCAAGATTACCAATAAGGCCGTGGCCATGTACGTATAGTATGCAGCATTTCTTATCCGCAGTTTAGCAGCTGATGGTGCGCTGGCTTGACTTGCATTTGAACCGGGCATAGGCGAGCCGTTGGGGTTTTTGGGCGGCTCACCCGCGGCTGCTTGCTTGTTCATCGCTTTGATGTGTTTTTTGGATGAAAGATGGGCGTCGTACACTGTTTGTTTGGCGTAATGTTTTTGGCCTGAGAGGGTTAGTATGAGAAGCAATTGAACTGAGGAGACACTCACAAGCGGCGCACCAAATCCCATTCCCGTTTATTGGCGCATTCTCTATCACATCATCCCACTCGGGCAGCTCTTTCGCGTCCCATTTCTGTTCAAACTGCGAAATTAACTGGTTTTGTTGACTTTCAACGTCCATGAGCGGCTGCGTCCGTTTTGTGAAGGAAAGCAGGTAATTGTACAAGTCCTTGATATAACTGGAACGTGTTAGAGTGTGCACGGGGCATCTGAGTGGTAAAGACTCACGACTCGTACTGCCGAGAAAAGCGAGTGTCTTTGGGAATGTCCTGGTGAACGAGGGTACCTTCCTCTGGTAAAAGAAGATCAAGGTATTGGAGGTATGCCGGTCGCTTGTCTATGCCTTTCAGATTTGTGTAGGCGACGTGGTTCGCGTAGAGGTCACAGTATTTGCCGTAGGCCTCTTCACCGGAGAACATGAGTGAGATGGCTGCCGGTGCAACGGGTGAGTAGGTGAGAATGGGCTATTACGGGGGAACAGAGACGCACGATCCTCCTCGCCAAAGTCGTCTTCTTCCTGGCCGGGTTCATCCAGAAACGAGGCCAGCTCCAGGTCAATTCCTGGAGCAGAATCAGGATACTTGTTGTGGTGTTCCTGTATTTTTACCAACCGCGAGTAGAAATCCGAGAGGTCATCGGACTGCTGGGGGGCCGAGAGGGGGGCTAGTTCAGCGTTTCTGGTGTCTTGGTCGGCATAGAGGTGGTTGAGGGCGGTTGTTCTGTCGGTGATGCGGTCGAGGACCTGTGAGGCCCTGTGCTCGTTCTGGAGACGGCGGTCGTGTGCAGCGGGGGGCCTGGAGAGGAGGCCGTAGAGGGCGCGCTGGAAATGTTCGATTTCCTCGTGCGTCTGGCGCTGGAGTTCGAAGACGGAGTCCATGGCAGAGACGCTCCTTTTTCGAACTCCGCTCTTCTTCACCCACCACCGCAAAAATGGCCGGAATCAACGCTGGAGACGAGGTGTGTTGGTTTCGCTGCTCACCTACCTCGCTCACCTTTTTTTCTTTTGCAGAAACTCGTGTTCGAGTCCTCAGAGGCCGTCTCTGTCGTCGCCACGTTCGACGACCTCGCCCTCAAGGAAGACCTTCTCCGCGGCATCTACGCGTACAGTAAACAACTCGGTTTTTATTCCCCTGCATTCTCACTCACCCTACCTCAGACTTTGAAAAACCCTCCGCCATCCAGCAGCGCGCCATCCTCCCCATCACACAAGGTCGCGACGTCATTGCCCAAGCCCAGTCCGGTACCGGTAAAACCGCAACCTTTTCCATCTCCATCCTCCAGTCCATCGATGTCACCGTCCGCGAAACACAGGCCCTCGTCCTCTCCCCCACCCGCGAACTCGCAACCCAGATCCAGTCCGTCGTGCTCGCACTGGGTGACTACATGAATGTCCAGTGCCATGCCTGCATCGGCGGAACGTCCATAGGCGAAGACATCAGAAAACTCGAGTATGGCCAGCACGTTGTCTCTGGGACACCCGGTCGTGTCTTTGACATGATCAGGCGCCGCAGTTTACGGACACGAAACATCAAAATGCTCGTCCTTGATGAAGCCGACGAGCTCCTCAACAAGGGCTTCAAAGACCAAATTTACGACGTCTATCGCTACCTCCCTCCTGCTACCCAGGTAGTCCTTCTGAGTGCCACGCTTCCGTATGACGTGCTGGAGATGACCACCAAATTCATGACGGACCCTATCCGGATCCTCGTCAAGCGTGATGAACTGACACTCGAGGGTATAAAACAATTCTTCGTCGCAGTAGAAAAGGAGGACTGGAAGTTTGATACCCTCTGCGATCTTTATGACACCCTGACCATCACTCAAGCTGTCATCTTCTGCAACACTCGTCGCAAGGTATGCCGCGCTCTTTGTTCTTGTGCCGTAGCATTAAATGCACTTCTCAGGTTGACTGGCTGACTGAAAAAATGCGTGCTTCAAACTTCACGGTATCGTCGATGCACGGTGACATGGTCCAAAAAGAACGTGACGCTATCATGGCCGAATTCCGGAGTGGTACATCGTACGTTGGAGGAAGATCATTATTGTGCATCAACTAATTCTTCACTTAAAGACGGGTCTTGATTACCACCGACGTTTGGGCTCGTGGGATTGACGTGCAGCAGGTTTCCCTGGTTATTAATTATGATCTTCCTGCGTGAGCTCATCCCTTTGGCCTGCTATGAACTATCTAAGGGTATCTATACACAGCAACCGTGAAAACTATATCCATAGGATTGGTCGATCAGGTCGTTTCGGCCGCAAGGGTGTAGCCATCAACGTGAGTTGTTTAGTCATCTCAAGGGATGCGACTTTTTTCAAACTTGACTTATAGTTCGTGACCGTCGATGATGTTCGTATCCTTCGCGATATCGGTAAGTTTATCTGGCTGATGTCATAACAACTCGAACTCATGCTGTTGAAAAGAACAATTCTATAGCACTCAAATTGTGCGTCACTACCCCTTTGTGTCACTAGGTTGCTGACTTTTTTTATTATTACAGGATGAAATGCCTGTCAATGCTGCCGAGTTAATCTAGGTTGGTTATTCTATAGACGATGTAATCATCTTCCTTTCTTGCTGTATCCCGTCATCGCCGGCCAATTTGTGTTCACTCACTCGTATTTACCGTTTTATCATGTAATGTATAGCTTTCATGGCCGGCGCGCATCATCAATCTGGCATGTCCAAGGTCATTCATAACTAGGGGTGAACAAATGGTTCTGCGTATGTTTGATGACCGGGGGCGTTTGGCCCTATACACGGGTTTGTGAAACTGTGAGTCTCTAAACATCGAAGCTCTGGTTATTGTTTCTCGTTCGAAAACCCTGAGTCACGAAATACGTATCTTTCTCTATGGCAAGGTTAATCTTCCGTTTTGTCGGGAAAACAGCTGGTTGGCGGACTTTGAGATATTTGGAATAAGAAACTAATAAATCAAAGGAAGACTCAATCGATGACGGGTGGCACGAGTGGTAAATTTCAACAAACAAAAGAATTGGGGTGAAGATTTCTTTTGAGGACAGAAACCGAGGACGGAAATTTATATATATATTGCAGCACATCACTTTGGGGCGGGAAACATACAGGGACGTGGAGAAGGACAAAAGAAAACGTGTTTTTGAGCCTATACACCGAAATATTACATCTTATACTTGCAGTTGCTACAATGCATCTTATCAATTTGGCACAGTGCACTACGTAGGTAGTAAGATCACCCGTTAACTTTTGTTCCCGCGATAATGTAAGGTTGGGCGCTATGGAGCGCTCCGAAAACGTGGCCTGAAAAGAAAATTAGACTCAGGTTCTGAGTATATGTTACTGTTGCTCGAGGGGATCGGAAGGTTCATGGATAATGAACACCCTGAGCAGACTTAACAAATGTTATGTAAAATAAGAGTCGACATACAGGCTCTTAGGGCGGGTGATATAGATATCCTGTGATATCCCTGGATTGAAGAGACACGAGAAATTAGGTTCAGCCTCGTTGAGAGGTGCACATCTACGCATATGTATCATACTACACTATATTCGAATCTATGTCGACTTCAATGAGTTCTTCGATCAGGGAACATCCCTGTTTTCTTATTCCCCGACAACGTCTCGGTGATATATTACATTAATTGTGGCATTTTTGTGATTTATAACAAGGTCAAAGGTGTATAGTATCAATATACATATATACTTCACAAGCCAGCGATGTGGTGCTGATATAGGCTTTACCTGACTTGGGTATCTCTGACGCAATGTGTAGTATAAAGTGTAAGGCTGAATCCATGTTGTAGCAATTTTGTAGCCTCGTTGTCATTTCATTGGAATCTGCGACACGCATGGAACAGACCCTTCGGCAAAACAGTGTAAGGACGGCTATTTCGTTCTACAGGACTTGATGGTCTCTTCGTATATGAAATACCGCGCAAATATGTCTGCGAAAAAAAATGAACTTGGAACCGGTCCAGACGCTCGTGTTGGGCGACATGTAGCGTCTTCTTCAACTGCAGTAAACTGCGATCATCTCTACTGCTGTTAGAAGTATTCATTTCATTAATTGATATCCAAGCGTGCATGCATTCACGACACAAAGATACTCGCGGAAATGATTTCTGAAATAACTTTAGATTCCAGAACCCTGGCTTTCCTGAAGTCCGCGAACCGAACCAACGCCTTCTAGAGATCGATACAGCGGGAGACTTGCTTCCCTGCTTTGCATGATATACCAGCTCCTAGCTACACGAGATACCACTTGCTTGAAACCAGCTAGCAGGCGACCTGAGCGCTGGTAAAAGAGCTTCACCTCGAGATCAGCATTCGAAAGCGCTAGTCCGTTACCACATTCCTGAATCGGGTATCGCCTCTTGTCGGATCTGGACGTCTCCACGGATCTACAGGTTATTTGAATCTATTAGGGTGCATCGTCGAGCAGGTGGGCTCTATAACCGATTTGGATTTTTCCACGCAGATCTGCACCCGAGTAGATCGAATTTACTTTACCCAAGAGGTTCAAACAGTGATGTCAACGAGAGCTAACGGGCATCATAACTTCGAGCGCGTTGGAGCTTATAAAAGGGAGGTCTAATGGTTGTTACAGACCAGACAACCCCATTAAGATGTGCTATTGGAGGAGGTAAGTGAGCCGATAGATTGACATCCCACCACGTTGACAGCAGTTGTGTTTGATCGACAGAGTTCGCAATGTGTACAAAAGGTACATCCTTCGCGGGTTCACTGCAGCAGTCACACTGACGATATAAAGATGTGGCCATGCACAGAACATGGTTCGTTCCCCCTCCCCTTGAAACGAGGCTATTCAGCATTGACTAAAAAAGCCGTCGGCCATAATGTCACAGCAGGACGAGGAGGTAAAGCGTACACCGTATATGAACGAATGTGACACTGACGATGATGAAGATTAAATGCGACCTGATGAAGTGCAGATTTAGCCCCGCCCATCCGGCAGAATGTCAGCCTCCAATTTGCAAAGAAACTTGCTGGCAATAGTGAGCTTCAGCACGTATTCCGTTATATTGCACATACTAACACTCAGGCAAAGTCGGCAATACCCCCAGCAATATTCACCGCATATCGACAGGCTATGTCCCAATTGCGAGGTATCGATAATGAAACGACGTTCCTGTTCCTCAACGTGACAAGTTTTCAATCTCAACGACGCCAGTTACGCGATTATAGATTAGAAGGAAAAAGCCCGGTGCATAGAGTATAATGCAAAAAGACTGAGATACGAGTTAGATATCGAAAGGTAGCATAGACATGTATGTACGTACAAAATCAATCATCGTCAATATTGTGCTTCTTCTTGAGTTGCGCTAGCTCTTCCTCTCTTCTGGCTAGATCGGCTTTTGCAGCTGCAGCATCCTGCTTGGCTGGCATATGGTATAATACGACGATGTAGCGTTCTTGCAAGTGGAAACCATTCAGATGGTCGAGAGCATTTTTAGCCTGCAGGTGAAGGTGAAAAGACGGACAACGATATATGAATTAAGACGCACGTCCATGACATCATCGAAGACGACGAACGCGGTTCCCTTGGTCTTTTGCTCGTTCCCTATACGAATCTGGCGGATACTCCCATAACGACCGAATAAATCATACAGGTCTTCTCCAGTGATGTTGTAGTTGAGGTTCTTGACAAAAAGGATCCTATTGGCACCGGGCGGGAGTTTAGACTGTTACAAACCGAGCGGTTAGCCAGACAGGCGCGTTTTGAGAGCGGGATACGCACGGTTGGTCGGGCCACAGACATGTCGAAGGGCAAGCAGCAGAAGCTATTTGCGATCAACGAAGCAGCCAAACAATCTGCGTCATCACCTCAGTCCACCTCAGTCCGGACACGTCGACACGCGCCTTGGATTGTGCACTCTATCCTCACCAAAAAAAATGCGCCAACATAGCCCATCGCCGTTCTACTCGTGGCTTCTGATGGCAGTCTTTCTTCTTCTCCAAATTCACGTTGCTTCGGCGAATTACGAACAGTTATACAACCTGTTCCATGGTCACGGTGGAGGACATCATCAACAGCAGCAGCAGCAGCAACAACAACAGCATCATCATCAACAGCAAAGAACTGGTGCTTCCCAGTTCTCAGCATATGCCGATAGTGGTGGGTCGTCATATCCATATTTTAAGCATCTATTGGTAATGAACAATTCTTATAGTTGCATGTGCTCACTACCTTTGTCCACGAACGTTGGACTGCGTGGAACTACCCTCGAATTGCCCATGTCCTAATGTTGAGGATATCAAATGTCTTATCCCAGACATGGATGGAGATGTTGACGATGCGACTGTGGTTTGTGTGCGGGGTAACCAAGAGTGCAAAGAGGTGGAAAGGCTGATGAAAAAATACTCTCAATGAACATACTCTCAGTGTTGTATTCTTTCTCTCGGGTAAATATGTTTGATTATTCGGATCTAAAGATATACACCTTTTTCCGCACGCTAGTGTCGTTGGACTCGAGAACCAGGTCTATCTACAGAAAGGCAAGTGCCTTATGGAAATCACGGGTTTTTCACGTTCTGGTCCAGCAGGTGACCAGCACTGCGAATCTAACGTTTGTGCGAAACGCTGCATAGTTACGGCATCAGTTCCAGCTTCTTTTGCTCCATGTGGACTACATATGTTCACGGAGAATGACCATGATCACGATCCCTTATTTATTCTGGTCCCCTTGGTCGTTTACTCACTCCCCTAGACTGTTCTGTGCAGTACAAACCTAATGCTTTTCTTCGCCACCGTAGTCTTTGCACTGCATGCGCTGGGCAGGGCTCAAACGGGGACCAACTCATCCTCAACGCTATCCGATGTTGCTGCAGCCTTGACTGAGGCCAAGATCGTCCCAGACGTCATTCCCACCTTTAATCCCAATGCCGGTTTGAGCCCCATCTTTACGGGCTCCTCTGGCCCAGTTCAGGTTATGCCCGGTATGCCTCTCACTATGAATGGTACGTACTATGTTTCTAGCAATGGTCTCCCTTTGACTGATGGGGGTCTATAGATACCCAGGCTCCACCACAGTATCTTCTCGCATCCAACAGCACTGATTTATCAACGTCGAATGCATCCTGGGTGATCGCTATTGTCGATCCCGATGCTCCGTCGCCTCAGTTTCTCCATTTCATTGGGAAAGACTTTGTGGTCGATCCTAATCTTGTTGTGGAAGGAGGCAGTTTGACGAATGCATCTGGCCTGATGAACACGAGTCAAGCCTTGATAGAATTCGTCAGCCCGAGCCCTCCACCGATGGATGCCGCACACAGGTCAGTGGAATTTCGTCATCATAAAGTAGGTTGGCAGTGACAAGCTTTGTTACGATGCAGATATGTTGTCCTAGTCTACCAGCAGCCTAGTGATTTCAACGTCACTGCACCCGCATTTTTCAGCGGCGTGAATGGTACGGACTTCAGACAGGGTTTCAGTATCTCCGCCTTTGCCACCAATACGTCTCTTGGAGACCCAATTGCTGGGACTTTCTTCTTGGTTGGCTCTAACACCTCTACCACGACAATGGTGCCTTCCAGCACCATTATGTCCCCGCCACCGACCTCGCCATTGCCGAGTATTGTAACGCCACCTCCGTCGCCAACGTCACCTCCCCCGGCTACCCCGCAGGAACCTCCGCCTACAACTACGGATGTGCCCTCTGGAGGAGAGAAGGTTACCAGCTGGATGTCCTTGCTAATTGTTTCAACTCTAAGTGTAGCCATGATGCTGATTTAGAGACAACGCGGCTGTGATTTTGGATACGATTATTTGATTATACGCACAAATGTATCCTTCGATATTATGATACAATGAAAGCAGGATAAATCACAACTTTAAGAAAAGCTGAAATCCCGCGTCAATCTCCACCTTTCTTCTTCTTCTCCTCTACGATTTCAATGTTGTCCTCAGGGACGCCCTTGAGCAAACCCACACCTTCCTCAAGCATCTCCATCACTTCATGAGCAACATCACCCTGTACCACGATTTCCTCCCCTCCACTGGGCGTCTTAGTCACAGAAGCGCCTGTGGCGAATTTTGAAGCGAGCTGCTTAGCAGCTTTTTTGAGGTCGATATTGAAAGCTTCAAGACCTTGAATCGCAGTAACATGTTTACGTTTTGTACGTTCGATACGTCGTATAATGACTTGAGATGCAAGTTTCTTCTTGAGTGCCGCATCAGCTTTGGCTTCTGCCTTTGCTTCCTTCTTGGCGCTGTCCTGTTCAATTTTGGCTTGTTGCTCTAGACTTAGCGTTCCAAGTTTGGCTTGTAGAGCCTCTACGAAACTCGGCGTTATAGAAATTTAATTGGAGCATCTGCACTACGATGGAAGAAAGCCTCACCATCAGAATAGTATTTCTCGAATAGGGCCGTGTTGGTCTCTCTTAGATGTTCTTTACATCGGGTGAAACTACTTCCAAATTCGCAATATTCATACGGGAACGTGCATACTAGTAGTACTCTTCAGTTCATGTTCTAAACATTTTAAATGTTTTTATTTTCGGCCACGCACCCGCACAGTAGAGGACTTGGAGGGGAGGTCGAGCTTCGGGTGCTGGTTCTCCCTCAGGGGCAGATGATTCTGGTTCTGGAGCAGGCGGTGGAGACTGTGCGCGATTGTTTTTTCGACCCATGATGGGATGAGAGTAGATTGGAAGTTGTGTGGTGTTTATCGCCATCAGAACTTTATCTTATCTAGCGAGCTTGTGAGCGTTCCCATCGTTGTAAGGGTCAAATATGTACACGTTTAAGAAGACTACGGTTTCTGTGCCCGTAGTCAACTAGAACCCAAGGAAAATATAATACAAGCCGAGCCCCCTTTTAATCAGTTCAGTTAACCAACCTCTCCCCTTTCTTTGCCCGACAAGATACCACTTCAACTCTACTTGTTCTGCTTAAGTCCGCCATCACTTTTATCTTTCACATACTCTGAAGTCTTTACCCCCGCACGACTCCACTCCCCAGACGGTGCCTCATATGGTTTCTGCACGTTCTCGTTAGATGGATCCATTCTGTAGACTTGGTGGTCTGGTGCAGGTGTGTCATCGACATCCTTTGCATAGCTATCAGCGGTGTGTTGAACACTGCCCGCAGATTTGCTCGCAGTACTAGTTGTTGATAGGGGCAATGTCGCATGCACGTAGCGACGGCCGGTGCAAGCCGCGAGCCGCATAATGATAGATGGTGACATCTGTGCCAGTCTAATTCTCAACATACTCGTCAGTGCATAGAGTATCTGGACGACGGTGGGCCGACTCACTCGCTGCGTTGTCACCCGAAGGGTTGGTAGCTGAGTGGCAATCGAAGCAATGCAGTGCTCCCACCACTGACACTTGACCTTCGCACGCAGAACCCATGACGTCAAAAACATATCCATACATTCAGACTTGGATCTAGTTGATTTGCCTTATATTAGTTTATATAAAACTGTATAGACAGATGAGATGCTGTACTTATAAGTAATCAGGTCACAAAATACACGGGTGGAAATAAGGGGCTCTAAGGTCAACTACGAGAACCGCTGTGTTCAGCAGAAAGCCGCAAGATGAAAAGAATGGTATCTTTTTCATAAATTTCGTGTCAAAAAAAGACCAAAGGAGGGGAGACGTCATGCAAGGGGGAGAACCAGGTTAATACTATACATGGCAAGGAACCGAGTGAAGATGAAACTTGAAGATAATAAGAGGGAAAAAATAAGGAAGTAAAATATGTCCTTTGCAGAGATCATCATGGCAGCTTGAGATGGATGAGGTTTAAATGGCGGTGTTGTAGCGCATAGGAAGAAATGGGAGCGAGCAAACAGTCTCCTTGTAATTAATCACTTTGTTCACCGTCGATCTCTTCCTCGAGAATCTTCCTCATGTTGCGACGGTCTTGCTTAGATGGGGTATGTTGCATCATTCCTAGCACAGATCCGACGCCAACACCGAAGATTGATAACCTCCTAGGAGTCAAAATATCTTTTTCTTTCACCGAAGCTTCTCGGTGCGGTGTTGCGAGGACCGAGGATTTCGCGCTAGGAGGCGAAAATAGTGTTTCTGAACTCGGTCCCATCGCAGCTTTACAAGCTCTCCTTAGAGGTGGAAGATTCTCTTTGGTGACGTCTCTGGCATCAACAGACTCTGCGTCAGAGCCATCACTGGCACAGTCATCGGCTACGGTTGGAACAGAGGAGGATGTCGATAGAGGCTGCGGTGGAGCGAGTCGGGATACGGGTAAGAGGAAAAATGGATCTTGGTGCACGACAAATCCGGGATAGTGCTCTGACTGGGGATCAACGAGAGGGGGTAATTCGCGAGGAACTGACATGAAGTCTAGGTGTCGCTGGGATGGGAAAGATGAGCTCGATGAAAATGACATCTGGGTTTCAGGTGGTGATTGAGGATGTTGGGAGTATGATTGAGACGATGTTGAGAAGCAGTCTGCTTCCGCCTGGCAATTTGCCACACGCGATCGCGATCTAGTTTGAACAGGGGACGAGGGCGCCAATGTTTCTCCAGCAGCCTCTCGCCCAGGTGTCCTCGCGTTCTTTGGGGTGCCAAAGTCCAGCTTACGCGCGGGAGAGTCGGGACCCATCAGTGCGTCCGCAAATCTTGTGAAGCTCTGGGGCTGTTGATGCTGCGTCGCAGAGAGGGGTTGCTTGCTGGAAGAAGCTAGAGCCGAAGCAGAGAGCGGGGTCTTAACGGCAAAAAAGCCCTCCTCGTTGAGGATTCTGCGCTTTGCAGGGGTGTAGAGCACGGGAGTGCCGGGGGAGACGGGGCGTTTTGTGCTGGAGGCGAGCTTGGACGACGACGGGGTGAGTAGAAACTGGTCGATGGGGAGCTCCTGGAGCGGGCCCCTGGGGTGGCGGGCGGGATGGCGGGGATGTCTGGCGGGAGCGGCGGGCGGGGCAGGCATTCGGGCGGACAAAGATCGTCGTCGCTGATCAACTTGGGACCACGCCCCACAACCATTGTTCCCACACTGTCACAGTCGCGTGACGTAACGCGTCTTCCAGAAAAATATGTCACATTCTGCTATCTATCTCTTACACGGGCATCACTACGTCAAACACCCCCGTTCCCGTGGCATTCGGTCGTCCGATGACAATGTTCCCAGACGGCGTCGAGAGGTCGTCAAAGTCTCCGTAGAGCGTCGCATCGGAAAGGAATGCAGCCGTCGTTTCGTATGACGCCTTAAGCAGGGGTGATGGATTCGCCGAAATGCCCTTCCGATTAAACGGCTTGTAGCCACCCTCGAAAGTCTAATTCCTATCAATTCTGATTCCATGCATACCGTTCCGCGTGACGTACCATATAATCGGCGATCAATTCAAGATGCCGTCTGTCCACCTGGATATTATACGCTCCAAAAACGCCTCCCATTTCCCGTAAAATAGCCGCTCGCGCCATCTCCACCCCATATGTCATTAGTATCGCATAGATATCATTTGAATAAATTTCATCGTCCCGCAAGATGCTCTCTCCCGATTGTACCGCGAATTTCCACATGCCACGGAAATTAGATCCGTTAGTCGTAAGCTATATCGAGGTGATCCAACGCGAAATTTAGGAAACGGATCAGCCTTTCAGCGACTACATGTGATAATGACTGACCTTGATCTCGGGCTCCTGCCCCTTTTTGCTGTCATCTTTGATCTGGAAACACTCTGTAATCCCTGGGATCTCACGGATGACAGTTGCTCGACACGTTCGTTCAACAATGCCAACAAATAACAGCTTTGGCATATCAGTGGTGAACTATGGAAAACCGGTGAGTGTGTAATCTTGGTCCAAGCCGAGTTGCATACCTCAAGTTCCAACGTACACCGAGACGAATTAAAAGTGAACGACGTCGCATGCTGCAAGTGTTTCATGAACATTTCCGATACCCGGCTGACTTCATCGTCAAGTGAAGATGCCTTTTTCTTCTTCCTCTTCTTTTTATCACTGTCAATGTCCACGTCATCATCTTCAGCGTAAGCAGCCTCAATCTCTGCATCATCAAACTCTCCCTCGCCCTCCTCACCCTCATCCTCGCTTTGATCCTCGTCACTCTCATACGTGGCTTGTTGTTTCTTTTGTCTCGCTCTCTTTTCATCGTCCGCATCACCGTCGCCAGCCTCACTCTCATCGTCACCCCCTCGTTTCTTTCTCGGCCCTTCCTCCTCTTCATCTTCCGCATCTCCGTCCCCACCCTCTCTTGTAGAAGATTTCTTCCCCTTCCCTAGTTCCGCAATTTGACTTTTGAGATCTGCGTCCAACTTCTTCATCTCGTTGGCTATTTCTTTCTTCAGTATCATAGGAAATCGGATTGAAAAGGCATTTAAGAGGTCAAACGGTCCAAGATCATACTCCGAGGTATACTCTTCCTCAGGAAAGAAGTTGATATCGATGCTGAACACCGTTCGGCGTGCACCTCCCTCTACCTTGGATATTTCGCGTACAACGACATCTTCGACAAGTTGAGATAGAGCGACCCGACTGGCGCGCTTGCAGAAGAGGTCAATCTCGGCCTGGGAGACGCTCTCACGAATAAGCATGCTCATTGAAGGCGTCTTGGGTTTTTGAGATGCAGTCATAACAATCTCACGTAGTCGAGGAATACCGAGGGTGACATTAGCTGCACCGTGCCCTACGATAATCAGTTGAATATCAAGATACCTTCCGCATAAAGGTAATTCATACCAGCAAAATGGAAGGTATTGAGAGTCATCTGTGTTGAGGGTTCGCCCACACTGATAGAATAAAATAAGCACAATGTTGTCCGTGTACTTGAACACTTACCCCTGAGAAGCCAACAACCCGACAGCTTCGCCAGGTTCGACCAGGCTTCGCATATACTTGACGTTCATGATCATCTTAAAGTTGTACGCTAGCATCTTCTCATGTCTCCTCCGCAGTGCTTCCTCGTCATCTCCTTTCTTCGTCAATAGATCATTAGGATTCGACTTCATGTACTGATCCACTGCCACCGCGAATTGCTCCGACGTCGCACCCAGAAATCTACTTGGACTATACAACGTCAACGCAGGATCATACTTGTCCCTTTTCGACGGCTCTCCTCTTCGTTTCCGATCTGTTGACCTTTTGAGGACTTTTTTCATATACGATATCGCCGTCGAGTCGTCTACTGCATCTGCTACACGCATTGGCTGTAAGCGCATCACCAGCGACTCCTCGTTCTGCGCTATGAAATCAAATTGATACAGATGTTTCTGCTTCGTCACGTCTAAGGCGTCTCCACCATACGCGAATTGATATATAGAGTTATCACTTCCGCGAACAGTATGGTCATAGTGCACGTGAATGCCCTCCAGGTGCTTGATGAGGCAGCGTTGAAGATAACCAGACCGGGAAGTCTTCACAGCAGTATCAATGAGACCCTCGCGTCCAGCCATACAGTGAAAGTAAAACTCCTGAGGTTTGATACCAGTCAAGAATCGACTCGCGACATAGCCCCCAGCAATAGCCTTTGTCTCGAAAGGTCTGAAAGAGGGAAGCGTCTTTCCACTGACCATGACTGGTACACGGCGGCCTTCCAATTCTTGCTGACCCAGACCACAGGATATCTGTCGAGCATTGACTGCAGAACCTTTCGCACCGGATTGTGTCATAGTCTGCATGTTGTTGTGCGGGAACTTGCGCAATAGTCCATGTGGCAGACAAGCATCCGAGACTGAAGAAGTGAGCTTGGAAAGTTTGGTTTTGACAGTCATATCAAGACCAGCCATTTTTTTATCGTCGCGCAAGACATTCAATAGAAGTGCCTCCAATGCCACGGGGATTTCTTCTGGTGCTGTATCCTTGAGAGACGGGAAGTTTTCGATAGCAGCTTCCGTTCCCCAGTTTCGCCCCTTCTCCAGGAGTTCAACACGTTTGCGATCCCCCTCAGGTGTAAGGATCAAATCGTCCATTCTACACGTGAAGGCTCGGTGTTGAAGAAATTTAGTGAACAAGCGACTCAGAATACCGAGAAGTTTCCCGGCAACATCTGCCCCGTAGAGCTCATATACAGAGTGAACGAGGCCGTAATCGCTGGCACCAAAGGCTGCTTTGTCAAGAACACCACACAAAAGCTCACCATCCATGAACACGACCTTGTCCTCTTTTGAATCCTTGCCCCAAAGGAAGCCTGGAACTTTGGTTT
Organism: Agaricus bisporus var. bisporus H97; assembly: GCF_000300575.1. NCBI lineage: Eukaryota > Fungi > Basidiomycota > Agaricomycetes > Agaricales > Agaricaceae > Agaricus > Agaricus bisporus. Next base: position 1,660,002 of record NW_006267367.1, on the reverse strand, counting down.
TGGCATCCAAATTAAGGCCTTTGAATTTTGGTGGGGTAAGATTTTTAAGGATGGTCGAGATCTGACATCACGGTTTAAGCTCAGGTGGTCATGATAAAGAATCCACGGTGACATACAATCTGCTTTCCCGTCCATAAAGGTTTGGGTTTCCAAATTGTCGGCGGTAGCGTTTCCAGTCTGCCAGTCGTACAATAATCCTCATCTTCAGGTCTCAAAGCTCCATATATGAGCTGGAAATAATCTTCCCGAGTAAAGAAGGAATCTTGTTTTGTCATCCACACTCCGGCAACGACGTGATCTTGAATTAGACCACGTAATGGATTGCCGGAGGTGGGTACGAGGTATTGGTTGTCGGTATTGGCAATCATCATGGCTTCCGCACGAGCGACATGGTTTTCTGTGGCGGGAACGTAAGATTAAGAACATCATCCAATTACATTCTATACGCACGAGGAAAATGAATATTCATTTCTACATAGATAACAGTCAGATGCCAATGACAGGTTGTTGAGGGCTGGCTTACCGTCACCATCGAAATCAGCTATTTAGGTGAACCTTGTTAGCTCACAAAGGTATGTACATATCGCGTGAAACCAATTTACCGTTATAGGAGTTACTGAAGCATTATTAGCATTGGGATGAAAATCGCGGAAAAAAGCAAATTCACCAGTTGGCATAATGCATACGGATGGTCTTCTCTCCTTGAAGTACTTTCGCTTTGTGCACCATCATACTAGGTTTGTGCAACGTTGGCTGCCGATTCAGAATTAAGGCATCTCCGTCTTTCAGATGTCGATACACTTTCTTGTTTATGGCGGGTGTTCGAGTATTAAGACCTTTCCTTCCCGCCACCGTCCGATCACCTTCTTGAGGAGTAAGCAATTGATTTGCGATGGCTGTTCGTTGTTCAACAGTGAGTTTGTCCTAACCAACACCAGTCAGGAAGTCAATGCGATGCCACTTTTCAGAGAGACTGACCAACGATTGCTGGTGGCCGTCCTCATATTCAACCATGGTGGCACCAGGATATCCATGTGGACCAGTGATAACCCTCTGCCGCATCTCGTGGAAGTTGGAAGGAGTGACAGCCTCAGGGAATGTAAGTTTTCGAGCGAACACGGGTGGTATTCCGATTTCATTGGGTTCGATATTGACGTCTGGAGAGATGACTGATCGAGCGGCATAGTTGACACGTTTCCCCTGACAAAATTGGTATAAGACCATTTACTTATCAAGTGGTCGTGACACACACCATCATATGTTTGCGGAACAAACCCTCTTTTTTCTCCAATCCCTGCTTGACACCAGCAGGAGGGAGTTTGCCTTGTCGTACAGGCTGTGGATTTTTGCTGCTATCAATGAAGCTATTCACGTCCACCTGTAGCTGAACCAACCGCTCCAGGAGAGAGGCCAGAAGCTGCTTCCGCTGACCTTCGTCGACAGGCGCATCTTTTTTTTCTTGCAATGATCGTAGTTCGACGTTGACATCCCTCATACGGTACGAAGTCGTCAAAACTCTGGCTAGCAGTTCATTTTGCGGATGTTCGAACAGCGTGTCACCCAACTTGGCAGGGGGGCGGAAGCGAGTCGGCGAGACGGGGATAACGTCCATGAAGAACATATCAGCAGAAGCAAGGCTAAGGTCCCCGAAAGACAAAGGAGCGAAAGGTCCGTGGCGGCCAAATATGAGAGAACAAACGACAGCTTCGTTGCGGAAGAGGCGGCGTAAGTGTGCACGACATTCTTCAGGTGCCACGACTCGCTCATTACGACCCCTCGCAGTTTTCACCCTACCACTCACCGCCCTAGGTAATTGCCCTTCCCTAGCATCGGTGTCGAACATACCCTTTCCCAGGTCAACTGCCTCTGCATCCTCTTCATCCTCGTCCTCGTCCTCGTCCTCGTCCTCGTCGCTTTCCGCCGCTTGAGAACCATCCATTTCAACGTCTGAATCGGTCGATGGTCTCAATTGTTGAATAGCCATAAAGTTTCCCGTCTTCTCAGCCAACAGAACATCAGGGCGTTTTCTCATGAGAGAGCCTTTTTGTTTCGCTGAGAGGTCGTATTCGACGATTTTGGTGTGGCCTTCTTTGCGATATGTATACCCTGCACTGGAATAATATATCAGCCGCGATATATAAAAGAATGTTCCAAATTACCTGCTACAATCACCGTTCTGACATTTTTTAAGAATGGTATTTTTGAGGAAGTCATTAACTAACTCCTTCCGGGCCTGGTAAACGAGAGCATCTTTATAATTATCACGAGTGTTGCCTTTGGCCCGAGATAAGTGTATGGCAACGTAGAGATTGATTCGCGCCATGAATTGCTGGGGTGTTTCGTCAGGAACATCTGTGCCCATTGTTGTATCTGCACCCTCATCCTCATCCTCTCTGCTTCTTGTTTTCGACTTTTTCTTTCGCTCCCGTATTTGCAAGTCATCAACACAGTGCGCTGCCTCTAACAGTCCTCGTTCTAATAGTCTAAACTTGGCAACATATTGGCATAACTAGCGGATGCGTCAGATATGGAGGTTGTCGGTCTAAAGGTAAATTTACATACCACCGTCCTGCTCATTTTAAATCGGTGGCAAAACATACAACATCCCCGGAGGAGGTTATACATGTTTCCCATAAATAGCGGGTGAAATACAGGAGCGGGAAGGTCAATGTGTCCATAGTGTCCTGGACAGGTGAAATAAGTAAGATGACAAGTAGCACAACTGGGTAATCATATGTCAATCGTTATGCCTTACAAAATGGGAGTCAACGTACATGTCAGAGCGATCGCTTGGTCCTAGAGCAGGATCATAAAGACCGCCGATGTTTGGCCGGTTCAGATCATCAAGAAGTACGGGGTTGACAATTTGTTTCACAGAAATACGTCGAATATCTTGCGTTGAGAGAAAGGAAAAGCTGACGCTGGTGATAGTGGAAGGTATGGAATGTGCGATATTCATTTCGCGCTACTAGGTTTCGAATGAAACAAGAATGATAATTACGATGATATGAGCAGGATGGACATTAGCAGGAATCGGTATGTATCCAACTCCAAGGCACTGAATGAGAGCTCTTTTTTCGTAGAGTCACGTGACGATCCCAGCCTTAGGGAGTTACGCTATACCACACCACTTCGTCTGTTCCCTGTCCATTGCTTCCCCGATTTTATCTTTTGCGCCTCCCCTACCAGCTCCGCGATTAGCCCATTGTACGTTTCCGAGTCTTGCTGTAAAGAATCTTTGGTCTGTAGCAGATGCGTCAGGAGATTCGAGGTGTTTGCAGTTTCTGTTCTCAGATCCGCCAGATGTCGTTCCAGGACTGCGAGCGGCTGGATATTCAAATTTTCTGCCGTGGACCGAAATTCAGTTGTGATACAGGGACAGTTACTAAACCTCTGCTTACCGGTCTCTAACGCCAATAATGCGTTGATACGATCTATATCCAAGTTGGGTCCAGGTCCAAACTGTGCCACAGAAGAATTCTGCCGCGAAGGTTGCGGTGTACCAGGACGAGTCGAGTGAACTGACATGGACCCCCGCCCATTCACTGAAGGTGGTGTTGAACTCGGGCGCGTGCTGATTTCCAGAGGTGGGAGCGCCTTGCCCTGGGCTGAAGGTAGCATTTCGTCTAGATTAACGGGGATGCCCAATGCAATGAGATGTAGTCGTCGTATACGCGATCGTGTCCAATTTGGCGGTTTTACGAGTGGAGGTGTTTGTAACAGCACTTTGTACATTTCCCGGCTGTCATTATGTAGCATCCAATACTAGAACCAAGAGATTTAAGTGCTCACCTTTCCGGCGTCGTTAATATCTGTGCAATCCCCTCCGCCTCACGTATGGGGTCGTCCGTCGTGACTCGCGAAATATCTTCATCAGCCCAGACGATGCTTAGAATACTTTGTATCTCCTCTGCCAGTTGTGCTCGCTCCGGTAATGGGTCTAATCTGAGGGCATGCCATTCTTGCGGGGGCATATCACTCGAAAAGGCATGGTCATCGAAATTCGTGGCCACATCTATTGTCCCCTCAAAGTCCTCAAAGTCTCCAAAATCATCTCCACCGTCCACTGCTGATGTAGGTGCCGTATTAAAATCTTCAAAATCTTCGAAACTGGAGTCGCCAAATTCTGACCCTGGTGCCGGCAATACGGTCGTAGACAAAGATATGGGTGGTTTCGCATCGGAGACGCTTGTTGGAGTAGGATTACTTCCCCATACTGAAGCGCCAAATGTCAAATCGTCTTCCATGGATGGTGTATTGGTCCCAGAGTGCTGTGCGGAGGCAGAGTATACCTTTGGCGTTGTTTGCTGCCTACTGTGATGCTTTAATCATGTCGCAAAACCACAATTTCCTCTTCGCTTCTCTCGACTCAAAACTACCTCACACCTCCCGAAGGGTTCATATCAGACGGTTATATGACATATTACAGCTTTGCATACAACGCAATGATGTTGTCAGAGCCAGCCGAGCCTGGGCTATCCTAGTACAATGCAAAGAATTTCGTTGGGACGAACACTGGGCGACAGGCTTATACATCCTTAACGGAGGCGGGGTGTCATCTGAAAATATACCACAGAGAATCAATTATCTTCGTGCTATGATGCTACGGGATACGGACAAGGCGCTCTTTTCTTCTTTGATTCAATAAGCCATATCCTTACACTTCCTGCAGGAAGAAATGCTTAAAGAACTCATCCTTCTTTACATTATGTCTAACCGATATCAAGACGCCCTGGATGAACTGGAGCTGTAAGCTGCTTTATTTCTTTTCTCTCATGTTTACTTATCGATTAGGTATCTGCCTTCGTTCCCCTACCAGGATAATCCAATCCTCCATATTTATGCTGGGCTTCTATCGCTACAACTTGCGCAGAAACGAGACGGTATGTCTGTCGAAGTTGCGTAAATTATCTGACTTTGGACTTGTTACCCGGTAGCTCATACGTTGGGCCAGTCTCTTCTCCGAGATGCTCAGGCTCACCTCAATCAAGCGAAAACTGTTGATCCGTCCAATACAGTCGCAGAAGCTTTTCTCCACAGAGTAAATAATATTCATTCCGGACATGATACACAATTTCACCGGTTCTCAAAAAATAGATCGAAACGTTGCAAAGACAATCAGATGATATGAACCTTGTTGATTCAGAGGATGAATTAACAGTGCGGGGAGATGACTCTACACCACAGCGCAAGCGCAAAAAGACATGATGCAATCATACTACTCAAAATCCGAATCAGAGTTCATATCTATTGCTGGTATATCTTCATCTTCATCCTCTGCTGGGGGCTGTATCCTGTAGGCGGACACTTTTTGTGTTGGGGCTGATGCTTTATCAGAGACTTGGGCTCTGAGTGGCTCAGTTGTAGTTGGGTGAACTGTGTTGGCGTTTGATATTTTAGCTGCCTCTTGAGCATCTTTAGACGTCTGCTTCAACTGCTTCTCTCCACTAGCCTTGCCACGAGCCGTTTCCGGAGGCGGTACTGAGGAAGTGCTGAGCGCGCTAAATTCAATGTTCGAGGTGGTTTCTTTGGGGACGGGAACGGCAAATGGGGGGTCAGCTGTCGGATTTGGTTCCGAGTCATTCATGTCAACATCTGCGTCTCGATGAAGTTCAGCTTGATCTCTATACAATCCTAAGGATCGCCGTAGTACCCCTTCTTCGTGTGATTCATCGCTGAAAACTAGAGAAAGTTTTTCTGCAAGAGGCAATGACCACACGAGAGGTGGTAGGCGAGGATGTAAGAGTAAATCAAGTTGCCGTTGGAAGTCCTGTAGTGAATATTTACGAGTCAGGAACCTACCAGCTATTTCGGTCAACACTCACTGTGTTATCACCGCGAACCAAAGCATTTGATATCAGTGGAAGACTCTTGGAGAGTGTGTTTGAATTTCCTGAAATGAATTCCGTGCTGATTCTGCGAAGTTTGAGTACCAAGTCTTGATATAACGTGTGGTTGGATGAAAGATTTGTGGGTGGTATGCGATCTATGACTAATAAGATTGAAACGAGGACCCGTATAGATATTGACTCGACAGAAGCATCAAGATAGGGGTCCCGTAACAAGAGTCGAATCGCTGCGGATCCATGTTCATGATCAGACCATGTTACCTGGCAAATTTGAAACTCAAACCTTCTAATGCAATCAGAACGATTTTTCCGTCGCTTTCTGTGGGATAAATGATGGAGCGCACGGACGCGAACAACTCGTCTGCTTCAAACATCTGCGCCTTTTTCTTTCCTTTTCTTCCCTTTGACTGCGCGAAACTACCGAGGATGGTATCGCGGGTATTATGGTCACGAAGAATCTTTGATACCAAGGGTAGGATGCCTTTCATAAGGCGAGTTGCAACTAAAGGCGAAGAGGTAGAATAATGAAGCAGGAGAGTCTGTGTAGTCTGAAGAATGATGTAGCAGTGTTCGCTGTTGGCATGTCAAAGAGTTACTCTGGTGAGGAATGTTAACAACAAACCCCGTATTTCGCGTTTCGAGATGTACAGCAAGAATACCCATAAGTTGAGCAAGGTATGGCTGTAGATGATGTTTAACCCTGAAACCCTGTCAAATAGGGCTACAGTTTCAAAATGAAAATACGAACTTCTCAGCTAGGGATACCACTAGTGAGCAGCCTAATTCTTGGATTTTCAAGGTGGTAGTAAGTTCAAGCGCATGAGTGCTCGCGTCGACAAAACCCTCCTTCTAAGAAGACATCAGACCATTGCGAAAGCGAATCTGAAGATAACGGATTGAATACTTTGTTATCTGAGCATTTCAGTAAAAGCATTGCGAAGCGGACTATTTCACCAACAGGTACCTGGACAGGCCTGTAAACAATAGAACTAACCTGGAAGTGAGTAGACGATGGCTGCCTATCGCATGAAGTACTAACCTCAAGAGATCGATGAGAATGGTTACAGAGCATTTGAGGCGTTCGAGGTGCAGGGGAACCGGCGTGGTGGGATCTCCATTTGAAGAGAGTGGAACATTAGGGGGAACTAAAGAAGAAAGTTTAATGCGTCGCAGATATTTGGAGAGGTGAGATATACCTCCGGTAAAAGTGGTACGTAGACACCAGAATGCGTTAGTACCAAACTTTAGTGTTTCGTCGAGAGCTTTCCTCCAATGGTTAGATGCTCCCACTTTACCCCCAGTAACATGGATCACACAATACAGACGAGAAGCGATACTGAGCAATGGAGAAGGAATGGGAGTGTGAGGATTTCCGTCAAGGAAACGCAATGCAAGACTAGAGAGTGCTTGTTGAGAAGGTTTATGGAGTGTGGGATAGAGAGGTATAAGATCGACGAGGGTTGCAATTGCGACGACCTAAAAATCAGCTAAGCCTACATCTGTGGTAGCATAACTTGGCAACCTACCTTTAATTCTATGTCACTTGTCAGTTCACTCAAAGACACCAATGCTACGAGTAGTTTTGGGATGTTTGGTGTGGCAACCTGCCGGCGAAACTCTGTTGTTTCATACGAACGGGTAAATATAGTATGTAGAAGCCTGATTGCGGCTTTCAGAACGACAGGAGGTTCATTTTTCTTGTTGAAAGTAAATAAGGGAGACTGTATAGGAATTCCAACCGAATAGACCGACTGATAGCAAGGGTAGACTAGCTCCGACCCAACTTTGCCCGTTCTCAAGGAGCAATGTTTTCGAAATATTTGCGGTCTTTTGAGCCAGGATCAGACCAGCCCAGCGTCCAGCGGCATCTTTTGAATGGAGAAGTGTTTGTATCCGGGCAGTCCATTTGGATAGGTGGGGGGAGGGTGTTAGAGAATCAGGTCCTAGAGCGCCAAGAACAAATGGAAGATGTAAAGCAGCAGACTTGTCTGAGGCCAGATGGATGCTAAGCAGGGTTTTCAGGGGATGATGTTCGTTCATGTCGCCAATCCTCGCATTCGTTATTTTTTGGGTTATTACTTCTGGCTCACACAACGACAAACACAGATCAGCTCGGCGATCAATTGCTTAAACGCTTTTGGCTATCATCGAGCACAGAAACATGCCTCCCCCACCACCCGCCATCCGCGACATCGAGGGTCATTTACAGCTGTCATCTTTCAAGGTGCCGTATAATATATGTCGGTGTATGTATCACTCATCAGGCCTATAGGGCAAATTCGATGCCACAGAATTCGTCTCGTCAGTCTCAGAGAAACTCATTGCTCATTCGAAAGCAGAGAATGGTCGTGAGTGACAAGTAGAATATCAACCCTTCATGGTCGATAATGGCCATTACGTCGCAGCATTTGATCCTAAACCCTTCCTCCAAACATTCGAAGTCGCTGTTGACAAGCTAATCGCGCTGCGGAAGGATGTGCAAGCAAAAACAGAGCAGATGGAGAAGAGTGTGCGAGTCTCGGAGAGGGAGTATTCCAAGAAGATGGCAGACTTAAACCGCAGTTTCGATGTACGCCTTCCATCCATGCAAGTGATTTTTATCTCTTGCTGAAACGATGTACAGGCGGTGGGGAACACGTTCAATGGCATGGAGAACAGAATGAATGATGTCAGTAGTATAGCCGTGCGGATAGGTACGCCTTTTTTTGTTTCATCAACCGTGTATTGAATGGATTGATGCCAGGTGATCAGCTCGAGACCGTCCACGTTGAACGACAAAGAGCACAAGCAGCTTACGATCTCATACACTACTATAATCAATTTGCCAAGGATGACACAAGCGGCTTGGACACACTGCGAAAAGAAGGCCGTCAAGGCCGTCGACAAGTAGCTATCATTCTCCGACGACTCAATACAGTAGCCAGAGAAGTTGACTTACCGTCTGCAGAAAAAGTGAGCACATTAACTCCGCTCCTACTGGGGTTTTCGCTAGCTGATCATAACCCCTAGACAAGAGAAACAATTGAAAAGTACTGCGAAAAGTTCGAGAAGGAAATGTTGAATCTCTTCGATCGCTGCTATCGTAAAGGCGACCCTAAAATGATGCACGTATGTACTGTATACAAAATTCTATGCGTCTAATGAAACCTCCCGCAGCATTGCGCTCAAACATTACTCGAGTTCAACGGAGGTGCTTCGTGTGTTCAGGTCTATGTCAACCAGCACGACTTTTTCATTAATTCTGAACAAAAAGCGAAACCACCACAAGACGACGTGCTGTAAGTTGGCCTTAGTCTATCTTCATTATTCAATGTTGAGCCATTCGCAGCTGGAAGTCAATATCAGATCCCAGTATCAGCCCCCCAAAAAGTGAGCTCGGGCTTGCGGAGCTTTTTGAAGAGATCCGGGTTACTGTAGAGCAGGAAGCTCAGATTGTGAAGGCAGTCTTTCCAAATCCGCCGATGGTTATGCAAGTATTCTTGCAACGTGTGTTCGCCCAATCAGTGAGTCGTTAGGCTTGATCGCTACATTTCTTAACCATCGTTCACAATCAGATACAACAATATATGGAGCAACTATTGCACCTAGGTGCCGAGATATCCGAGCTAGCATATCTGAGAGTGCTCCAGATGGTGCATATGCAGACATCTACACTTGTAGACGACCTGAAGAGCCACGAGTTGCCCCATGTATCAACTCGAACGCCTTACGAAACCACAGAGTTTCGAAGGACGCTGATAGGTTCTGCCCCTAATGCTGGGTATGCTACAACGACCACTATCAGTGCCATGCTTGAGACGTCGATGGAAGAATTATTCGTACCCTACACAGAAGGCCAGCGCTACCTCGAACGCGAAATAAAGAGTTTGGAAATGCTGTATGCAAAGCTATTGGCAAATTTTACTCGTTATCATGTATGTTTGATCGAGATATTGCATTTCTACTCACTCATTATGCCCTCAGAAAGCCTCCAAAGCCAAATCATCCATGTTTGATCGCGTCTTGAATCAGATGAATGCCTCGAGCGTCGGTAATACGACCTCAGCTCAAGCTGCTGCTGCTTTGATGAGATTTGGTGGTATAGCCCCAACTGAACGGAGACTCGACCAAGGAGAAGAGCCAGTACGAGAGGAAGATGGAATTTTATCTATGGACTTCACGGAGAACATTTTAAAGTGGCATGCAGAGGCCATTGGGAGATGTGTAGAACTAAGTCCTGCTGGTGACGTGTGAGTTGACCTCCAGTGGAATATCTGCCGTGTCTGACTACTCACAGTCCAAAGCACACGTTCGCGCTGTTACGGGTTCTCGCTGATACCATTGCAACCTCATACGTGGAAGAAGCTATCGCGACGTAAGGCTTCTTCTTTATGCGTACATCTAGCCTGTTCTCATAAAGCGCAGTGCTCAAGTTCGTTTAGATGCCGCTGATTCGAAGTCAGAACCGTCATATCATGCCCTAACGATTGTGCGTTCTACTGACCTCATCTGTCACCTCTGGCAACAATATGTCAATACCGCCATCCTGCCACTAGCCGGTTCTTCAGTGACACTCCGGAGAGAGATGGTCGTATTCAATAATCAGATTGTCAGCCGGATGGAGAGCGGAGCAAATTGCCTATTGCAACGTGTGGCGGACGGTAAGTATTACAGTATTGACTCTTGCCCTTTACCCATATTTCACTTTAGTTGTTATCGCATGGCTGTCGTCGCAATTGGCCAAGCAAAAGAAAACTGATTTCAGGCCCCGCAATGATGACCTTACGTTTGCCCGTGTCAACACTGAACCATGCATGGCTTGTTGCGGAATGCTAGAGACCTTACGGGATGCCGCGAAAAAGTCTTTGAGCGGGAAGAACTTAGAAGTGTTTCTGACGGAGATTGGAGTGGCCTTTCATGGCCTGTTACTTGAGCACCTGCGCAAATTCCCTGTCAACGACACCGGAGGCATTATACTCGCCAAGTCAGTCTTCTGGCAACCTCATGCATTTACTCAATTAAACATGTTTCGACAGGGATCTCACATCATACCAAGATATGATAGCCACGTTTGGTATCTTCGCCCTTGACGAGCGTTTCGAGTTCATTCGTCAGCTCGGGAGAGTTTTCATAATTCAGCCAGAGATCCTGAAATCTTATATCAATGAAACCTACCTTGGTCGCATTGATATATCGCTCTTGAAACCCTATCTCGCTCTCCGTAGTGACTGGAGTCAATTTGAGAAGAATTTCAATGATGCAACCGATGATGCCACGAACGGCAGCAACGGCAGCATTGGACTGAAAGATCGGTTTGGGCGATTGAGTGTGATGATGAAAGATTTGGAGGGGCTCAAAGTCATCGACGGTCTGGGATCTGCCATGCCCGCCATACCAACAATGCCTGCAAGTTTCGCTGGTGCTTTCTCAATGCATGGGAGGTCATCTTAACTGTCGTCCACTGAATCTATGTATTATAGTATTATTATTGGTTTTTACATTCACTCTCCCAGGAAAATCGGTCGGCGCTTTTCTTTGAAGGCAGCCAAAGCTTCAAGACGATCTTTTGTCGGCAGCAGAGTTTCATACGAGGCGCGCTCAAAGTCTAATCCAGTCTCAAGGGCAAGATCACCTGAGCGACTAACTGAATGTTTGGCTGCCCTCAATGCCAAAGGCGCTGCAGTAAATCACTGTGTGTCAGAATTCACACTTTTGACCCTTCAGATAAGGACACACCATTTTTTGCAATACTTTGTGCTAGGACTAGGGCTCGATCGAAGGCAGTCGATCCAGGATCGGAAACATAGTTAACAAGCCCTAGATATTGGATTCGAACTTCAAACATGGAAACTGAGCACGAAGTTACTGACCGAATTCTAATGCTTCGCGTGCTGACAAGGAGCGCGCAGTGAAAATAAGATCCTTGGCTTTTGAAGTTCCAAGCACGCGGGTCGCCCGCTGCGTTCCACCGGCACCAGGTATGATTCCTAGCGCTGTTTCTGGTAGGCCAAGCTTCGTAACGTCGAAACCTATTCAAGTTCTCAATTTGAGTGAAATAGGCCATTGCTGGTCAGGGACAAACATTACCCGCAACGCGAAGGTCACAAGCAAGGCTTAACTCCAAACCGCCTCCTAAGGCAGGTCCGTCTATCGCCGCGATTGTTGGCATGGGCAAAGCCTCGAGCTTGCCGAGCGCATCCCGAAGGTCGGTCAGAAACTTGGTGACCTGGTGTTGCGTCATGGTACGCCTCTCAGCGAGATCTGCCCCCGCGCAGAAGGAGCCAATAGTGGTAGATCTGAGGATGAGTACGCGTATACTGATTGGACGCGTAAATGAGACGGAGATGAAGTGCAATAGCTAAGTAATTCACCTCTTGTCAAAGTGAGCTTCCTCAAGGCATTCCCTCAATTGCTGGGCCAAGGGAGTCACAAGTTGAAATCATGAAGTATACATGTCCACAAATTACCTTCAATAGTGTGATGGAGATTGCGTTCTTTGCTTGGGGACGATTGAGGGCGAGCGAGACGATGCCGGGATGTTCAGCAACCGGTTCCAAAAATGCGTCCTTTAAGGCAGGGGTCGAGAGATGCCTGCGACAATATGGAAAGTTTTGGACAGGAATTCGTTGCAGACGAAGTACATTTACTCGAAATATACTGGCCATGGTAGAAGTGCGAATGTGACCGGGACATCATAACCGTAGACCGACCAAAAGCCGGACGAGCTCCGCGGAGAAGGCTGTCATTTAAATGCTCGGCTGGAACTAAAAATGCCGCATACTTACAGATCTCAACATTTCCAACTTTGATGAACTTGCAACGTTTCTGTCGTAGCAATTGAAAATTCTACATGCTCTAACTCCGACTCCAAACACAATAACAGCACTATTCATTATGTATTAAGCCTCGTGGCCTCCCCGCTCCCAGGCATACTTTTTTTTGGGAAATACAAAGCGCCAAAGAGTCTCACTTGGGAACATGTAATGTGGTATCGGACCGCGTCGGACGAGATATAGAGACCCTTTGATTGCAACTCATTGTGACCCTCAAAACCATCCTGTAGCTCGTGAGAACCGTGCCTCTTCCCCCTCAGCGTCCACCTTGTACAAGATGCTGGTGCTACTACCTGCGGCTGAAAAGGGTGGGATGGTGAGCGGTTGTGCCTTATGATTTGTTGACTTTCATTTGACCCATAACAACAGGTGGATTCAAGCAAATATATTCTGGATGCTTCGATTCTAGCCCTATCTTTATGTGTTGCTGCTGTTCCAGTCACTAGAGGTGTAGCCGCAATTCTACCGAAGTCCCTTCGTGGCGTCTGTCGGCAATTGGCTTCTCCATTACAGAACTTTCTCACCCTCGAGGATTTAGCAGAAAGTCCAGAAAACGTAGTCGACGTGTCAAGGTGGAAGACGCGAACCCTCGTGGCATCTGCATGCCTTACCTCCGTTTGTTCTTTGGTTTCCTTGCTCTTGCAACCTTTGTCCGGTGATCCGCGATCAACCCTACGTGATACAGCACTTTCTGCGACTTGGGTGAATTTGATTTGCTGCCACTTCTAGAATCTGGATTGACTGACCGTCATCGAAGTTCTATGTTTCTTTCAGGGCCGGAATCAAACCTTTTAAAACACCACCTTATGGTTTTGCTATTTTTGCGTCTTTAAATGCACTTCAGTTGGCTATTCAGATCGGTCTCACTCTCCTTGCAGCAGAAATCTGGTGGACTGGTGTTGCATGGCTGGCTTTGAACCTGTTGTTTGTTGGATCTTTCCTTTACGTAGCTGGAACTTATCCCCTTACAAATTCTCTTCCATGCGAAAACGTCGCAAAATCTGATGACGTGAGTGATTCCTGTCCAAATTCGATCATCAACATCGGACTAAAGCCTATATGCTCCTAGGTACCGTCGAGCATGCTCTCTTGTCCAGAGGACAGAGTGACTCTTTGGTCCTGGTGTACGTTCACCTTCGTTCGACCACTCCTGGACTTGGCAAATAAGAAGACCCTTGGGGAGACAGATGTCTGGATTCTATCTCCTTACTTCCGCCACCGTAACTTATTTAATAAGCGGTTGGAATACCAATCTAGGTAATGGACTTCGCACTTAGCCTTTGGCCCCACGCTTACGTATTTGCGGGATCAGCTATCCTACTCACTCGCTTTTGCGTTTCTTAATTGTTTCTAATTCTCTCGACCTCATCTTGGATTATTTATTAGAATTGTGGAGTGCAATTGTTGGTGCGTATCTCCGGCCAGCAACGATTCATGTTTTCGTTTTGATACATGCTAATTTACTCAGGCTTCGTCCCACCGTATGCCGTTAAGGAAATACTTGCTGTTTTAGCTAATGATACCCCCGAGGCAAGGCGGACGGCATATGTTTGGACGGCCATCGCCTTCCTTGCAAACCTTTCCTTTGCCCAAGTCGACCTCTTCCAGGCGTGGCATACAAGACGATGCTATGAGCGCACACGGGGACAGCTATTTTGTGCCATTCATTATAAGGCGCTTAAGAGGCGGGAAACTAGTTGCAAATCCTCGACGCCTGGCAAAGAAGAACACTCGGATCTAGGGCGAATCCTCAATATCATGCGGTAATTTTCTTCGATATTTTCTGGGACTCATCTTCATATACTTGTTTCAGAGGCGATTCATATGCTGTTGCGCAGCGATTCTGGGACTTCTCTCCGGTCTTCACTGCTCCTTTCCGCCTGATAATCGCGCTTATTTTTCTCTATAAGTGCGTCTCTATTTCATTTCCAGCCATATCTAAGATGCTGACCTCTCGATATTCAGTGTTCTCGGTTGGAGTTCTCTTGTTAGCGTTGCAGTCGTGATGATTGCCTGGCTTTTTAATTATCCATTGATTCAGTGGAACGTTAGAGTAAGATTTTTAGACTTGACCATTTGAAGGTGCTTGGTGAAACCTGAGTCACAGTTCGCGAGGTCAATGCTCAAAGCCATGGACAAGCGCCTCAATACAGTCGACGAGCTTTTGCAGAATGTTCGCTTCCTGAAATTTTACGGATGGGGTAAGAAATACCGTAAAAGAAATCGCATACCAATCAATACTTGAACGTCTTTTAGAGAATTGCTGGTCGTCACGAGCACAAGCCGCTCGCGATGACGAACTTCGTTGGAGGGTTCGTTCATATATTTTGGAAGCTGTTATGAGTTTCATATGGTATGTAACTTACCTGCTCAAAGATCGATTTAAAGGACAACATTCCTAGGATATGGACGCCATCCGCAACGTCTCTTCTGGCTTTCCTTTGCTATACTCTTGTCGAAGGCCAGAGACTGACCGTTTCAAAAGCTTTCACGGCACTTTCTCTTTTTTCCTACCTCCAAGGACCCATGGCCGCTCTTCCCGGTCAAATTGAAGCATTGATCAAGGGTGAGGATATTCTTCACTGATCATCACGAAATCCACTGAGACCTTGCAGCCTATGTTTCCATGCAAAGAATCGAAGCATTCCTGTCCGAAGACGAAGTACCTGATTGGGCATCTACCCTGAGTTGTAG
Organism: Agaricus bisporus var. bisporus H97; assembly: GCF_000300575.1. Classification (NCBI taxonomy): domain Eukaryota; kingdom Fungi; phylum Basidiomycota; class Agaricomycetes; order Agaricales; family Agaricaceae; genus Agaricus; species Agaricus bisporus. Next base: position 1,644,647 of record NW_006267367.1, on the reverse strand, counting down.
TTCATCGAACACGCCTGCGACAACGGAAGGTCTTGGATTTCATCAAGCAATTTTTCAATGGGACGGGAACCCAGAAGATTTCTCGTCTTCACGGTTTCAACTTGGTCCACTTGATTTGACGTTCCCTTCCAGAGGGTTGACTCTCGTTCGTGGTCCCACCGGCTCAGGAAAAACAGCGCTGCTTTCCGCTTTACTCGGAGGTAATTACAATACTTACTTCCGCTACATATTGGCCTTCAATGATTTTCCAGAAATGCACTGCATATCCGGTTCAGTCGTTATCGATAAAACGCGGCATCGAATTGCCTACTGTGGTCAGAATCCATGTAAGAAACACCCTCAAGTATACTGGATTGTCCTTAATAGTATCTATAGGGCTGGAGCACGCTTCAATCAGAGATAACATTGTTTTTGACTCTACGTATGGATATGATAAGGCTCGATACGAGAAAGTCGTTGAAGCATGTGCACTTCTTCCTGACTTCGAAATTCTCCCGGACAGGGACCTCACTGGCACGTTTCATATATTATAGCTATTTACTTAATTTTGACTCCGGTGCAGAAATTGGAGAGAAGGGTATCACCCTATCTGGGGGACAGCGAGCTAGAATCGCTCTAGCTCGAGCTATGTATTCACAAGCCCAAGTGCGTCCCGGTTTCAAAACTCGCACTCTTCGAATATCTAACGTCGTAACCAATATCAAGTATATTTTGCTCGATGATCCGTACGTTCAGTCTTCCAGCATTATTCCTAGATAGTGAACTGCTTTTTTTACCATCAAGTCTCGCAGCTGTTGACACACATACCGCTCAACATATTGTTCATGAATGTTTCACAGGTTCCCTTGCAGAGAATAGGGCCATCATTCTTGTCACTCACCATAGCAACCTCTGCCTACCCGTCGCATCCTATGTGGTTGACCTAGAGGCGGGCCAAATACGTCAGCATGGGGCTAACTCGGCGTCCGCCAAAGAGTCAACGACTGAAGGAATTGTTCTAGCTGAGGGCCAACGAAGCGCTAATGACAGTAGCCCAACGCTATACATTCCCGAGCTCAGCGTGATTGATAAAGGTGTCAGTGGAACCGTCACCCCTGCTTATTCCGAAGGTTCAGAATCAACCACTGTTGGTATAAAACTAATCGAGGAGGAAGCGCGTGCTGAAGGTCGTGTTTCTATGCGAGTATACCTTACCTATATACATGCTGCTGGCGTCATCTGCTGGATCTTAACGCTCCTTATAATGTTCTTGATACGGCTCATTAATATTGGGAATCAAGTCAGTGTCTTCTTTCTTATGTTGGCTTCTGTTCTTCAACATCTTGATTTTTCACAGCTTTTCCTCGCTAAATGGGGCGAGGCATATGAGATAGATGATATGCTATCTGGCTTCTTTTTCTTACGGCCTGTTCAAAACCTCTTCTCCCTCTCCTTCCCCAGGCTGACCCTCCCTCCGCCTGATGCAAACGTCGTACCATGGCTTATGGTTTATCTCTGGATCTCAACTGCTGGTGCTATTTCTTTGCTGTTGAATCAATCGCTTGGATATTACGCTAGCCTCAAGGCAGGACGTGCTCTGTTCTCATCGCTACTCTATCGAATAAGTCGCGCGCAACTCCGATTTTTCGATACCACTCCTATTGGTCGCATCCACAATCGCTTTACTTCTGACATTGGGACCATTGATGGTGCTCTTCAAAACTCGGCTAAAGCTTGTATATCTGGGTTCATGGACTTTACTGCATCCTTCATCACTATCCTCGTAGTCATCCCAAGATTCTCCCCTTTCGCTCTGTTCATAGCTTGGCTGTATATGCGGCTTGCCCCTTCATACATTCGCACTTCAAGGGACCTGCGGAGGCTTGAATCTGTCGCCTTATCCCCCGCATTTTCCGGCTTTGACGAACTATTGAAAGGAATTACACATATTCGAGCATTTGGGATGGAGCAAAAATACCAGGATAGGTTTTACGGGAAGGTATTTGCCTCATATTGGTTGCTCGAAGTGACTGTATTACTGATGTATACAGGTTGATCATTTCCAGACATTTGATCACGTCTATGTATGTGTGGTGCCTAGCGTTTGACAAGCGATGATCTTATGTTGAATATTAGTGGCTGATCAACGGCTGGCTGCGATGGCGATATGACTGCAAGTACTCTGGTATATTGATGCGGCTCTTTCTAATTCCTTGTAGGCTTAGGCTCGGTGGTAGTATTTGTGGCGACATTATTTGCGCTCCGTGGTGGTATAAGTAACGGTTTAACGGCCGTCGTCATGACTCAAGCAGCTCAATTCGCTGAGGCCAATAGGCAGTTAGTCAAGTACGTTGAAATGCACCGACATGAAATCATGTTTCTGAACTCTGCAAACTTTAGGGTTGCTGCTCAACTTGAACTTGACTTCAATAGCGTCGAGCGAGTAATAGAATATCTCGAAGTACCTCAAGAAGCACCAGCAATCATTCAAACTGCTCGACCTCCTGCTTATTGGCCATCTTCGTCCGGCGAACTTGTAGTGGATGGGCTTGTGGTCCAATATGCCCCTCATCTACCGCCCGCTTTAAAGGACATGAGTTTTATAGTCAAGCCCACTGAGAAAGTGGGAGTAGTAAGTTGTACATTTGTCGTCGTCTTGTTCGTGAGACCTAAAAATCTTGGCTTATCTATTCAGATTGGGAGGACTGGATCAGGTGAGTCTGTTTTCTTATTTCTGCACTATTCGAACTCACCTGACAAACCTTCATAGGGAAATCTACCCTGGCATTATCACTTCTGAGGATGGTTGAACCTACTGAGGGGAAGATTATGTGAGTCCCTTATGCATTAGACAGTTGCTGGGCCCGCTTACGAGAGCATCAGGATTGACGGAATTGACATTGCGACACTTGGCTTGGAGGACCTTCGAACACGCGTAGTGAGTCAATTAGAGCACAGACATTTGGTGCCTAGTTGACCGGAGACCTAGACTATCATTAGCCAGGACGTCTCTATTTTTCCAGGTACTATCAGGAGCAATCTCGATCCTTTGAATCAACACACCTCGGAAGAATGTATGGAAGTGTTGGAAAGATGTCACTTGAATGCTACACTGCGATTTACGCCGACGGCCGATGAGCCCACCGTTCTCGATATGAAGATCAAACCTGGATCACTGAGCGCAGGTGAAAACCAGCTAGTGGCGCTCGCGCGAGCCATCCTGCGGAGAACAAACATCATTATCATGGACGAGGCTACCTCACAGATTGATAGTCAATTAGATGAACAAGTAAGTTTACTCTGTCATTGCCCCTGCCCCATCTTATATTCAATCTGTAGATACAACAAACTATGCGTGTAGAGCTTGCAAGCTCTATCGTGATCACGATTGCTCATCGGTTGAGGACTATCATTGACTATGACCGTATTTTGGTGTTGGACCATGGCCAGGTCGCAGAGTTTGATTCTCCGAAGTCTCTGTTACTAGACGGTAAAAGCCAGTTTAGGCAGTTATGCCAGAAAAGTACCGACTGGCCCTGGTTTTCTTCCCTTCTGCACGACTGGGACGATAATAATGAGTTATGAATACTTGAGATTAGATTAGATTATATCATGTGACAGAATATGTTTTCTACTGGACGTCCAAGTTAGTATCCTCATGGCAGCCACAACGGCGTTTGCTGGCTCTTGGTCCTCTCTTCAGTCACCCTTGACACCATGGATGTAAGCGCTATATGGTTTCCAATGACCACGAGTCTTAGTGCCGTTCAGTTTAGATGTGATTCAATCTATGGGATATCAGCAAATGACGCCTGTCCAAGCGTCCACCATTCCCTTATTCATGAAGAACAAGGATGTGGTTGTTGAGGCTGTCACCGGCTCAGGTAAAACACTGGCATTTGTTGTTCCGATATTGGAGCGCCTCATTCGCAGAGAAACTCGTTTACGAAGGAACGAAGTGGGAGCACTGGTCATAAGCCCCACCAGGTATGCCTTCTTACTCAGTACATCGAGTGTGTTGCTCAAAGACATCAGAGAATTGGCGTCACAAATTCATTCCGTATTTTCGCTTTTTCTCCACTCCCAGCCGTGTCAGGAAGAATCCAATGAGGGGTCTCAAGAAAGTCAATCCCAGCAATTTAAGCTTCAATACCCGTCTCCTTTACTGCTCGTGTCCTCGAGTCAATCAACCCCTGCGCAAGATATCGAGAGATTCCTGTCCAGTGGTGCGGATATTGTCATAGGCACTCCTGGTCGTGTGGAGGAATTTTTACTGAGAAGGGGGAGAAATACTGTGAGCGTAAAGGAATTCGAAGTTTTGGTACTTGATGAAGCGGATCGGTGCGTTGCTTGTTTGCCAGTTTCGACTACTATGTTAACTCTCTTCAAGTCTACTAGATCTGGGATTCCAAGATATATTGGGACGGATTATTACCCACCTTCCGAAGCAACGAAGAACTGGTCTCTTTAGTGCAACAATGACGGATGCCGATGCCATGACTGAATTAGTTCGCGCTGGTCTGCGAAACCCTGCTCGTGTGATAGTGAAGGTACAGGCGAAAAGGGCTAAAGGAGAGTCCATAATCGAGGAAAGGCGCATACCCGCTCAGTAAGTAAACGACTTCGTTGACTTCGATATATGCCAATTTCCATCAGCCTACAGAACTTTTTTATATCATGTTATGCTTCAGAAAAGCTTCTTCAATTGTCCCGCCTAATCTCATTCGAAGCCTGCCAAAACAAGTCTTCTAAATTTATTGTCTACTTTGCTACCTGTGCATGCGTTGATTATTTCTGCAAGGTCTTTATCAGCCAGGATATGCCATACAATTTGTTAACCTCAGTTTTTTCCCCCCAGATCTTACCTAGTGTATCAACATCAGCTACATTCTTTTCCCTTCATGGTCATTTACCCCCTTCGGCACGGACAAAAACTCTCAACAATTTTGCTTCTGCAGCTTCTACCCCGACTAATCCTTCCGTTCTTCTGGCGACAGATGTTGCTGCTCGCGGTCTTGATCTACCTAACGTTGATGTTGTGATTCAATTCGACCCTCCTTCCGATCCAAAAGCCTTCTCTCATCGTTGTGGGAGAACGGCCCGTGCTGGGCGTAGTGGACGAGCATATGTCCTACTTGTTGGTCGAGAAATAGAGTTTGTTGGTATGTCAACTGCCTGTCGCGATTTCAGCCTGCAGCCTCAATCTACTCTAGAATTTATGAGTATACGAAAAATTCCGTTAAAGCAACATGCATTTATACAGCAGGACCTTTCTCTTTCGAGTGAAGACGACACAGAACGGCGGACTGACCAGGAAGTTGACCAGTCTCTTTCTCTTGTGCGGACGAAGGTCCTATCAGATCGTGTCTACAACGATCAGGTAGGCGATATATTAAATTTTTATTTCATGTCCCATAAGTTAATCACTTCTCAGGCGATGAAAGCCTTCGTCTCTTTCGTTCGTGCATATTGTAAACACGAAGCATCCTATATATTTCGCATCAAAGACCTAGACCTTGTTGGTGTTGCAAGGAGTTTCGGGCTTCTCCGATTGCCACGAATGCCTGAGCTGCAAAATGTAGATAAGAGTGGGTGGGCTGATGCCACTGTCGATGTAGGTCCCCTTAAAGTGATTGTTCTTTTCGGTTTATCTTTACTTATCTACAGTGGGATACCTATGCATACACGGACAAGGCGCAGGAGTTGAAACGTCTGGCAACTAAAGAGGCAGAAAAGGAGATCCGCGAGAAAGATCAAAAACAACATATTGTGAGAGCCAAGAAGAGAAAAGCAAATGCTGCATGGAGCGAGCAGACGGAGAGAAAGGATGAGAGGGAAAAACGGCGTGAAAAACGTGTAAAGAAGAGGAAGTGGCTTAAGGACCAGCAACAGTGCGCAAGTACTGTAACGTCCGAGAACGTATCTTCGGAAATGAAAACCATGGATGTTAGCGACGAAGATGACTGGGACGACCTGGCAAAAGAAGAGAGTATGGCAAAGAAGTTGCGGAAAGGGAAGATATCACAACAAGATTTCGACACTGCTTTTGCTGATCTCTAATACATTAATTTAAAATGCGCACATACTACCTAAACATCGTACATCCGAATTACCAACGCTAGAAATATAATGTCTCAAATGCAGTAACCTATGAAAGAGTAATTTACGAATTATTCTGATTTATTGGTCTGATTCGCAAGGCTGGACGCATCTGGGGTAGAACATAAGCAAAACTTTTCTTATATACCTGTAGTGAGCACGTACCAATTCAACAAAGATGGGCAACAATTGAGGTATTTGAACCAATTCAGGAGGTTCAAGCAGGTTTACCTTCTTGCTGCCCCTCTTGAGCATGTATTTTCTGTGAGAGTTTGGGGAGACCTCTGAAGGTTTACTGAGCTGCTGCCCATCCGATCGTCGTCCAAAGATAGAGGGTACAGCTCTAGTACCATGTCCAGGATTAGGTGTTGATGGCAAGGATTTGGCCGATGATGTTGGTACAGACAATGCCGTTTGTTGTGTTTGTGGAAGAGCGGGTACAGGAGGAACATCGCGAGGGGATCGTTTCAGATTACCGAGTGAGGTCATGGATTTTATTCCCCGGATCGTCGATGATGTACTCCTATGAGTAAGCTGCGGTGGGATAGGGGACGTAGAGATAGAGGAAGTCGCTGAAGGTGTCATAGCCGGAACAGATGATGTCGGATAATCGAGGGGATGACCAGATACTGATGCTGATGAGCTAGAAACATCACTAGATCCACTGCTTTCATCCGTGTGGAAACTACCGCTACTTGTGTCTTCGCTGGTCGTATAATCACTGGAGCTATACCCATCATCAGTATCTTCGTCCAATTCTTCCGAGTCACTGTCTTGATCCGCAAAATTCCCAAAATCAAGCTCCCCAAGAACACCACTGACTAGGACCTGAGTCGCCTCTTCTTCTGCCTCCGCATCACGATGTCCTTCCGCATTCCCAAACCTTCTCCGAAGCTTGTCCTCATGAATCATCTTACGCTTATAGTGATACAATGCAACTTTGTCAACCTCCGCGAGAATATCACCTCGTTCCTTGCCAGAATGAGGGAGGAGATACTCCAAGCTCAGAGGATCGCCAAGACCCTCGCGCATAACCGTTAGGAACATCTCTATCCACTGCATCAAGCTATTGAAAAGGCCTTCGCCTTTAGAATGAACTTTGTGAACGAAATAATAGAAGGACTGTTCGTGTCGTTGCATCAAGTCGATAAAGGCCTGGACGGTATGTTGAGGGTCTTCTTGCATCACTAGCGACGCCGGTAAGCATAATTCTACGCAAACGGAAAAAGGAACTACAAACTTTCTTCCACCTGTTCTACAGTCTTGATCAGGTCGTTGATAAAGCTTTGCATATCGCCTAGCGAGTCGGCGATGCTGGCAGCGCGGTATACCTGGGCCAAAGGAGTATAGAATATAGTGATCATATCCTTCAATAACTCAGCAGTAAAGCCCTAAAAGAGAGGATGATCAGGATATGAACTATAAGCATGGAAAGACCGCTTCACCTCATAAACCAAGTCAATCAACAATTCTCTATCCCTGAGTCTAGTGTAAAGGAACGCCAAAACCTTCAAGTCTTCCATCAACCATGCATCCTCATTCTGAGGTCCATCGTCATCGTCCGAATCTTCCAACGAATTGCGGTACCTCTCGTACTCCAAATGAGCTTTGTGTGCCCTGGCAAGTCTCTGCATTTGTGGTCTCATCAGGACGGGTTGTTCTGCAGATCTCAGTATGACTACAAATATATTCATCTTTTCTGATACTAATTAAAGTCAGTACAAGCAATCTTTGGGAACAAGTCGGTATTCACCTGAATCAGCCTTGAACATTTCTTGGATTTCCCGAGGTGCATAGACAAAGTGCCGTATCTTCGCACATATCATCGGATCATCGATTTTGTCCTTGATAGACTCGATCTCTTCTTGCAGCTGTTTCGCCTCCTCGGCCAGAGAACTGGTGAACATCCTGCGATGATAATTGAGTTTAACCGAAACCACTAAGGTACGTAACTTGCCTTTGTATTAAACTCTTTCCTCCAAAAGGTTGAGCCATAAAGAGATCCAAAATACCTATTCTCGTGCATCAGTATGCGAAATCCTCTATGATGGGTAAAATAAAACCTACTCCTTATCATCCCAATGGGATTACTGATTTTCATCGCGGTTTTGAGCATGAAATAGGGCATGAGTCCGTGAATTCTCTTCAGTCCGGCAAAAGATTCAGAAGCGTTATCTGAAGCCACGAATTGATGAAACACCGTTGATGCAAGCCTATAAATTTGTTTCAGAACGGAAGTGTATCGAAACAGCTTTAATAACTCACGAGATCCGAGCCCACTCGACGACAGCCTGGTAGTTAGGTGGTAGGTCTCTGACATTAGGTGTTTCTTTGATCGTTCCAAAGATTTTTTGGAGGCCATCTAATAAAAATGCGGGAAATTGACCCCCTTAGTGAGAAAGGGAACTCATCGAGTAAAAAGGACCACAAATCACCTTTTCCCATTATATCACCTTTGACGCTTTTCACAGCATCCCGCAAAGCATCAACACGGTTAGCAATCTCCTTCGCAAACTTCTGCCGACCATCCTCTCGTACTCGATCCGCTTCCTCCCGCTTCTTAGCGTCCTCTTCTTCCTCCGCAGTCAAGGAGATCGGAGAGCTTAACAAGAAAGATTTAAAGACCGGCGATGTCAGAATCACGGAGGAGGACATTAGTGTACGTAGATAAGAACGCAGAGTGAGCCGATTCTTCTCCCTCGCGAGGCGTGAGGGAATGTCGGCCGGGGTTGTCGGAGTTGTTGGGGGCGAGTCGCTGCCATAAAGGGAACTTGTAAAGGACGGTTGGGGCGTCGGAATGGTGGGCGAATTGACTGTCACATAAGTACGATCTTTTGCAGGTGGCGCGCGGACTATTTCTTCAGGATGCGCCTTAGTTAGCTAAAAAGGGTACGACATTAAGCAAGCACAGAGTCACGATGACACAAGTACCAACCTCTGTCGCCAATGTTCTAAAGTCGCCATAGCGCCTAGCAACATAGACATCCTCGTAATGCGACTGTCTTGTCCTGATGATGAATTCCTGCACCAAGTTATTAGTGCTATTATTAGAAAGAGACACGAATCACCACTCACGTCATGAGCTCTACTTCTAACCCTTCCCTTGTCGACCACCGTCCTCACAGAGACAATGTTGATTTCGAAAGTATCGCGATCCTTTTTCATCCTCGCCTGTCTCCTCTTTGTCAAAGTTTCTAACCGATCCAAGTCCACTTGAGTCAATCTAACCACTTCCTCCCTTTCCACCAGTCTAGTCGCAGAACCCAAAAACAAACTAAGATTTTTCTGCACCTTCATCAACAGTTTTTTCTGCGAAGCTTGGTCTCCTCTAGATTCAGCCTCATCATCGTCAAGCACCGAAGTCGCGGATAAATTTCGGGAAATCACGCTTGTGGCGAAAGGCTGCAACTTCTGAGAATAAAAGTTCTTGGGTGCAGAGGCCATAAACGGGAACGTAGAAACGAATTGCCGGAAAATGTATTTCAGGAATGGCATGTCGACATCGGGCGCATCTTTTGGCGGCGGTTGGAATGGCGACCCCAGATAAGAAAGAGTGGACACATTCGGCCAACGCGGGTTCACGCTTATGAGAGCTTCTAACTCGCGTTCGAATTGAAGCTGGATAAGAGACTTTTTGAGGTAGTGAGCGCGCAATGCTGTCAGTTCTTCTGGATGAGTAGCTTGGAGAGATTCAATGGGATTAGTTGAGATAGATTTCGCGGGTATCTTAGGTGCTTGGCTGTCTTCTTGATTATCCTGTTCTCTAGCAGTTTCTTCTAAAGGCACAGAGGATGGTGGTTCGATAGCAGGCCCAACGAATGCGCTATGTGAGCGATCTACAGAAGCGGGGGTGTCAATCTGATTGGGAATGGGTGGAACACTGCGGGTCGGCCTGGGGGGATTTCGAGCCCTTTGGCGGGGCTTGTAGGTAGCATAGTGGGGGGCAGGCTGGAGGACGGGTGAGGGTTGTTGGTCGGTCGACGGGTGGTGGAGGGTGGGGGCAGCCATGGGCGGGGAGGGAGATGGGGAGAGGTTAAAGGACTGCATGGCTGTGATATCCAAGACAAGCCCGCATCAGGGCCCACAACGTCATTGTATTATGTAATAAACTAATCTATTTCGTCGACGCCTCCTTCCCACTCTCCGCAGTGCCTCCTCCCGCTTTCAACGCACTCCACCGCGCTACCCAGCTCGTAAAAAACCGCAGTAGCCACACAGGTCCCGCATGCTCAACAACGTCCCCTTCCTCCTCTTCACGCACAGGCTGCGGTACCGTGATCCCCTCAGCATTAACCTGGTCCTCTTCTTCGGCTTCGGCTTCCGTTCTCCCAAGATGATCAACTAACCTCCGTTCCCCGTCCAGGGTCCACTGCACTCTATTGAATCTTCCGTGCGCTCCATGTTTACCAGACCGTAATCGTCGACGACCTGTACCAAATACCTTTTCGCGAAGCTCAAACACCTGTTGCCTCCAGAGCGATGCCATATGCCAAATCTCGGAGATCTCCAGCTGAGCAGCCTCGTATTGCAACATATTCCGCGCTTGCGTAATTTGATTTGTTTCGTAAACCCGAGCATCTATTTCTGAAATTACCCTGGATTGCTCATCAATGTCGTTAATTGCTGCTCTGTGTGTCTCTAAATCTTGTTTAAGCTCCGTATTTGTCGTACGGAGCCTGGACGACAGAACCTGCGTAATTCATATGAGATAGTGCTTTTCAAAGAGAAAACAATCCAGACCTCGAGGCAGATGATGATGTTATGAAGATGCTCTTCTCGCCGTACCATTGTCAACACTTGTGCACACAGCTCAACATCAATCTTCATCCTCTCTGGGCTGAGGACTCTCATGGGCCGTAGGGAGCCCATGTCGTGAAAACTTCGTCTACCCGCAACATAAGCGCAAGCGTCCAACATACACAAAAAAAATTGCTGCATACCTTCTAAACACTTGCGCCTCGGGACTTCTAATTTTATTTTTGTCCTCTTCAGCATCTCCGTTATTGTCTGAGTCATCTCCCTTCCGTTTTTCATCCAAGACGTCTTCAGCTTCCTTAGCTTTCTTTCTCCCTTCCTTGTCAACTGTCATCCAAAACCCTTCGTCACCCCATGCACTCCTCGTATCCGACCAACTGCTGATTCTCTTCTGGTTCCGTGCTGGTCTCCTTCCCCATTTCCTTTCATGTAATCCTACATACGATTTGGCCTTGTCCGCATCCAGTACAAATGCCGGTCCTAGCATAGACGTAGACCTGGGCATATCGGGTACAGAGCCATTGCCAAACTCATGTTCCGATCGTCCGAGTTCGGTTGACGAGACGCCTCTTGAAGCATTGTAAAATCGCAACTGAGTACCTTTGAGGCGAGATTCGGCATCTTGAAATGAGAATGGCTGGGATTTGTAGTCGCCTGCATTGCAGCTAAAGAGAACATGCCCGGGAGTGATAGCGTACATAACTCACTGCTAGGAGATACTTGTCCACTGTCCAGACCATCGTCTTGTTCACTGAAAATATATAGTCACTTTCGTTATTGTTCCATCGTCAACAATTCAACTTACCCTGCCGAGAATGTAGGCGATTGGACTGCTTCCTTGTTCTTACTCTCCATCATCTTCGAGCTGGGTGACCTGGAGCCTAACGGAAACTTGGGCTGCCTAGCAGTAGAGCTATTTCCTAAATCGACACTATACGGTCCTCTCCGTTTAGACAATCTATGCAACAAATTAACACATAGAATAAATTGCTGGAACTGACGATACACTTACCCAGTCCAACTTTCCAACTTTTTCTGCATTTTTTCACTCCAAACTCCCCCAAAACTACCACCCAACCGTCCCTCCTGCAGATCACTTTCTTCACCCTCCGTGCTTCTTCCGCCAAAACCTTCACTTTTAGCCTCCTCTCCATCACTCATGATACCACCAGCGACACTGGGAGAATTGACCATTACCAGATTTTCGCGTTCCTTCTCCCATTCTCTCAAAACTACTACATCCGTTACTCTCCCAGACCATAGCATTGCCGCAATGACTCCATAATCTCCATGCGTCGGACCACCCCCCGAACCTATTGACAAGTTACCTTTTCCAAAATCAATCGACTCAGTTCCCTTTACTCCCCTTTTCCTCTTTGCTCTCATGCCCAATTTACTTCTGCTACCTTCTTTCTCCACAACGATTTTCGCAAACTTTTGCAAGTCGGTGTTGACGTCGTAGATACACCCAACGCCTCCTCCCGTGCTAGCCATACCACTTGCACCACTCAATATCAAATTCCCCACCTCACGAAATAGTTGACCACCAGAAGTTCCAACATGAAGATTGTCTTCCGCTTCATCTTCACTCAACCGACTTCGGCCTCGATCATCCCTGCCACCATCTAAAGCACCATCATCATTCGCCACTGCATTTGTCAAATCTTCCAGCTTGTCCTTCAATACCCTTTTGACCTTTCTTCTACGAACTTGACCTCCATAAACACCGGATGCATTGGTATTACCCGAGTCGCCTCGCAGCCCAGTTCCCACGGGAACCCCACTTGTATTTCCATTGGCTCCTCCTGCTCCCAAATTACTAGAAATGTTGCCAAGTACATCATCAGTGATGCTCAGACTTGCTACGCGCTTTGAATAGGCGGCTTCGATAAATTCAATGAGTTCTCTCGTAAGCACCGTTGAAACATTAGAAGAATGCCACCGAGTGGCGTTGGTACTGCTTGAATTGCTTACAGAGAGCATACTAGGTGGTTGCGACAAGGCAGAACCTCCTTGATTAAGGAAAGCTGCGGCGGCATACGGAGGCGTGGAGACGTTTGCTGAGAGCAATGCATTTGGAAGATGATGTCCGGCTATGGAACGTGGAATGATGTTGGGAATGGCGGGAGAATGGCTTTGTGAATGTGTACCGATTGCTGAGACGTAGGTTGACAGAGCGCGTGTGAACGCCTGGGGATGGAGAAATGGATCCTTAGGAGTGACCTGACGAGAGGTTTTATTGACATGATGGAAGGGGCGGGTGCAGGCAGACTCACGTTGGAGTAGCCCAAGCCAGCCAGTTTGTTTCGGACACACATGATAAGACTTAGAAGTGCAGATACAAACATTGGATCTGCTATTCGTTCCGCAGGCTTGAGTAGACGTGAGATATCGGTGCTGCGTAATCTCGCGATAGACATACCTCTAAACATGCGCGGGGCTCGCCTATTTCCGTTATCCATCTCTCTATTCCTTGTACAGTTACATCGCACAGCAAACCGTCAAATAAAAAACAACCACTCGTGGAATTAAAACGTTCCCTGACATCATACATTCCAAACAAAGATAAGCCAGCTTGAACCAGCTTGACAAGCTCCAGTACAGTAGCATTAAAGAAAGGAAAGTCCTTTGTCCTTCCCTTGGTGTGTGCAGCTAAGAGTGCCAGAATAGAGGAATTCAAGGAGGGGAAAATGGCCGCGTTGGGATCGAGTCGTACAGCAGGAGAATTCGAAGGCCCGGCTGCATGGGCGTTGGGTCGATTACTAGGCGATTTGGTCCAGGCACTCTTCGAAGAAGATTGCGATTGACTGCGGCGATGAGAGGAATAACGGTTGGGAGAGGCTAATAAAAGGGTGTCCTTGGATGCGTGGGCGTATGAGGTGGAGGTGGATATTGGGAGATATTCAGAAGATGTGAGATATAGATGGTAGTGGGGAGGGATGGGAAGACTGGATGGTAGTGTAAATTCGGGAATATGATAAGTAGAAAGGAAGCGTTCCTTGGTTGAGTCGCTGTGGCGTATTATGAGGACATGAATTGGACGAACAAGATGGAAAGAACAGACCTTGGTTCCTCGAGACTCAGCGCAGAACGAGACCCACAACCCATGCGTAATAGATTAACATTAGTGTACAGTTGATCCTTTGCGAGAAGGAAATTTCCTTGGGGAACATGGACGATGGTATAATCTGAGCGAAAATAGGCAAGAGATGTAGCCATGAGGATGCCATTGGGAGTCTGAAAGAATTGCAAAGTTGGGGATGTCAGAATCGAGGATGTCAGAGCGCATTTTAAGAAGAGTAGGAATACCTGTTTTGGGCGAGCACTCGCATCACGACGGAGATGAAGGAGGGCCTGCTCCCACTGAGCAATACAGTCGCGCTCGGAGAGAGAAGGCGATGGAGCGAGAGCAGTCACGGTGATCTAATGAAAGAACAGACGTGAGACCCTAAGGGAATGGAGAGGGCAGGTGGGGAGAGCAGACTTTGTGAGATGGATCGCCGGTGTAGACAGCGAGGACGGTGATGGGGCGAGTGCGTTCTACGATCCTGGGGGGGTATGGAAAGATGAGGCAAGGCAGACAAGAGGTATAGCAGAGAGCAAACCATTTCTCGACGGCGTACATCTGGTAACCTTCGATCTGGAGGTGGTCGTCGACGACATCAAAGCTGAGCGGGAGGCCGAGCCACTGGAGCGCGGTGTCGTGGGATGGGTCCTGGGAGGGTGAGCGGGCACACGAGGACGACGGCGAGGGCCTGACGCGGGGTAGGAGGAGGCGGGAGGGAGGCGGGAAAGCGGAGGGCGCGGGATGGGGGCGGGGCGTGTACATTGATTGGGTCGGTGGAGAGGAAGGACGGATGACGTAATGGCGATCTATGATGCACATTCACGTGTTCTATTTAGCAACAAATCGATTTGGCCCAGGCCCTCACCGACCCAATGCACAATTCTCCCGCCCGCCTCTCTCTCCATGCCCTCTCGCAAGCGCAAGCAGGACGAGCTTGGGGACCGGTGCGGCGACGCCGACCACCGTGAGCTTTCTGTCCGTCCCGCTGCCGCTGACGCCGACGCTCCTCGCCAGGATCCTGCCGCAGATCCGCCCACCCCTCCCTGCCGCGAGTCTCCTGGCCCCCCGCCGCTTTCACCCGCCGCCGTCGACGCTCTCTTCTGCTGCGCCGTCTGCCATGGCCCCCTCCGCCAGCCGGCCACCCTCCACTGCGGCCATTCCGTCTGTGCCGTCCATGTCACTGGACCCAGCGACCAGCCGCCTCCGGACTCGCCGCTCCCTCCCCGGTGTCCTCTCCGCAGCTGCGACTCGACGCTTGTGCCGTCTCCGGCCCAGCCCCGCATCCCCGCATCTTCCCGCGTGCGATACCATCCGGCGCCCGATGCTGCCGCCCGTCCAGTCCTCGTCCAGCCGGAAACAGTGCCCGAGCCGCGTCTGGACGTCACCCTGAGCAAGGTCCTTGACCTGGTCGCTCGCACCAAGCAAGCTCTCCTCGAGGACGCGACCACTGATTCTTCCGACGGAGAACCCGATTCCCATTCTTCCGCCCATGATCATTCAGTCCGTCGACCCCGCAAGCGCCGACGGCGTCGTATCAGTCCACCTCCCGAGGACGACAGTGCCGATGATCTCCTCTCCCATCTCAGAAAACAGGCAGTTCATCAACGCACCTTGTCCCATGACGAGCCTGTTCTTCCGTCATTACCGCCTTCCCAAACCGATACTCCCTTGCCCCGTTCGAAAGATGCCGTCCTGGCCCGCTTCCAGAAAGATCTCCTTGTAGAACTCACCTGCGAGATATGCTTCGTCCTTCTTTATCAGCCGATTACCACCCCATGTCAACATGTAAGACCCATCCCCTCACTTATACTCCAGATCTAATCCTCCTCCTCCAGACCTTTTGTGCGAAATGTCTACACAGATCCCTGGACCACAGCCCTGCCTGTCCCCTCTGCAGACAAGATCTTCCTGGCTTTGCCTACTTCCAGGATCACCCCACCAATAAAACCCTCCTGTCCATCAGTCAGTACTACCTCACCCCTCCCACCTTGTTTTCTGACCAGGTGTCCCATAGTTCTCAAAACTTGGCCAATGCTCTACAGGGAACGTGGTGAGGCCCTGGCTGCCGAAGAACGCGACGCTCGTCTTGATACCCCAATATTCGTCTGTCAGCTCAGTTTCCCAGGAGCTCCCACTCTATTACACTTTTTCGAACCAAGGTACGCGTCCATTGTCCCCTCATAGGCCGACATTTAACATTTTCTGGTCTCCAAGGTACCGCCTCATGCTCCGCAGATGCCTAGAATCGCAGAATCCCCGGTTTGGTATGATTATGGCACCAAAACCAGGTGCAGGATCGCCCCAAACCGATTATGGTACCATGCTAGAAATTCGCAGTGTCCAGATGCTCCCAGACGGCCGTAGCATGGTCGAGACCTGGGGGACTTTCCGTTTTCGTATATTCGAACGTGGCACGCTGGATGGGTATATGGTTGGGCGAATAGAAAGGCAAGTTCAATCGGATCGCCATCATGAAATTCAAGTCATTAATCACGTAATCTGCAATCAGAATCGACGATTACCCTGAGGATCTTGACGCGTCTTCCTTTCTTTTCCCTTCAAATTCAATCATCACCTCGCCAGAAACTCCCTCCTCTTCCTCTTCCTCTTCTGCATCAACACCATCCGATCCTGCCCACCCACCTACACCACCATCACTCCCAATCCCAATTCATCCAAACTCGCCAACGAATGAAGAATTGATGACAACGTGTCGAACCTTCCTCCATCGTCTACAACGGGGCACTGCACCTTGGGTTGTTCAACGCCTCTCAAGCACATACGGCACAATGCCCACCGATCCTTCTGCCTTTTCATTCTGGGTAGCGCTCGTCCTGCCTATTGATGAACACGAAAAGGCTAAACTGTTACCGCTGAGGAGTGCCCGATTACGATTGTTGTTATTGGTCCATTGGATTGAACAGCTGAATAGTCAATGGTACGCCTTTGTGTGGAAGGTGGTGGCATGCTGCATGTGGACAGCTTTTGTGCTTACGATTTCGCGTTTGGTTGGTTTTATATAGGTGGTTTTCGAGTGGATGTACCGTTCTATGACATTTACTCGTGGCGTTTGCCTGCCAAGTCGCGGAATAGGTCGTGTGTTAATACCATCGGTCAAATAACGTTCCTTGAGCATTAGTTGTAGCGAGAGGGGGAGGGGGAGGAAGGAAGTGATGGACGAACGAGTGGGATTACCGTATTTGAGCCGGCAACAGCCAGGTGTAACGGAACCTTCATAAATGGGATGACATCACTCTTCGGTTCACTCATCCTTCTGTTCCTATGATTGCGCATATCAATCCTGCTCGAGTCTGTCCATATCTTTTCATCTATATCGCTTTACCCTTGGGGTCTTTTTTTCTTCTTTTTTTTTTCCTCGATGTGCATACCAGGATTCCAATTTCACATGCGCTCACTGGTTTACATACAACTGTCTGTTATCTTACGTATAATAACCCCATCATCTATCATAGTCAGGTGTATAAAGATATATATACTGTATGCAGGATTACAACCACGAGGAAAAAACAATAGTGACGACCCAGGTGACAAAGTATAAGCCGACAGCAATGTCATACATTATATATGTTAGCGGCCCTCCTCTTTTTTACTTCTGAACCACTCGACCTTGAGTACGACGCATCGACCTTTTCTTCTCTTTTTCCAGATACTAACATCGATGAAAAAAATTGTAAGTTTTGGATGAGATAACACATGCGGAATGAATTCAAACCTTGCGTTGTTCAGAAGCGCTAAGTTTGGCAATCCTCTCTTCTTCAGCCTTCTTCTTTGCAGCCTTACGATCCTGGAGGGCTTGTTCCACCTGAAAATTGCTTCGTCAATAAAATATATATCGGCACTTCGAAAATACGTTACCTCTTCCTTTTTGTCTTTCTCAGCATCAGCTTTCAAATCCTTGTCCAACCCTTCTCTGATCTTCTTTAATTTACTTTTAGTCTCCGGGCGCAAATGCACTTTCGACAAAGAGTCAATGAACGTGAATAGTCCATCGACAAATGTCTGAAGATCTTTCATATGGCCTGCAGAGGGCATAACAACATTCAAAACGACGTGTTTCTCGCGTTCTTCAGGGTCGAGTGGTCTGCTTGGTCGGTCCCTGGGTTGGTCAGTGATCTGGTGCATAGTGAGTGAATGTACATATTCAAACAAGGCACAAGAAATTTACTGAAAGGGAGCGGAAGTAAGGCCGGATTTTTTCGTCGTTGATAAGGGGGCCAAGCACTTTGAGAACACCGTCGGTAATATCGGCAAATTCTAGACAACAAACATGTCAGTTCAGGGGTGTCCCGCAACGATTACGCGTCCATACCAGACATGACAGAATACGTGGCCGGAATATTAGGATTTTCAGTCGCCTTGGTCAAAGTCTACAAGACAGCATCGGTTTACAAGCCACCAACCTCAGAAGCAGCCAAACATACCAAGTCCCATCGGTTATCCTTGATAGAAGCCAGCTCCTCCTTGGTCACAATAGCAAACACAAAATCATGAGCAAGAACGCCCGGAGCCAAAGTAAAATCAAGCTGCAAGTCATCCCTTGGACGATACTGTAGGTCCATTAATTGACGTCCCATCTGGAATACATATTGAAACAAGTCGTGCCGAGGACGAAAAGTAAAGACAGTGTGCAACGAAGCAATGTTGCGTCGGCCGGTGCAATAACTGAAGTAGTCGGTATAGCCATCAGCAGTAAGAGGACCATGCTTCGTCACAGTCCTGCTAAATTGCTTTTCGTATGTAGGATAGTAGACGTCGAGCCTGCGTGTCACGAGTACATAAGACAGACCCGAGCAAATATAGAGGTGAGTTGAACATACCACTTAGTTGCCGCACGCTTGTTCCTGGAGGAGCCAAACCACCAGACTGCAACATAGAAAAGTAAAACAGCCAAGAGCGCGGCCTCCTTCTCAAAATCTAGGATCGAAGGCACAGTTTGGGACATGCATCCACGTGGAAGTAATACTAGATATACGTACAAGCCGGCCTGAAGGTCAAGGCCTTCCATCGGAACTCTAGACCATCGTACTCCTCCGGCACATTGATAGGGGGAGGTGTCAAGCCGGCGAGGAGTTTAGGGAGAAGAGACATGGAGGACGCGAACCCCAAGTTCGGATTTTCCCTGAGAATAGCCGGATATTGCCGAGAATGACCCTCCTAAGCGCTTAAGCATCCCAGGGATGTTGTTATATGGCTTCACTACAGTTGTCCTCCATCCTATCCTCCTACATTCCCCTGGACATGGATCCGGTACTGCTGTGTGCCATTCGAACAGTTCTTCTTACCTATCAGCTATAGGTTCCTCCCACAAGTTACTCCTCTTTCGTCCTCGATGTCTTCAAGCGCACCAAACCCTCCAAATCCGATTCCGACTCTGCACCATCAACCACAACCGCACCACTCATTAACCAAGCTATCCTACGACGTTGCCTCGGCCTCGCATCCTCCTTCCTCATCACAGACCTAACCACCAATCCAGAAAATGGCTATTCGACCTGGCTTACAGGTTTCAGCAATCTAGTCGATATCGTCGTCGTCCTTCACACGCGGAACGACCTTGAGCTAGAAACCATGTCTGAAGCTTCTAAAGCTTGTTCTGAATGCTGGACGGCCGCTGGAGCGTGGAAAGGAATGGAAGATTGTCGAGTAGGTGTTAGAACGATTGCTGGGAAGCTGAGAAAGTTATTAGATGAAGGTGGTAGGACTTATCGAGGTATGTGTGTGTATTCTGCTCACACCCGGATTCCTCCTCGAGGAAATACCTTCTCATCATCCGTTCTTCTCAGGTGAACCGGTGTATGCCCCTTGAGCTACACGCTTAAAAAATCCGTGCTTATACATGCATACTCGATTTAACGTTGGTTGTATTATTATCTAGCTCTATACTTGTATACTACTTGCCTGCTTCTGACTGTCAAAGAGTCGCTGATTGCTTCACAAAGGCATGTGATCTTATGAACACGAACAACCCATAACCGATGATCGACGAATGACGATTATAAAAATAGGTTTGTATCGAAGCACTGATACTAATCTCACAATTATCCGCTCACATACTTTGTCAACAGTGGGTTCACGAACTCTGGTCACTCTTTGCCGTACCATCTATATCATCTATTTGCTTACAAACGGTAAAGTCGATTTGATCATACTTGAATCGGCGCTCTACGATTGGTGATTCATATTTCCGGGACAATATTGTGTGGGGGTTTCTAACTTTAATTGATACATTACAGGGAACAGAATTTCATTTAGACCCTTAAAGGGTTCTTCAGAGAGCAGCAACGTTTGTAACAGGCCAGATACTGTTATTACAGAAACCGCGATTTAGCATTTGCTTCATAAGAAAAGATGGAAAGACGCATACTATGATTGATCAGATCGCTTGTATCCGAACTTCTCGATGAACTCTTCGAGTTCCTTGGGCCCTCTAGAGCCATAGGGATAAGAAACTGGTCTCGGTCGGTTTCCGTGCCCAGGCCGGCCTTCTATCCAGTGAAGGATGGGCGTGAAAATCTATTGCAGTAACGTATCAACCCATGAGGACATCAAGATGAAATCCGCAAGAGAGCTCACCTTCCAAGCAATATCCAATTCGTCGTGTCTAACAAAGTTCGAATGATCACCCCGCAGGGCGTCCAGAATGAGGGCTTCATAAGCCTCGGGGATCTTCGCATCAGTGAACCGTCTCTTGTAAGTCAAATCCATCTCGGTTGGCATTGCACGAGTGTAGAGTCCAGGCGTCTTAGCATTCATTTTGAGATAAACTGCCTCAGACGGTTGAATGCGGATGACGAGCTCATTGCGCGCTATGTCCTTGAATATTCCCTGTGTGACGTCCTTGAACTGGATGCGAACCTCGACCTTAGCCTCGTTCAAGGCTATTCATATACTTGTCGATCAATTTCAAACAGCAAAGGGGTATAACCGCACCTTTGCCGGCCTTGAGGATGAATGGAACGCCTTCCCAACGGGGGTTTTGAATCCAGAGTGTGCAAGCGGCGAAAGTGGGGCAAACTGAGTTGGGAGGAACGGTATCATCATCAAGATAGCCGGGTTTCCCATTTGCGGCAACGTATTGTCCGAGCAGGCAATCACTTTGTTCGATCGGGGCTATGGCACGGAGTACTTTGACCTATGATATGAAGTGGAGTTAGTACCTATATGGGGGAGCAGAATATGTGGGGTTTGCCTTCTCGTCTCGAATATCTTCTGCGGCGAAGGAGACTGGACGTTCCATGGTTAAAATACTAAGGACCTGGAGTAAGTCTGTTCTCATCCGGTCAGATGGGACAAAATGCGATTGCATAGGTCATCAACACACGATTTTGCAGGATATCGCGGATAATGCCAAATTCATCAAAGTAGCCACCGCGACCTTCTGTACCAAAGGGTTCCTTGAAAGTGATCTGAACGTTGCTGATGTGATTCTTGTCCCAAGCGGCGTTCATGGTAACATTAGCGAACCGGAGTACCAGGATATTCTTGACCATCTCCTTCCCCAGGTAATGATCAATACGGAAAGTCTCGTCTTCTTTCCAATGTTCCTTAACGGACTCGAGAAGTTCTTTAGCCGACGCGGTGTCTTTTCCAAATGGCTTCTCGATGATGATGCGATTGACGCCACTCCTGAAAATATAACAGTGCTCCTTGAGGTTTTTTGCCACAGGAATGAAGACGCTGGGAGGGAGGGCGAGATAGAAAAGACGGTTCCGTTCCTTGGACTGATATGCCGATTCTATTTCGTCGAGGTGCCTGTTAAGATTATCAAAGGACTCGCCGTCTTCATAGCCGCCGGAAACGTAAGTAGAGATGGCTTTAAACTCTTCGATAGACTTTGTGAGCTTGGGCTCTTCGTTGGGGTTTTTAATATAGGACGTTTGGCGCTTGTGAAACTCTTCCTGATCCATCTTTGTCCTGGCATAGCCGACGATTTTGACGTCATGAGGAAGTAAACCTTGGTGATAGAGGCCGAATAGGGCGGGGAAGGTCTATGCCAACGGAGATTAGGACGGCGGGGTGGCAAAACAGTATACGCACCTTCTTCTTCGCCAAATCGCCCGAAGCCCCAAGGACTGAGGTAGAGATAAGCAGGAGACGGCGGAGGAAGGGGGTGGTGCTCACCGATAATAATGGTGTTGTCCTTGAGCTCCTCGTGGGAGGTCTCCATGGAGGGGATTGTGCCTGAGAGGGAGCGTTCGCGGGGCATGGTGGTGGACGGAGAGTGGGCTGGTCTTTTCACTCGACTCCGGTCGCCCGAGTTATCTAATCTCGCATCAGCGTACCCCGGCCCGCCGCCCGGCTCTCACCTTTTCTCCATGGCCTCTCCGGATGAGCTCATCGACACCCTCAGGGAGCTCGTCACCCCCGCCTCTCTCCCCCATGACGCCGCCGCCGTCAACATCCGCGCAATGGCCCTCATCAGCCGCCTCAAGTCGCTCAACAGAGCCGCCAACAACGCCACCCGCGTCCACAAGGACATCACTGCAGAAGCTCGACTCGACATGGACCAGTCACATCTCCAACTACAGAACCTCCTTTACGAAAAACGCCACCTCGAACGCGAAATCGAAAAATGTCGACAGTTCGCGTACGTCTCTTCGTCCCCCAGTGGTCTGCAGTCGGCTGACCGCTCGCGCTTGCAGTTCCGTGTACCAGGACGTACCACTATACGCTCTCGACGATTTCAAACAACAAGCACCCGAAGACAGTCGCACAGAGCAGATACTAGCGGATGAACACCAGTTGATGCTCAGTCGTCTCAACTTTGAACTTTACGAGCGGCAACGGTTCGTCTGGCACCTTATATTCTCCGTGTACATTACCTCCAACATTATGTCCAGGCTTGACCAACGGCGGAAAGAGCTCTTGGAGCAAAAGGAGGAGCTTCTCAAGCAGAACAAGACCAAGCTCAACACGTTGGACTCGGTCAAAGCATACATTGATGCCCTCACAAAGGTGTGTTTCCACTATCCATTGACCCTACTTGTTATTCACGGGCTTGTTCAGACTGCGTCAGAAACACAAAAAAAGCTAGACGAACTTGTGGTCCAAGTTCCTTCAGAGTCATGATTTTTATTATATTTACATCATGTTATTGGACAATACACTGTACTATACAAGCCAAAAATATAGTCAACCGAGAGAGAAGCAACAAAGGCAAATGCTGGAACGTGACTACCAGAAAAGCAGTTCCGATAAGGTTACAATGCTAAAGTGAGCGGCGCGATAAGGTGATCCAACCAAAGGGAGACCCAATGAAAAAAATTTCCAACTAGAGTGACTCAAGCGATGGAGAAGTGTATATTCAGTTGTCGTCTTCACTGATGCTTCCAATGTCGCTCATCTCTTCATCTTCATCTTTGTTATCTTTGTTGTCGTCTCCATCAAGGGCCTCCTTTGTTGCAAATCTTTGGACATACTCTGGATAACTCATGTCAGTAGCAAGGCCCCCAAACAATCATATATGAGCACCTTTGACTTTGGCATCATACTCCTTTGGGTGGCGCATCATCAAAGCAGCAGCCTCCCCATTCAGAGGATCGTTGGGGTTGGGATAGCGCAACAGCTGCGGTAGGAAAACCTCGAAAATATTTATCATATCTGCGAAAGGTGACCGATGAGGATATGCGCCAGAAAGATATAGAATGCGCACCAAACATGGCTGACCAAGTCTGATTGATGACATCTAGACAGACAGAACCACTTCTGTGCAAGCGTCATTAGGATGATGCCTCAGAGGCTGGGAAAGAAGACTGACAGTTCATCGATATTGGGGTGGAATATCTTGTTCATAAAGCCAATGCTTGGTGATTTGAAAGGGTATTGGTCTGGGAGCTCGACATGGATCTTCCATACTCCTCCAGCGAATGGTGCTTTGCGGCGGTCAAGTTGGTTCGACGAATGCAGCGGGAAGTGATAACGCACTCTCTGCAGGACCATAGAAGCGGACATAGAATTCCTGCATATTATCATTTACAAGGTTGACTTCGTAGTCAGACATTAGCCTGTGGGGGGCCTGGGTCAGCTGTAAATTGTCCGCATTGGAGACGACGCACATCTTCATGACGTCCGTTTCAATCCGTCGTTTGCTTTGATTAGCGTGAACATATCCAAAGAAGAGCTGGTTAGATGGTTGGGAGTAGTAGCATGGTCAAGAATACTTATCATGTGTGGAGAGGATAGAGCGAATAAGCAGAGAGATGAGTGCCGGGGAGATTAGCGCGCTGGTAGAGTCACTGCATGAAGCTATTTATCCCCTGACGGATCTCACCGGCCGAGGTAACATGACGTTTATTTATTGCTCATTACACCAACCTTCACCATGCCCACCACTCCCGAACGACCATCTTCTCTCGTGCTGTCCAGTTCTCGGGGGCGCGCCGCGCCGGTCAACAACCCCCAGGACTCAGAGTCTGACAGCGACCACGAGAGCCTTGTCCAGGTGCGGTAGTTGCTTTTATAGCTCCTTATAATTCGTACATACTCTCTTGTATTTTTTATTCTACATGCGTATAAACCACAGGTCCAGTTCAAAGCCCTCATGCGAAATGTTCGTGAGCTCGAAAATAACCTGAAAATGATGAGAAAGCAAAACATCCAACTTCAACAAAAACTCGACGGTTACGAAGATGATACTCCAATCACGCCAAGAAAGAGGACCTCCGTGAACATTGAGACAAAAGTCAAGATTCGCAATTTAGAAGCCAGGGTAGAAGAACTCGAAAAGGTTGCGTTGGAAACTGCTTGTGTGACTCGGATTCTCACCGCTGGCAGAGAAACTCCCGGCTGAACAAGAAGGTCAAGCAGGTATGTCTCATCTGCTATCAAATCCCATATCCTCTAAGTCGAGTGTAGTTGCGGGACAAAGAATTACAGGCTGAAGCCGACGAATTGATTCCTCGGTGTTCTGATGATGAAATTCATGACCAAGATGGATTTCAGAGGATGAGAAAGGTTGGCGCTATTAAATATCGACCACGCTTGTTGGTGCTGACATTGATATAGCTGTTGCGCAGGTTTTCGAAATGGATGAGTATTACCACGCTCGCAGAGGATCCCGAAGACTGTCCGATTTGCTTAGAGCAACTCAAAAAAAAGAAAGCTTATGCGTATGTCAGAATTAGCAATTGGATAATTGGGGACTGAGATGAGGATCGACATCAGGATACCTTGTGAGCATCTCATTTGCACCGAGTGCCTCCCACAAATTAGCAAGGGAGCCGACGAGACAGTTATGTGTCCGCAATGCCGGCGTGTTTTTCCTCGAGAAGAAGTCGGATTACTCCAATACACAGAAACGGAAAGATGGGACGAGCTTTTGAAGCTGGCTGGCGAGTCCACACACATTAACTACGGAGGTGGAGAGACGACCTCGGAACAGGAAGAAGAAGATTTTATTGACGATGACGAATCAAGGTGGGCCCTTGTGCGGAATCAAATTTGTGAGGCTGAGCCTGTGTTAGAACGGTCTTATCGGAAGGCGGTGTCATTCAAGATCAAAGTGAAGAAGACAGCGAAAATGAAGGGGTTCACGATGAAAGCAGGGCTGATTCCACGACACCTGGTGGTCCTGTTTCATACGCAGAGTCGCCAACTCGAGAGAAGCGAAAGAAGATGGAGGAATTGGCATCGACCAGGAGCAAGAGGCAGAGGGTACTGTAACTCGTCCCGGGATATTAACATAACGCCGACATGATGATGTAATAAGGGCGTCAATATAGCTGGTGCGCGTACGACACGTGACCGCGCCTTCTTGGTTGAGCAGTTCCTCTCTTGAAGCGGCCCAATCCATGTCCGTTTCCACTTCCCCCCGAAAAACAATTCCCCTCGCAACAGGTGATGAGCTCCGGCTTCGCACAAAATCACTCACACAAACAACGACCAAGCGTGCCTTCTACTGTGGTGTAGTCGTCGAAGGCTCGGAAAATGGAAAGCGACTCCCCGATGGTACTTGAAGAGTTTCACACTATGGCGTCAATCTGACCGTTGGACAGAGATACAGGATCTAGTGCTTTCCCTGGGTCAGCCTGTCGCATTCACCACGAGCGAAATGTTCTCTTCATCCTCCACTTCGTCTATCTCCAATCTTGTACGTACCTTGTTCGGTATTTGGCATTAGCCGAATCTCTGCGTATTAACTCCCTCCTAATCAATGATGTAGGACGCTCCTACACAACGGAAACGCGCACTCACCGATACCTCCGCTCTCGTCTCTGTTATCAATGAACTGGTCTCAAGCGAGCGCACCTATGTCAAACGTCTACAAATGCTCAAGAACGATTATGCCGATCCGCTACGCAGTTTTGCTCGCAGCAAAGATACCGCCATAATACCCGCATACGAAGCCAAAACACTCTTTGGAAACATTGATAACCTTCTCCCTGTCAATGAGGCATTTCTTATGGATTTGGAAAAGATGCAAGCGCCCAATGGTTCGCGAACCGTGGGAGGTGTCGGAGATGTTGCATTACGACACTTCAAAGAGTTGCGGGGTTTCGAACAATACAAACAATACTATGTCAAGCGAGAAGACGCGCAACTCATATTTGAGCGGGAGGCATCCAAAAAATCTTCACGATTTGCAGCGTACATTGATGTACGTCTATCCTTTCCAACTGCCTGTGATTCGAGTTTATTCCGTCATGTTAGCATATCAAATATCAAGCTACCGATCCCAAGAATCGTGTTGGCCTGCGAGAACTTCTCATGGAACCTGTGCAACGAATACCAAGATACACTCTTCTGTTTCGGACCATGTTGAAGCATATGGCACCAGAAGATCCACAGCGAGCAAAAATAGTCGAGGCAGATGAAATCGCAAGTATAATTGCGCTTGCTGAGGCAGATGAACAGACAAAGCGCGCTGCGGTATTCTACTGCCTAACAGCCACAATTGACGGATTCCCTCCCGACCTCTTCTCCAACTCACGGAAATTCATTGACTGTATTGACGTCGAAGATATCCTATCCGAGCCACCCATATCATCAGCGGTCTCTGCATCAAGCAGCTCAGGTAGTTCTCTCCATTGTACACTATTCCTTTTCGACGACAAACTCGTAATTGTTAAACGACCTGGAAATGGTGAAAAGGGAGGAAAAGCGTTGACAGGCTTGAGTGAATTGAACAAAGTCACAAAGGCCGGTGGTATCCCTACGGGTAAGAAAAAAAGCGGAATGACGTGCAAAGGCGTTGTAGACGTTACGGATGTTGTAGCGACTGATATCGGCGGGGTTGGTAGGTCATGACCTAGGTTTTGCTGCAGAGACGTCAACTCAATCAATGACAGATTTTCATCTTTTTCTCGAGAGTCCACCGCAGGATCAAAATGAGCGCTGGTCAGGTCGTCCCTTCCGATCTTACACCGCTGTCAGTCCTCCAATACCCTCCAATTTCGATCCAGCGCGCATTGAAGCCGACAAACTCCGTTTCCTCGAGAATTTATGGCATGTGCAGGCGATGTACCGTTCCCGTTCCGGCCAGTCTGTAGTCCTATGTTCTGAGGAGGAAGAAGTGGAATCTCGTGCTGGAAAAACAACGATTGCCCGTACTTATTTCAATGTCTATCAGCGAACTGCTTTTCTACAAGAACTCAAGAAGGTAATCAGATTATCTTTGTTTATTCAAGCGTGACTAACTATCCAATGACGTAGACTAAGATCCTTGTTCACATTGATCCCTTAGGGTCCGCTGATCCGATTCCGTTTGGCATAGGGGCTCCCCCTTTTGCTCGAATACGCGTGCAACCCCTGGCGGGAGGACTTTGTCGTTATTCTGTATCATCGGATGACCCAGATGATGAAACAGAAGAAGACATAGTTCAAACGGAACGCGTTCCAAGCCGTGTCATCCAAACTAGTGAGTTATCCCGATCACGTTGACCCTTTCATAGACGCTCAGGCCAACTCAGTCCATCAGTTCGGGTTCTTTGAATTTAAAACGGGAAAGAATTCCCTGCCATCGACACCTACAAGTCGTTCCCGCGTTGGTCGGTTTGGCCTGGATGCCATATCTCGAAACTTGTTTACTAGTCGTCCCGGGTCCGTTTCGGACTTTTTCGCCGGCTCAATCAATGGCCGTAAGATTAAGACATCGACTGTCAGTCGATCGTCCATGTACACCCAAACTACGAACACCACTGGCGACGGTAGTTCGACCAAGTTCTCTTCGAGGTCAAACTCCACAGCCGCAACAACGGTCTTCTCAACGGACGAAGATTCAATGCTCAGTCCTACCAAATCATCGAAATCTCAGAAGACTTTGCTTACGCGTGCAAGATCTCCAGCAGCATCTGCGTCAGAATCTGAGAGGGATTCTAGTAGGCCCGCGTCACGTGCAGAATCGTTGTCCGTGCCAACGGCCGAAAACGGTCCTGAGTACAGTGACTACGAAGATGAGGATGGGACGATAGGCGAGAAGATCAAGGACATTGATACTTCAGACTATAATCTCGCAAAGCAATTGGAGCTTGCTAGACAAAATAGTTTACATCAACATGCCAACCTTACTTTGTCCATGGATGCACCTTTGGAAGATACCATTTACGAAGGTTAGTATGGCCTTTTCGAACAGCTTGCCGGTTAGCTTACAAACCGGTTCAGAGGGCCCGCCAGCGTCTTTACATTTATCACCTTCTGATGCCAACCCTCAACGGTCAACATCACTCCGACCCGAATCGCTACTACATTCTCCCGATCAGCTTCACCGACCCGTTTCTAGGCAATCTGATCGTCGTCCTGTAGGACCTCGGAGCATTTCCCCTTCACCTGCGCCAGAAAGTCCAACAAGCGAACTTTCTTACCTCTCGGACGACCATGCATCTGTCTCAGAGTCTGAATTGTCTCAGTTTTCATTAGCCATAACTGCACGTCAAGGTCCATTGCGAACACCTATCCGCCGCAGCAAACGCCAACCCTTCCCCACCATTGAGGATACGCCGAAAGCTTCAAGTTCCAATTCAGTATTTGCCGCCGCCACCACGAATTCGAGTTTAGCATCGTGTCAGGTTGAACCCCTGTCTATCAAGAAGAAAAACTCTACAAGGTCTTCAACAGCAAGTACGTCTCCCCTAGCCAGGAAACTCAACTCACGAGCATCTGGCAACCGCGTTGTTTCCCCGCGCCGCACATCGCCACAAGTAAAAAAGCCAAAGCAAGTGGCCACGAACATCAAGTCCGAAATGCTCGAACACGTGTCTCAATTAGCCTTGTCAACGAAGGAGGACGTATGTGGTTACCTCTTCGAATTTTTAAAGTGGAAATCTCACCATGATCCAGCTCGAACTGTCAAGGCGGATTGTAAAGAAAATCAAGCTTGAGGTGGAAGGAAGTAGATCTACGACCTCGCGTAGTCCATTCATTGAAGAGGCCTCTCGACCGTCTTCCCCTGAGAAGAACTCGCGAATTCCTTTAACAACGCCTAATGCCCCTTTGGTGTGTATATACACGCACCCTTCTCACGTATTATTCAACTCATACCGTATCAGACCAAGGAGGCTAGGGCCCGCATGGAAGAGATGCGTGCCATGATTGGCAGACGGCAAGCGGTGGAACCTGCGCCTGTTGGAAGAAGCCGAACTAACATATTCGATACCTCTCGTTCTCACCCATCACCAGTGTCTGACGAATCTTCCCGAAGAATAGAAGATCTGATATCAGACGCGGACAAAAACCTCGCGCAAGCCATGAATCACCATGAAGAGCTGCAGAGCGAATTCCAGAATCTAGTAGCTCGGCATAAGGAGGTTGGTCATCCTCAATCATGCGCATACGTTAACAATACAAATGTTAATTTCTGTATGTAGAAAATGATCGAACTGGAAAGGGCGAGGAGTGATTTACAACATTCGAAAAGGCAATGTGAGCTTGTCAAAAGCCTTTTGGCCGATGCAACGGCAGAGAAAGACATCATGTACGAAGCTTTCAATGAAGAGCTGGATAGCATGTATAACGATGCAAGTCTTCCCGATGACGAGGCTTTCCATGCCTTGGCAAGGGATTTACGAGAGACTAAAGAAACAAGGAATAATCTCAGTCGAGAAAACTCGTTGAGTAATCTAATGATTAAATCTAATTCTCGCTGATCAAAGTCTTCTATAGGCAATTAAAGCGTAAAGTCGCGGAGCTTGAATCACAACAACAAGAATGGGCCTCCCTTCTTCGTGCTAATGGCTTAATCTCATAGTCATCTTCAGCGTCACTTATCCACTATACCCGCTGTTTTGCTTAATCCGCTTTCAACACGTTATCACATAGTTGCATTTTACTGTATATCATTACTAGCATAGTCGTTCTCGACCTCACGGACATCTCTACCTGCTTTCACCGTCCCTTGGCATGTAGTCTCTTGAGCGAACTTGACGTCCGCTTACCGTTATCTTTCTTCTCACCCAATTTGACCGCGGGTGGACATATCTAACCATTCTGTTTACATATACAATATGTATCGCTGCTGAAATCACGTCTTAAATAACTGATTAGAATAATGATAAGGACGAATGGGAGCTATAAGGTATAAAGTGGGTAAAGTAGCTACTCTATCAAATTTTCTTGTTGACTTGTGAACGTGCTGTAAAGTGACAATGGATTAAGGAGGCATCGTGAACCATCATGTAGAAACAAGATCTTCGTCAGGCGGAGCACTGCGTGACCTTCGCCGTACAGTACCTCGTTTCCACCGACTCATGAGAGTAGGTGAGTATCCCGCATCCAAATTCTCGGGGTGCAGCCGATCAGGGGAAAAAGCGGCACTTTGCGAGCCATTTATATGGAGAAAATCCTTCACATTACGAAGGCTGAATCTGGAGTTTCTGCGGCCAAGCGACAGAGGAGAGCTGGGTCGACTGGAAGAACTACTGCAATCTGTAGGGGCTGCGCTAGCTGAACATCGAGTGCTTGGTAAGTAAGTCGAAGATGCGGATAGAGGAAGAGTCATCTTGGCTGAATGAGGGTCTATAAGGTCGGGCAAGCTTGGAAAATCGTGCGGACGATTCCCATCCGTATGGGATGGGGAAATAACGACGTGATCATAGGAAGGCGCCTTCCGCCGGGGTATCCTCAGACTCTCTTGCTTTGAGAGTCGGTTCCTTGCCAGACCAGCGACGCTGATAGCAGAGTTAGAACGCGAGAATCCAGACCACTCCCTAGAGTCTTGTGAAGGTTGAGGAAAAAGTTCCTCATCATGTAGGCTCGCGTACAATCGTGCAGAAAGACAAACAGGTGAAGCGACGTCTTGAAGGCCATGGTCTACTTGAAGGCGGCCACTGATCATCGAACGATTGATATAAATGGAGTTCGAATCATAATTCAGTGTAGCAAAGATAGATTTGAGAGAGGTCGTGGAAGAGCGTCTATTCGGCGGACGGAAATGATCCTGCAGAGCAGCAATGTCGCTTTTCTTTAGAGTCAGCTTCCTACGGCGAAATTCCCCGCGAGCCGCTGTTGCTGATGATTCTACATCCGACCCGCCCGACGTCGTCGGATTGAATTCCTCAGTCGCGTCGGCGGGTTGACGCAATCTTCTGATTGTATTATAACTCGGGAGTGGGGTGTTCACCCACGCGCGTTGCTGCTTTACTGAGTCGCGGACACTCTGCACCCAGATTTTTTTCTCCCTTTGACAAGCCGCAGCCAGCTCGAAATGGATGGACTTAGATGACAGACGAAAGGAACAGGGCAGCATAGCTTTGGCCAATGAGTCAGATCTAGCAAAACCATAGTAAGTGCTGAGTAAAACGAACCTTCTTCCCTTTCCCCACCTGCTATGTCAAAGTCGGCAAGCGAAAACCAATGTCGCGGTTCATATTTTTTACCTTTATGGATTTTAGCGAGGATTATGTATCCACCTGAGTACAAAAACACTCCGAGATATTTAGCTGTCAGGCTTGGAAAGTCTTCAATCGAGTTGTAAGGACTGTAGTAAAGGACATCCAAGGACCCTGCGAGAAGGCAGGGTCCAAGAGAAGAAAGAAAGGATGGTGTCAACGTGTATATGGGTAGCTGTTGTGCTGCTGCGGGATCGGAGGTGGGCGAAGGAAGGGGAGAAGCCGACGGTAGGGTAAAGCGAGACATGATAAGTGAGGATTTAGTGACCGCTTCTCTCCTTCGGTGAGCCTCGTCGACAGATGTAGCAACACTCCGCATGATTTGAATAGCGTTTTCGATGATGAACACGACGTCATCCGACCCGAGAAGTAACGCTCTGGGTTTCAACTGTTCAAGCAGAAGCGGGTATTTGCATATCCTTTGTACAGGCTTAATCAAATAATCCACAAACATCAGCCTCGACGGGCTCTTGTCAAATACCCGATATCCTTCCGTCGCCGAACGAGAGGTGGGTTTGCTTCCTGAGCACGTCAGGGATGTTGTTCGACGCCTCTTCTGCTCAATCATCTCGCCTGCCAGGCTGGGTTGGTACGGACTTGGAGCGGAGACAGGACTACTATTCTCCAGTTTGCTGGGCCTAGATATTATAACAGAACAACGTTGTTCAAATGACTCCCACTCGGAGGAATGTTGAGACATCGCCCTTCTGATAAGGTTTAAAGCCTCTGGATGGCCAGCACAGAACGTCTGATAGACATCGAATTTGGATGCCTATATGCCCAACAATCATAAATGAATGAGCGCAAAAAGATGAAATAGCAATCCAACCTCTGCAATGAATGTCCGTGATACATTCTTGAGGACAGAAATCAAGATCGAGACATCTTCCGACTCAAATTGATATGGTTCTGTCACATTTGAACAACCGAGAGGCAGTAAAAGCTCTTGCAGGGTCGAGAGGAATTCCTCGTGCGCCAGGAGGATGTCCTCGAGATTACGGCTCAGAACATCTATCTCAGCTTCGGTGAAGACTGACTTCGTCGATGGGGATGGTGCTGAAGGTATCATCGGGTCCACCTGAGTAGGAGTCTGGCCCGCATGAGCATTGATCCATGGTCCAGTAGCAAATGTAGCCGAGGCTCGAGCAAACGCCGAAGCTCGTATCTCAAACATTGACAGACGCTGGATATACACCTTGTTTCGAAGAATCAGAAACCGAACGCCTGCAAGCCATCTTGAACAGGACCTACAGATAATATTCGCAAATCCCTAACATAATCTAGCTCCGTCGCTAGAAGTTCTCTCAAAGCATGAAGAATCCGCACCACGTCTTTGAGATCTTCGGTTCGTATATCCGTATTGGAATAATGCGTATCACCACTATTGGCTGGGCTGAGGTCCATTAATGACGACGCGTATGTGCTACCTGAAAATTCGCTGGGAGGGCGAAATGGTGATTCTGGCTGTTCTTCGATGCATGTATTATCTGATTGCCTTGGTAGACGAGAGATATCAAAATTCAGCGCGGGATCGGAAGTGATTCGAAGGCGGGAAGACGTTGTGGGAGATGAGAGGCAACGTTTCAGAGCACAGGTGGATGCAGCATGTAATGGCGCGGTAGCAGGAAATGACGCCGATGCTAAGACAGGGGTTGATATTGACTGCGGATCGGGGCTGGGATTCTTACTTATTGGCTTACGCGGTGGTGTGGGGGGTGTAGATATCCAGATTGGCGCTTCAAGTAACATGTGCAGTGACATGTGCGAACCGGGCGGAGTGGTATCCTTGTCTAGGGTCGCTTTTTGGGCAGGTATTGAGCGATCGTTGTGACCGGGTGCGAAATCGACAGGTGACTGACATGATTCATTTGATGTAGGGATCGTGTTGCATATAGGCGATGCAGGAATCGTGGGGAGGGGAGGGGAAACCAGCTTCGTCAAAGGAAGAGAACTGTTAAAGCGTGCTGGGCGTTGGCTGTTACTCGGTGAGGCTGGAGTGGACGGGGCCAGCAGAGGAATCACGGGGGCCTTGATAGGTCTGGGTTGGCTAACGTTTATGCAATCTGTAAACAAAGTTGGTGCCGTTGCTGGAACAGAAAAGCAGGGTGGTGGAGGCAGAACTTCCATGGCCAAATGGCGAGAATGTCGTCTTCGTAAGGGTAGGTGAGGACTAGGATGACAGGAAGAAAAAGAAACGCGTACCAAACTAGGCGCGATCGAAATTCCGCCAGAATGTGTCTCTAGCCGCTTGACGAGTCGTGACAAGAAGGGGAGAAAGAAAGACGGAAGAGGGGAAAATGTGAGGTAGGAAGGTAGGAAGGTAGGAAGATAAAATATGCCGGCTGCACGTTTGACGAATTTCGACAAGTCTACTGATCCATGTCTCTCGGGTCTGCCAAAACCGGGGACACGATCGGCTTCGTCTTGCAAGGTGTCAGGATAGTCCGTAGGACCACATGCCATTTTAGCCTTTTCCAAACGAGGCGATTTATGGCGTCGTCGCTCCGCAGTTGGTAGTCGACCCTGAGGCGTTAAGCCCCAACCGTGACGGTATCTATCACTTCTAAGCTGGGGGTAGCTTGCTGAAAAGAATCATGACGATTTCGACAAAAAGTCCCCAGCCAGACCCGCGGGATTCCAACCTTTTTGCTAAGTATGAGTAGATATGGTAGACATGGCCCAAGGGCCGCTATTCCGAACTTGCTTACCCGGCTCAGCGAGTCACGTGCTCAGTGCCTGAACTCACGAGGCCCTCCGCAGACGTCGCAAATTTTTGGATGCATCATAAATTAGGTCCAGAATTTTTCAGAAACTGTTTGTTGGGTGTTTGCATAATTCTCTTGGACCTGCTGGAGGAGTAAGGGGAAAAGTACAGCCGCCCCAACGACAAGTCAAGGACAAGCTTAATTTTATTTCCTACATGCTGCGCCCGCCGCCGTTGACTGTCATCGTGGATCAGATCAAAATAGCATGTTGGTATATGCAATCATCATACATGTTTGCCACATTGTCACTTTGACTCCAGGATAAAAATCAGAAAGGGTTGGGAAAGAAACAGCGTATGGCTCATCAACCGCTACTCCATAAGGCAAATACCAATGAGCTGGTGCAAACTTCCTCACTTTTTTGGGCGACCCGATTCAAACAAAGTGAGAACAGTGGTGATGTTGCCTTTACGTCCCAGTGTATGAATTTCCGCATCCGACGACGTTAGTCATTGAGTCTGATCTCATGTCT
This sequence comes from Agaricus bisporus var. bisporus H97, assembly GCF_000300575.1. NCBI lineage: Eukaryota > Fungi > Basidiomycota > Agaricomycetes > Agaricales > Agaricaceae > Agaricus > Agaricus bisporus. Next base: position 1,609,670 of record NW_006267367.1, on the reverse strand, counting down.
TCTAACTCCCCATAGAGTCGACGTTCAAGATGAACGCGAGATACGAGGTGTTCAACCTAAACATAAAGTCACTATGGCAAAATCAGCAGGGAGTTAGCCTATACCGTATCGAGCCATTACTGTTCAATGAATGGCAAGTTTGGAGCCTCCGCATCATGCCGGCGTTTTCATTCCTTGTCAAGGAATCTTCTTAGTAAAAGTATATTTTCCCCTGTGAAAACCCGATAGTACGCGGACTGTTGTGCAGGCCCGAGGTTCTGTATCACTGAGTCAGGCCATAGTTGTTTCGGAGGTTGAGATGAGCGAAGGGGAATACATACAGTTGGAGGTGATTCGGAGAAACGCTGCATACATTTTCTTTTCATCGACGGTACCCCTGTAAGCGTCAGATAGTTTAGATTCTGCACCTTTTTCAACAATTCACGGATTGCTTCCAGTCAAAAGTGGTCGCAATACGATAGGTGCAATCTTTCTAGTTGCGTGGCCTGCTCTGCCAACGCAAAAACGGCCAAGTCGGTCAATTTCTGCACCCGTACCAAGCTCAGTCTTCGCAAGCCAGCAAGGCCCGCGAGCTCGAAGGCAGACATATCTGTGAGATTTCGGCAGACTTGATCAGGGCGTTAGTCTATCGGTTTTCATTCGAAGACTGGAGAAACAAATATATAAGACTTACAACCGACATCAATGCATCTTAAGTTTGGGCAAGCCCTTGTTAATTTTATGAGCCCTTGATCGGTTATGCTAGATACGTGGGCGAGAACAAGGATATCCAGATGGTCACGAAGTCTAGCTATACTCTCGAGTGCTCGGTCAGTGAGGCGGGAGCAACCAGTCAAGATGAGGCTATGTATACGAGGAGCATGGAACACCACTCCATCGATGGCTTCGTCGGTAATGTTGCAAGCAGTTAAATCGAGAACTCTGAGGCTTTCCGCCTTATGTCGCAAAATGAGCGGGGGCAGAATTTCTAACCATGTATTTGGCCTGTGTGGTAGAGGTTTTTCATCCTCTCCTTGAGATGATATCGAACCAGAGTCAGAAACGGCCGAAGGGAAGGCGCTATCTGTAAGCAAAGGACAATTTGGAACCCGCAGGGTGCGTAGTCTCCTGTTTCAGGTAAGCAACAAAATCTGTCGGCACGAACTTTGAAAAACCCCTACCTCGCAAACGACCAGATATCTCGAATGGCCAGCGGAGTCAGGGAGGGTAAATTACCTACTTCCAACTCAACAAGCCATGCACAGGTCTTTACAATTGCCGATACGGAGGAATCCGTAAGTTCGACTACGCCGTTTAACCGTGCTGATCGCAATGGCGGGGATTTGAACTCCAACAATGCCACATCCGTAACGTGAGAGCAGCCAGAGAGGTCGAGTTCCTGCAGGTTGGTTGCAGATTTTGCTAGTGCGACTACTGTTCTGTCGGTAATGGTTGAAGCGCCCGAGAAGATGGCGGTTTCAATATGAGGGCAGGCTTCGAGGGCCTGCGCGAGGTCGTCGTCGCATATGTCCAAAGATTGTGTGTTTTGCAGAATAAGTTGCCGGACGCGTCTATATTCGTCTGGGTTCGGGATTCTATCCAGAACCTTGATCATGTCTTGCAGGAATAAAGCCCGTTCACAATCCGATTCATCGAACATCTTTCACCGTATCTACCTGAGCAAAGAAAAGTCTATGTTGAACTGCTGAAGAATATGAAACTGCTGAGCCGTTACCGGTTCTACCAAATACTTATGAAGAAACGATTACAGCCAGCTGAAGGGAAAGGAATGGATGGGTTAAAGTGAAAACCTTCGAACATTAGAAGCTTATTCCAAGCCGTAATCACGCCAGCCACGCGATCTCCCACAATGCCTTCCTCCGCATCCTCCACAACAGATTCTAGCCATACGGCTCGTCCGACCCAAAGGGGTCTTCAGTTAACCAATTCAGACTCTTCGGGTGGCATACCAGTAACCCCAGCTGTTTTGCGGTCCATATTCGCCTCATCAAGGACACCTCACGAGGAAAGATCAATCTCTCGTATTGCTTTCTTCCGGTGAGATCCAGAAACAATGGACGTGAGCTAGACTGATTTTTACAACAGATTCACCGGCTTCTTACTGAGTTGTCTGGCAATAAGTTTAGCCGCAGCGCGGGGGAGAGGAATCAAAAGTAGTGCCGCATTACTAGGTGTTGTCTAGTTCCTATGAAACGCATACAAGGCATCGGTATAAGACTCAAAATATGTTACGAATCCGGAGAGACTATAAAATCTCAACTACTCCGCGACTTGGAGAGATGACGGCGGTAACCTTACTCGAGAAATCAAAAACACTGCCGCCTTCATATGCAACCAAATCTCCTGAATCGTCGTCTACTCCTTTTACTCCAAGCAGTCTCTCTAGATCTGTGGTTACCAACGCATAGGCCTGCCTTTCACTAATACGTCCACCGGATTCCAATACGGCCTGCGCCACTCGTCATGACTATGTGGACTCGTGTGACACTCGATAACTCACCCATTGTATATCAAATCTCGTGTTTCTCGCCTCCCATGCATCCCTCACTCCTATGCCTACAATGACGCCACTCTCAAGTAACTTGACCAACGCAGTGTCATTCGTGAGTGGAGGGCCTGGCAAACTGAACATAGCTGTCAGTAACTGGGACGCAAATTCATGACCTCTCATGGATACTAACATTCGTCGCTGATCCCAGACAGTCGGGAATGGTCTGACAGGGCGCAGAATAACACCTACGCCAGCAACACCTGCGTATCATAATGGTTATTAGAAAGTGTGTCAGGTTCTGCTTGATTGAGACTCACTGATCTCTGTTGCCATCAAATGCGCCTCAGTAGCTCCGCTGAACACCATCCTCATCGTTGATCCAATTTTATATTCGACCTCGGCTTTCATAATCAAAAGGGATGCCATAATGTCTGCACTATGGACATCGATGACCAGAGGAATGACCCCCTGTGCGAATGCTTGAGACATAATCCAGATGTCTGAATTAAGCTTACCTCTGCGGCTTTCTTGAACCAGGAGCCAGTTTCTTTGTCGTCTGATTCCCACCCATAGAGCAGTCTGCGTAGGGTCGCAATCTGACTGCTGACACTGGGTCGCTTCACGGGGAATATCGGATTTGACCTACCCATGATGATATGAAGCGCCGTTACACTCTGTACGACTGCTCCTCTTTCCATGGCATGAGTTGCTCCAGTACGGAAGGTCGCAGATAAACCCGCGATCATGTTATCGCTGTATATGCCTAGGGGGAAGGGTCTGGCTAACAATGACGTGGCCAAGGTGACCCCCGAACGATATGCGGTTCTAGACAGTGGTTAGGACAAACATATTTGGCACGGAAACGGCAACGTACAGCGCATTTCTAGTTCTGAACATCAGGGCATCCATAGTTCTCCCAACTGCGCCAATATCATTCACGATGACCGGAACATCTTTGATCATTGCGTCATACTCTTCTCCGTTTCCCGTCGACATTTCAGATGCGATCTCCTCCGTTCCAAGTAGTGAACCGAAAGTCATCATTCCAGGTGAGATGGAACCTCCTTTAAGATCCACCACTGTTCCCTCGTCTGTAGTTAGGCAGGACTGATCAAGGCAGGCAATCTTCCCATTCTTCACTACAACATCAGCGCTACCGCCGGTATCTTGTAGAATATTAGTAATTTCACCGTCCTCCTCTCGCCTCCAGAGTGTCTTCACGTTCTTGAATAGAATCTCGTCCGACCGTTCTGCTCCTCGCAAAGGCGGCAATCCATCCCAAAGAACGGTCTTCCTCCTTTCCTCCTCCCAATTTGGGGTACGGGGAGCCTTATTCCATTCTTCACCTTCCTTGCCCTTGCCTACTTCTACATGGCCACCTTGTTCTTCAGGGATGGGAATTTGCAGTAGACCATCAATCCACACTCTTTTTGGCGTTGCACCCAGCTGTAATGGATGAGAATCCCATATTACAACGTCTGCATCAGCACCCTTTTCCAAAACACCAATACGATGTCCTAGACCCGCTGCAATTGCCGGAGTTGACGTCACTGAAGCAAGTGCGAGATGTTCTGGAAGGCCGAAATAGTAAGCCTGCTGGGCCTCATGGAGAAGATACCTCGCGTTAATGACCGGATGGTCTGTCTGTGGAAAAAAACGTTCAGAAGCCGGCTTTTGCATGCCAAAGTGTCTAGGATGATACCTTCATAACCACGGGAATGTCTTGGTCGGCTAGGATTCTGCTGGCAAATTCAGACCCTCGATATGATTCGCGCGAGTACCGATGATTCGTTGCAAAAAGTGCTATCGCGGGTGTCCCCCCGTACCTATACGATATCTGTTCGTGAGCAAGTAATAATCGGAATGTAAACTCGGGTACCTACGTTCGCTTCAAGACTTCGGGGACAAGATAAGCGTCAGAAGCATGATGGAAAGACGCGACCGGAAATTTGAATTCGTTGGTGAGCTATCACAAATATAAACTGGACACACTCAGAAAGCATCAACAGAAAACTTACTCTGACAATAGCATCCAGGTCGACTGCTTCATAACAATGGTTTGAAATCTAGTCACATTAATGAAGTTTTTTTTCCGAGCTCACACCTTCAGTATATCATACCTTGACTCGGCCTCTCAAGACATCAACTAACATCTCCCACTGCAGACTCTCTGGAAAAGAATCACGAAGCTCATACCATGATCCAGACTCGGCCTTCAAACAATAGTCATCCTGCATAGTCTTGACCTTTCGCGCCTGCTCGTACGCAGATCGCAGAGCCCATACACTGTCCATCCTGTTTCCATATGCCTTTAGACTCTCACCGCAAGCCTGTCTGGAATGATATGTATTCAGAACACCTCGTATCTGGATTGCACAACCATGTGCTTACTTCATATGTCTCCATCTTGGATTTCGCGGGTCCGGTTCCGTTCCGTTCAAGCCGTATGGTGGCTCGACAACCATAGAAGATGGAGAATGATCCAATGTCTTTCGAACTTTCACCACAAATGCTTGACCTCCTTGAAAATAATTTGAATATATCTTTTAGAATGCGCGAATGTTTACGAACCTATCGAATTCGAGCTCCCAGGCAGAATCTGCGCTGATGTTACACCACCAGCGACTGCTAGTTTAAGCCCATCATCGTGAGTGTTGAGCGCGTCGATACTCCTCAACCAAGGCAGAATAGGTCCTTTTTTTGATTCAGCATCGAATGCACCACTCATCAACGGCGCGCTCAGCACGCCCAGGTGTGAGTGCAAGTCAACTGTAATACAAATGCAATATTAGACACCGGGGGTTTGGCTTCTCAGAAGGGCATATCCACACACCGAGCCCAGGTGTGATCCAAGCACCATGAGCTTCAACGACTGTCAAGTTTTCTGCTCTGTCTATCTCTCTTGCGGGTATCCACCCAACGCCTTTGATGACGCCTCGGTCAAGTAAAATATCTCCTCGTATGATCTCTTTTCCATTATCTTTCCCAGTGAAAATAGTAGCATCCCGAATGAGCGTTGCATTATTTCCATACTCGTATCTTTCTGAGGATTCTCTGTCGTGAAAGTTCTGGGAGACGACAGGTATAGATTTCAACCCAGCGCAACGATCCAGAATCTCTTGTGCATTGGGAGGGAGACCAAACTGATGAAGTTCTGCGTCATTGTAGAAGGTACGAAGTAAGGATCCAGGTGAACCGGCCAAGAACGACGTTACGATAAATGTCAGTGTTGCAAAACCAGCAACCAAAATGGCGAGCATAGCCATATTCATGGGATCGCGAACTGGCCACTTCGTTCGAGATGGTCGAATAGGAAGCGGGGGCTTCGAGGGCATGATAGTTCAAGTGTGGGTTTGCAAGCAATACCTTTTGTTAATAAGGTAACTTTTACGCGACATGCTTCAAGCATCCTGTGTGCGCATGTTCACCCATCCAATTCATTACGACCTGTCACGTGTGGAGAAGAAGGTCATGAATCCCCGAGAACAAAATTCGAATAGTGTAACTGGTTATGCACTACACGATAGGTAGTTACCGTCATGTCAGCTCGCATTCTATGGTATCTACAGATGGCACCAGTTGTGAACGGCTTCTGCACGAATCGGAAGTTGCTAGTTTAGACGTTCATCTACGACACGTTATTTGATGTTACCACCGAAGGCCCTAACATGAGGCCTTGAAGATTGAAAGGGTCAAAGGCAGTAGAGTGTCAGAGTGAAGCTAACACTCATACGCAACAAGAGGGGCTTCTGAGTTACTGAAAATGCCATTGTGAGGTATATCATACATGATGAGATCCTGGAACAGGACAGTACACGTAAGTTGCGTTCCCTTATTCGCTATCGGAGCTTGAGCCAGAAGCAACAATAGTCGCCGGGCTTGTACGAGATACATCGGCACCAGCGGTATTCTCTGACCCCGCCCTTGTGGTATCGGTGCTATTCGGATCAGCATCTGGTATGGCTGCGGCACTCATCACCTTCCGTTCTTTGCGTTTTTTCGCAACCTGGATTGGGGCAGGAGGGAAGTGTGCTTTCTTAACTCTGAGGATGTCCATAATCTCTGCGATATGTTGAGTATCTCGATTCTATCGAACACATTTGCCATACCTGCGTGCGACATATTCTCGTAACCTTTGATACTACGCTTCAAAGTGAGCCAACGGCGTTGCAGAGTATGCGCACTCCAAAGATTCCAGTCCGGATCGGAAAGGGTTTTCCAGTCTATTTCGGTATCATCTCGGACGCCCAGGGAGTCAACTCTGTCAGGGAAGACATCAGCAACTTGATAGCAAAAGTTGGGTATGTTAATAACTTGTGTACGAGAATGAAGGCGTCTTGTTGGTTCCAACGTGGTTTCAGACCCTCATTCTTGACCGTCTTGCTCAAAGCATCAGTCCTATAACCCCCATGAGTGGTGTATTCAAGCAAAGGTGTAACCCAAGCAGACCATTTGATACGACATTGTTGGCGACCTCTCCTGCCTCCCATGAGATGACTGACCTTGCCCCAAAAGACATCATTATCAATATCTTTCCCCTGTTTGATAGTCATATCGGTAACGATTTTTGTTAGCTGTTCTTCTTCCTCCTTCGTCCAGGGCCCTGGAAACTAATCAGATACCGCTGTTGAGTGCGATCTGCACGAAAATTCACCAGCGACGCGAAGTTCACGGTTTTGGATATGATTTCGGTACCTGTCTCGACAATCGGAAGACATCCTGCCAACTAAATCGCTGACTTTTTCCCATTGCTGACCAAAATTTGTTACGGCCCTTGATGATGATTGAAACGAAGCTCAGATATACAAAAGAGAGAGTAACTCACTGCCGAAGTCTGGTATCTTCCTCTTCTGACCATTTACCTTGCTGTTTAAGGGGATGGTAGGTTCGACGAATATGATGGTACACAGCTACGATCGGGCGTAATGGTATGGCGGAAGCTAAAAACGGATAAGTGGGGCGACCTTGAAAGCTAGATGGTGCACATACTAATCTTCTGCCAAAACGGTAATGACTTTTCTCTACTTTCTGATCGACTAGGAAAAATTATATCTTGTATTTCCTGATCCGAAAGACCAAATTCCTGATATGCATGATTAACAAAGAATCAAATTATAGGGACATACTCACATTTTTATAATTCTCGATTGCTCCATGTAGACATCGCTCTTCTATTGCGGAAAATTTTCCTTTCTTGTAAACGAGACCTAGATGTCAAAAGGTCATACAAGATGGTCGAAGTGGTGACGTTACGGAGCAACCTTCGTTTTGCGCAAGTTCTGCCAATTTTGCAGCATTTAACCATCTTGTGCATAATAGTTCTGCATGTTCAGGATTGATATGTTGTTCCGGGGCGAGTGGAGCCGCATTATTGTAATTGATGCCAGACTGTCTCCGGGAATGGATCGGATGAGGGGGATTTGGAAAGGGTGGGAAGCCAACCATAGGTGGTTGTTGCAGGGAAGTCGTAGCCGCAGGGTAAAAGGCAGGTTCTGGGGCACAAGGCGGTAAGGATGGTAGGTTGGCGGCGGCAGCGGCATCCCCCAGTGTTTTAAGAACGTCTGCGATTTTCGAAATGTCAAGATCCTGCAACGTACGTAGCACATCCTCGTTGGAACTAAAAGGTATATCTGATAAAGGAATGCCCAAGTTGAGGAATGATGAAGGGTCAGGAGATTGAAGGCTGAGGGAATACGGGGGTGAGATAGCCATGAGCGGAGCCTGGTCACTCTGCTGGGGCGATAAAGGATACTGTGGCTCAACTTGGCCAGGATTTAACATATCCGGGGAGGCAGCAGCCGCGGCCATAATGGCAGATAACAGAGCAGCTGCCGATGCCTGGGCATTGGCATCCAATTCATCGAGAGGCATCTGGGGATCAGGGAGAACGACGGGTTCCTCGACAATATCTTTGGCCTTTCCTTTATCCTTTTTTTTCTTTTTTCTGTCTGGACTAGAAGGATCGACAACCGACTTTTTCTTTTTCTGCTTAGGAGCATCCGGATCGGCGGCAGAGGCATCACGAGAACGTTTCGCTTTCTGGTTGTGCGGCTCGGGGGCGGAAGATGGCTGGGGAGAGAAAGAGGGACGGCGGGCAGAGTTCATTTAGGGTGGGCTATCAGGTCTTGGGCTTGTCGCTTGGAGAGACCAAAAACGTCAGCACATGTTTGTCACACTGTTTGCGATCACGCGTCACGCATCACAATGGCTGGCGCGGGCGCTTATTCGTCCTCGTCAAACCAGCGGTCCTGTGTTTCTCGGTCATCGTCAACATCCAGACCCTCGTCGTAGTCTACTTTGTCGTAGTCAATCCCCTGCATATACTCAATATCTCTGTATCGCTTCAGTTGCACTACTCACCGCCAGCAACCCATAGATAAACCGTTCCCTTACCAGCAGTTCAAAGTACCTCCGTTTCTCTTCTTCGCTTTCTTCAACTTCCACACCCGCATCCTCTTCTTCCTCAGTTTCACTTTCTTCCTCCTCTTCCTCCTCTATGGTAGTTTCAGCAAGCTCCCTACGGATCATCCTCATACGTTCAGCCTCTCGTTCCTCCTCGTAATCCCCCAGAAGATGCCCTAGTTTTCCAACATGCGTCGTTTGACCCTCGAGGAACTGCGTTTGGACCCAATCCTTCTCTTCTTTTCCTCCTTCTCCCGTCCTTTCCCTTCCCTCCCATAGCTCAGGCCATCTGTTGCGAGCAGAGGTAAAGCCCAGCTCGGTAGGATGCGTGTTCACATATCTCAAGCGTCTGTTGCGAATGGGTATGAGAGTTGTCCTCACTTTCGGGGTCGTGATGTAGCTAAATTTACAGAGCACGTCGGGCGGCAGCTGTGGTAGGTGCTTTCTCAGGAATTGGATCGTGGAGGTCTTTGGAGACGGCTCGTAGTCGGCTGGCAGACCGAGATATGAGAGGACAGCCTTTTCGTTGAAGCCCGAGTCCATTGTTAGAAAGAAAGGGACATGCAATAATTATACCATCAGCTGTACCCTTATCTGGAGAAATGCCGTCATACCCCCATCTTCCCTCATGCACATGTCCCCAGACACATCCCAGCCACAGTCACACAGCAGTTCTCTGCATTACCACCGCTGCTGGTGGGCCTTTTGCCGCCATAGCTTTGATAGCAAAGTAGAACTACAAAGACACGTCTATGTCGAACATATTCCAAACGCCCGGCCAGAGCGCCTCCGGGAAGTCCCAACCCATAAACTTGTCGAGGATGACTACTGGGATTCACTTGATATCTCCAGTCTCCCCCAATTGCTCTCCATCCCTTGCCCACAAAAGCAAGTATCCAGTCAAGGAACTCCTTATGAACGTATGATAGATTTTTCTTTCAATTCCACGGAAGGGCTAACTATCTGAAATAGCTACTCCCTCAGACTACATACCTTCGTCCCTTCCATCACCACCTGCTTCCACCCCTCACCAAATCCCAAGTACTCCTGCTCAAGTAGAGCCAGCGAGCCTTCCAGTGAGCCCCGATCCATCACCGGAGCTCTCCTACAAGTCACCTGGATCTGTTAATGGTCCTCTCACTCCCTCGTCAAGACGCGCCTTTCGAGTCTTGACACCCACGTTTTCCTCTTTACAGTCACGACCAAACTCACCGAGCTGCTACGATGTATACATCCCTGATTCTCCCCCTTTTGGTCGATTAGTCGAAGAGGCTATCAGTGTCGCCAATTCAGCTCGTTCAGCTTCCTCTTGCGAAGACATATCGGGCGAAGCATCCTCTTCTCAAGAGTCTGTGTTTTATCAACTCACGCAGAATGCCTCCGAAGAAGAAAATATCGCTGAAGAAATTGATAATGCTAAAAGCACAGGGGATTATGGAGAGAGTATGACTGTTGATTCTTCTCCCTCCCTCTCATTAGTCGACGACTGTCTGAAAATTTATACTAAACGGCGTTCGTCGACCACTTCTCAAACGTCGCCAATTTCCGCAGTATCGGATCCAGATGCACTGAGCTATAGCCATGTCGTACACCTCAATTCCCCGTCCCATCCGAGTTCGTTGGCTAACCCTAACGGTTTTGGAACGCCCATGGTACGGCAGTCTTGGTACCAAGGATTTCGTCGCCGGTCGCACAGAAGGGCGTCGACTCCTAACTCAGGCTCGTCCCAATCCTTACGCCGACCTGATGCGGTTATGAGGTCGCCAGCGTCATGCTCCGAGGCAGTACATCCACATACTACAGCTGTTGTCTCCCCTGTATCCCAGTCAAGCTCTCCAACTACTACTCAACCCAAGTTTGAAATTTCTGGGATGCAAATGGATAGTCAATCATATCCACCTCTACTTACACAAGCTCCGTATCAAAGCCAAGGCATGACTCAAAGTCAAGTCTGAGTTTCTCTCTTTTCGTATTGGACTTGTACACTATACGCACCTATTACATTTAATTGAATTTACGCAACTTGGGCGCTTATTAGAAGGTTCGGTATTAGTCCCGTGATGTACAGGTAGAACGCCACTTTCTTTCCGCAGTTTCTTCTTATCGTTCATCGCACTAGCATCTCCGTCCCAACTGCAGCTTCTTCATGGAGATTGGAATCGCTCGCATTCCCCACAGAGCTGGTCGTTGGGACGTTGTTCGTGCGATCGCTGAAGTTCTTCACTCAGGCGAATTTGGAAACAGGAAAGAGAATTTTGACCTTGACCTTTCTAAAAGCACCGTCACCGAATATCGCAACGGCGGGACTGGGTTTTTGACACTTCCGTCACATGAACTTGGTGTTAAATTTCTACGATATACAGATGAATTCAATATCCGTATTGAAGATCCCGACAATCATAGGAAAAGGAAGCTCAAATTCTACAAATCACATTCGCAGTTGTCAAAGGCTACTATCGAGAAATTGGCAAAGATGCCCTTTGTGGATCCGGACAAAGAAGAGAAGCACCAAGAGACACTCGCGAAACTGACACATCGTTTCCGTGTGGACTCTGTCCAGTTTGGTGTTTTCTATCGTGAACGTTACCCTACGGTTCCGACTGAACCGCTCCAGCCTCGTTCGTTCTCTATAGAATACAAACGGGATCTTCTTGGGGATAATTCGGGATGGCTAGACTTCAAATATGACCATAAACTCATGCAAATAGAGGTCAGCCTAGCTCGTCCTCGCGTACCGTTTAGTAGCATAGTCACCAATGATCTCTTCCTCAGATTACAAACTCAGTCAACGGAACAATAGGCTATACCATTGGTACCAATTTCTCTGCTATACAGAAAATCGCAATCGGATATGATGGAAAGCCTTGTTAGTATATTTGTCCTCTCCGATGGCAGTGCACTCATATAAAAATTCTGCTCCAGACATCTGTTTTGACACCCTTACTCCTCCTATACTTGAGTCTTTTGAGTCCTTTCGCTCACAGACGGGGAATCCTGCCAAAGACGAGCAGAAGTATAAGCACCGCATTGGTGCACTCGACGACGGTCACCGCGTTGTAGCGGCATTCGCTTCTCATCTTCGTATCCTTTTAAATAACGGAACGGATGAGGATGTACTCCAGAAATTCGTGGATATGTGCAAGATCTGCAACATCCCAGACTCTAAACAGATTCTCATTCGTTGTGACCTTCCCAGAGTACCTCAAATCGATGCTTCTAGTCGTGGCTTTTTCTTGCGGAAGAGACTCTACCAATTGAGGCAGGAAATACTGAGGTTCCCCTGGCCTGTGGGCTTCCATTTAGAGAGTTTATTGCACAATGGCCGCCTTAACACATCAGAACTTGAATCCCTCCTTCCGCGTGTTCGCAAACTTTGCCAAGAACACCCTCAGCGAGATCATGCATACGTGGACCATTTCTTACGTAAATATGGTGAAGTCTTACAGGACAGGGGCCCGCGAGTGAGTCCAACGGATTGCTTCGAGCAGGTCAAGAGGAGATATATCCCACCGAAGGCAACACTTGACATTTTCCGCTGCCGGCATGTCACCTTTACGCCGACCCGAATGCTTATGGAAGGTCCCTATGCGACTCAATCCAACCGTATCATCCGTCAATATTCCGGTTACGAGGAATTTTTCATTCGCGTTGACTTCCGTGATGAAGATAGACTTCAATATAGATGGAATCGAGAAGTCGATGGAGCTTCCTTCGTTCGCGAACGTGTTGGAACAATTCTCAAGGATGGGTTTACTATCGCCGGAAGACAGTTCGAATTTCTCGCATATTCTTCTTCTGCGTTGCGAGAACATGCTGTCTGGTTCATGTGTCCTTTCGAACATCATGATCCAAAGTATGGCCGAGTTGACTCAATGAAGATCCGTGAACAGATTGGGAATTTCAAGGGTACAGATCTCATGAAGCAGCCTTCTAAATATGCGGCGCGCTTGGCACAAGCCTTTACTGCGACAGAGGCCTCTGTCTCAATCAAGAGAGACGAATGGGAAGAAATCGAGGATATCAAACCTCCTAAATTCGAAGATGGGAAGCCCAACCCATACTTGTTCACAGATGGTGTTGGATCTATATCTAAATCGTTAGGCGATAAAATTTGGGCAGAACTATGCTCCAATCGCAGGGATCATGGTGAAAATTCTATTCAGCCGTCAGCAGTACGTCTATTTCATTTAAATACAATCAAAACAGAATACGCGACTCAAATATCGCGCAGTACCAGATTCGATTCCTTGGGTACAAAGGTGTGGTGGCGGTTGATGAGCAACTCGATAAGACAGGAGCAGGTAAACACATGCGCCTGCGAAATTCGATGCGCAAATTCCTCGTTGTCAACGATGATGTAGCACCAATTGAGATCGCCCAGGCTTTCGCGCACCCAAACAGATGCTACCTTAACAGGTGAGACGCTAATTACTGGAAGAAACAAGCTTCCCTCATGCTCATTCTTGACTCCCTTTTTGAAACACAGACCACTAGTGATGCTCCTTGAAGATCTTGGCGTCAACGTGGATGCCTTCCTAACACTCCAGGACAAGGAAGTCGCCAAAGCTCGGACGATACATGATAGTATCGATCGATTCTTATCCGTTATATCCGAACATGGTCTTGGACGGTCATTTAGATTCTCTTACCTGGTTAAGCAGCTGCAAGGCCTGGGCTTAGAAATTAACAGCAAAGATCCTGACAAACTTAACGTGGACACGCCTTTCCTGAAACAAGTACGAGAGGTTGCGATGATGGATGTCATGAGGGATATCAAACATAGTGCCAGGATATTGGTTCCTGACAGCCATCTTCTTGTTGGCATTGCGGACGAAGGGCCCGCGTATGTCAGTGCTGGGTTCGAAAATGTTTACTGTTTACCTCCAGGATTCATTTACGGTAAATTTTTGGAATACCGGGCGTCCATCTTACCACTCACGAAATTTGTGCTTAGCCTGCGTCCAGGAATCCCCCGACGGGAAAGCAGAATGGTTAGAAGGTCACTGCTTGGTTACTCGTAGTCCGGTAGCCCACATAGGAGACGGTACGCAATTTAAACTCTTACAGGGCGACGGTTGAAACCAGAGTTGTGACTAGTGCAACGCGTTCGAGCTATCGGCAAGCCCCCTCAGGGAAAGCTCTGCTTGTTTTCTCATATAAAGAATGCTCTCGTCATGTCATCTCAAGGTGAAGGCGTAACACTGTGAATACTATTCTTGCCACTGACGACCAAAATTAGGAAACCGTTCCTTGGCATCTTGTCTGGGTGGTGGTGATGTCGACGGGTAGGATCAGAGTTCATTTATCTTTGTATTCCATTGCTGAGAGAAGTATAGAGATCTCTTTCAGGTCATACAATACGAGCCTCTGCTCCCTATGACTTACGAGCTACCAATGGAATATGAGTCCGTGGGTACTAAAGCGATCACAACCGAGTGCACTGTCGACGATATATGCGACTTCGTAGTGGAATACATTAATTCAGATGTTCTGGTGCGCTTCTCAGTATCCGGGCCTAACCCAAAACTTAACATCTACCAGGGCCTCTTGTCGGATCGACTGCTAATGATCGCAGGTAAGGCAAACTCTGACTAAGTCTACTAGCAGCTCACATCTACTACCTACATCAGATCAGTCCAAGGTATTGTGGATATAAGATTTTGCGAGTTCAGTGAATTGATTCCCGCCTCAGCTTGGTATGAATGATAAAGACTGTATCCGCCTGGCAGAACTTTGTTCGCAGGTAAGAATTTCGTCCTTTATCAGATCCGCTCGGCTAACCCTGGCAAACATTCAGGCCGTCGACTATCCCAAGAACGGGATTCCAGTGGACCTCAATAAGGAAAAGCTACCACACACGCTGATCCGGTGCAAACCAGATTGGCACGCCGCCGAGGTCGTGTCTCCGCGAGAGACGGACTACTACAGGTCGACGCGCGCACTCGGTGAACTCTACCGGAATATCTCTCTCACTGAGCCAGAACCTATGAAACCAGTTTCCAAGAATTTCGAACTTTTCCGAGACCCCATTTCCCAGGTGTTGTCCGACCGGGTGGAATTTTATATCGGAGACCTGGTTTTGCCAACAACTGAAGTCGATCAGACGCTCGAGGACACCTATTCCAGATACCTGGAAGAACTCAACTACATCCGCTTCACTCATACACTCTCCAATACGCCCGGGGCTAAGCTTCTTGAAGCTGAGGTGGTTGCGGGCACAATTCTCGCCAAATGCTCACAGAAGAGATGGAGGAGCGATAGAATCTACAGAATGAGACTTCATACGATAAACCTCGTGAAGGAGGTCAAAAATGAGTTGTTGACGCAGAAGGAGTATCATGGTTTTGAAGAACTAGTGGAAGGTTTAATCCGAGCTTGGCGAGCCTGGGAGTTGAGTCAGAAACATATCAACGAAGATGGAGCAAACAGTTTTGGCTTTATCGCACTAGATGTTATTTTTTTTATTCTAGAGCGATTAAAGGCAGACCTGAAGAAAACAGGGGGTCAAGTCACCTCCGACCCCTACGATTCTTCCGCTACATCCGACTTTGAGTCAGAAATTGACATCCAGGATCCTATTCTAACTTGAACATCGAGCAATTGTGATCTACTCAAGTTGATTCCCTTGTTCGTTGTTATTTTCTTGCTACTTACTACCCATGTTATCTTTACCTCTTGTGACCAGTGACCGTGGAAATGTTGATACTTGGTTCAATTCCTGACCATCTACATCATCTTCGGTATGATATCGTGATCTACCATAACAATGAACACACGACTGGGTGAGACCGAGGATTCGAAGTCAAAGGAAGTCGATCAGGGCCTTGTCCTTGTCATTTTCATACATGGATTTAAAGGAACTGATGAAACTTTCGGGGAATTTCCAAAGCGACTGCAACACATTCTTTCCGAAACAATAAAAAACGTCCAAGTCGAGAGTATTCTTTTTCCCGCCTATGAGGTATGTCTTCGAGCAGGTGTTTTATCACAACTTAACGATTGTCTTTCAAATTTCAGACTAAAGGAGAACTGGTAAATACATATCTCCTCTGCACTTACGCATTTCCGACGACTCAGTGAATAGAACGAGGCTGTCATTCGCTTTGCTGACTGGCTCACAACCTTGACTGTTGAGCGCGAGAACAGGCTTGGACGTGGGGCTGGGAGTGCTAAAATCGTGCTCTGTGGGCACAGGTATGCATATGTGGTCATCTCTAGTACGGTGGCTCAAGAACCATAACATCCTTGCAGTATGGGTGGCTTTCTCGCTGCAGATTCGGTACTTGAGTTTGTGAAGACACTGCCTGACAAAGACTGCCCTCTGTGGCCCAATATCATTGCGTGTGTTACCTTTGATACGCCAGTACGATTTCTTATGTGGCAAACATTCTTTGTCTTCTAAATGACTTCGTAGTTCTTGGGTATCAATCCCACAGTCGTGAAGAATGGCGTCACCAAGGCTACCGAATATGCCAGCACCGCGACCACTATTGGTTCAGCTATCTTCGCTGGTTTAGGTGCAAAAAAAGTTGCTGACACGCGGTCTACGTCTTCCAATACATCTGCAGCGACATCATCCTGGGGCAGCTGGGGTTCTGCCGCTCTTACTTTCGGCGGAACGTTATTAGCAGGCGCAGCCGTTGGAGGTGCTTATTATCAGCGCAACAGTCTCAACCAGGGATTTTCTTCTCTTATGGATCATATGAAATATGTTGGGAATGCATGGTATGAACCAGGACTTCGAAGTCGAATTGATGCTTTAGTTGATGCACAAGAGAACCATCATATCATATTCCATAAGTACGTTTCATACGACCATTCTTTAACCAGAACTCAAGGCAGGCTAGCTTCTATGTCCATCTTCCTGAGTCCCCTCCTACGCATCTCACACCCCGCACATTCATAGTACGGCCGAAACGGACGTCTCGCGCATGGAAGCACTTCTCAGCCGCCAAAAACAAGCGGGCTTCTGATGAGATACAGGGGCATACAACTATGTTCAATGGAAGGGCGAATGACGGATATTATAATCTCGGCCTTGACACAGCGAAGATCATTCAACAAGCAGCCCATGTTGGCCTTGAAGACTCGAAGACTGGTGAAAACTCATTAATTCGGGTTGCTGTACGTAGTCCTACATGAAATGTAGCCATTTCTGGGGTAGTATTTTTCATTATTATTATAATTTTTTTGGATATACAGGATCGTTTGGATACAATGCATCATGGCTTTAGTGAGAGGCACATGGCATAAGCATCTTCGCCATCAGCATCTATCGTAGTAAAGCTTCAGTACTATGCAGGGCGTCACTGTGCTAACAAGGCTTACAGTATCCCTTTTCTATATCTTTGACTGTAAAGCCAAGTGTGTCCCGGTAAAGGCTCAGCGCTGCACGATTTGACTTGCGGACATGGAGAGAAACATAAGCAGCATGGTGGACACTAGCCATGGCCTCCTCTATAGTACAAATTAATATGATGGTGGTATTCAATAAGAAACACCGGCTCACGCGATTGCACCATTAGTTTCTTTGCAAGTCCCAATCGTCTATAAGGTCTTAGCACAGAGATGGACGTGACATGCCCATGGGGCTCCTCGTCATCCTTGAGGTCTTCCTCCCTTTGAAATAATCAATATTAAACAGCCAATGAAGAACGGAAGCCTTCCCCATTACATTTTTGCGAGGATGTATCCAACAATCCTTCCTTTGTGATCCTCGGCGACATATGAGAGCGATGGCCAAGTCATGGCATGGTAAAGATCTGGTGTGTTGAATTATGCATTCACTAAATTTGTTATTCACTCTGAGGAGGATGGAGGATATGGTCACGAACAGTATCTCATAGTATAGTTTTCGGGTAGGTTTTGAAGGTTGCATGCTTGCATACCGATGAGATCATCTACCTGTGTATCGTCAAACCTGTCTGCGCGATAGACTCTGACGAGTACTCACTTTGATTGGTCTGACGTTCATGATGCCGTGGTGGTCAGGATACCAAGTGATGAAAGTCGAAAAAAGAGAAAGACGAAGTCAAACAAGTTTCGTATTGTTCCCATGATCACCTGGTAATCACTTGACAACACCTTCTATAAATTACTGTATCTAATTCTATGGATATCAATCGTTTGCCAGCCTTCAACTGACTACAACATGTCCCACTTCACCAACCAGTTTCTTCTTCGGTGTACCGTCCTTCTTCGTTCCAACGAGTTCAACTGTCATTTTCGTGGTCGGGGTTCCCTCTTTCAAGGTCTCATCAAGGGTATCGTCAAGAAAAGCGAGCGAAAGTCGGCCGATGACATTCATAATCAAACGGCCATGTCCCTTTACAAGTCCAGGAAGAACAGCAAAATCCGAGAATGATATATGTTGGCTACCCACTACTGACAGTTGAGTCTTCATAAGTCTAATGTGATTCTTTGAAAACGCACGAATGGTCAATATGCGCTGTCCCTGGGGCTCCCAGACAGACATGACGTCTTGCAGCCGGCTGAAGTGGTCCTTCCAAAGTGTAAAGGCTTCTGAGTTGATTACGAGCACTTTTGGGGGCTCTTGAGGCTGCTCTTTGGACTGATAGAGTTCTGGGCCCGGGGAAGGAAGAGGGTCCATCCATGGATCAAGTAGAACAAGTTTAGAAATTGGTATACGTCGGTATCCTTGAGGGGTCTTGGTGGCTAGCAAAGAGAACTGGCGGCGCGGTAATTGAAATGGGACTCGTATAACTAGAAATACCGACTTACACCAGTAGCACTGCCAAAAGAATGGCCAGTGAAAGTAATATCATCATGATGTTTAATAACGCTTGCCCCCTCCGGTGTGAGGTTAGTCCAGCTTGCCTTGTCGAATGGTGCGCCATCTATAGTTTCCATTTCGACGCCTGCGTCTCCTCGAAGAAATTTTTGAAATGTTTCATACATTATGTATACTTCATCACGACGGAAATTAAGCTGTTCGCCTCGAAGAGGCTTCGGATATTCCTTGACAACTTCATTGTCCTTCCAGCTACAAATCAAGGCTCATCAACCCTATATAAAGGAATGAGGCCATTAACTCACAAGACATCCTCCTCGCGAAGATACAGAACAGGTTCATTTGTACTCTTGTCTCCTATTCCCCATGATTTGGGTATGGAAGCAAGCCCAGTTCCGTCCCGATGTTCCAACGCTAGAACAACTCTCCCAGAAGCAGCAAGGCGAGAGCAAAATTGGCTGTAAGTCGTCCGGCTTCCTCCAAGGCCATGCGAGAAAATAACGAGCGGCCATTGTTTTTCTAGCGAGCCACTTGCTTCCTCAGGGCGTAAGAGAGGCGCGTTGCGATATACGGGGATCTAAATGCATATGACTCAAGACACTTGGACTGGCATATAAGCGAAAGTACTTTGATCAGTGAACCGAAGAAGAACACTATAGGCCAGAGAAGCCAATATGACAGTCCGGAATAATTAGATATGCCGGTCAAAGAATGCTTGAGGGGCCTAAACGATCACTCGTGTCAATCAGATGGATAGTCGATACTCATGGGGAAGAGATTACAAACCGAATAAGCCAATCAATGCTCTTCGGTGGCTTGTTGCTTGTATCCGCGGGATAATACGCTGCGAAAGCAACCTCCTCCAAGTTAAGAGCATATGTCCTTCCAGCGCTTGAAACTTTGACACTCTTCAGCTGTGCATTCCCAACACGCCTCGAAGGTCTTACAGGAGTGGCAAATGTTGTTACGCCAACAGGAAAGCGGCCATGAACGGGTGGAAGTGAGAGCATGACTGAGTGAGAAGGTAACGGATACGTTACCAAGGTTTATTTGGACCAGAGTACTACCCGATGATGGCCACGCACAACATGCAAATTTGTATTGCACGAAAACGGGACCAGTACGGGGCTAAGACTTTGACAGACGCAGAATGGATATATCGTGTTCGTAATTGTATCTAAATGCGAGATGATCGAAAAGAAATGCACAGGGAAGAAGAAAGATGGACAGGCGAATATACAGATCAACACGAAAGACATATGGTACACAATGGCGATACATGGCCGAAAGAGATAAGGTATTAATTACGAGCGAGTGGAGTTGCTACCCGATGAAGGGTTTGCAAATGAAGGCTGGGGGATCTCCTGCGGGTTGCGCCCGAAGTGAAAAACGTCTCGCAAGGTCCGCCTCATGTTCCATTGATTCCCCTCTGTGCGAGGGTACACGCCAGGTGATGAACCGGCCTGGGTGTTCGATCTCATATCCACTAGACTGACACCGTGGGTAGCAGGCGTATCCAGGTCCATCCCTGAACGTTGCGAATGGGAGTGCTCGTTCATAGAGTAGATAGGCTCCATGGATGCTTGAGCATGCGGATTCTGTCCCTGACTCGAGCCGGAAGGCGTTTCAATGATTGGGAGCATGTCTGTTATCGTCTGAATTCCTTCCATGTTCTGGCGCCCGCGCCTAGAAGGACCTGCAACTGGGATTGCAGTGCCGTCCTGGATTTCAGCGTTTAAGCGACTTGTAGCGCCAAGGATGTTGACAGAAGGAGAAACATTATTTCCTTGTCGACCAGCGGCCGCGGTGGACGTTGGAATAGTCACAGCGCGAGGGGACCTATCGCGATTAAACATGAACTCGTGCGCCTGTGGTTGACTGGGACCAGCACGACCTCCCTGTTGAACAGTCACATTTCCAGGAGATGCGCTCAGTGTAAACGATGGTCGGTCACCATCAGCCACTTCAACATCTGGTTCTGGCGTCCCATCTTCAATAAATTGCTCATCAAAATCATCCTCATATTCCGTATCGTCCGTCCCGTTTTCATTCATGCTGTCAAACTGTTCTGTGAGGAAGTTCCGCAATTGAGAAATCCCTTTCCCAGAAAACACGCAGAAGGCGAGACGTTGAGCGGTGTTGAAGTCCTTGATCTCATGCTAGTAACGGATACCAAACTTTGAGAGGGTGAAAACTCACTTGAGGTGCTTCACGACAGAATGCTTGAAGCTCAGGATTGCGGAAGGCTGGTATTCCAGTCAGGCTCAAGTGAGTCAGTTTGTGCAATTTTTGCAACAAGAAGTGAATAGCCATGACTGTGATTTGATCACAATAAGAGAGATGAATTCGCTCCAGAGTAGCGTGACGCTCAGCAAGAGCGTAGATAGCCTCGTCGGTTAAATTGTTAACGCGCACAAGACCAACTCTCCTCAATTTTGGTAGCGCAGCAAGCTCAAAGACAGACATATCAGTGAGTAAGGTGCAGTCTGCGGGGAGATAAATAAACTGTGGTTGGTAGCCAATAAGGGGAACGCACTCGCAAAATCAATATACCTTAGCCTAGTGCAGGATCTAGCGAGAGTGCGGATTGAACGATCGGTAATTTTATTTGCGTGGCCAAGATGAAGGTAGTGTAGGCATCTGCCCAGTTTGCTTATGGCTTCGACCGCTCGATCGGTCAGCAGGGCGCATTTAGACAAAACTAAATTTCGGATTTTGGGTGCTTGAGCAATGATTCCTTCAATGGTGTCGTCAGTGATCCTAGCACATGCTGTTAAGTCCAGCATGCGGATATGTTCAAAAGATCGATCGAGAACTAGAGGAGGAAGGGACGTCGAGGGGCCGGCCTTGTTGGCGGGAGAAAATGGATTGAAATCAGGTAACACTCTTTGTGCAATCCTGGGGGGAGCGGGGAATGCATTATCGGTCAGTTCATGACAGTGAGAAAGGCGCATTTCGCGCATATGAGCGGAGTGCAACCATAGGCTCCGGACGCCAATATCTGTGACTTTGGAACAAAGATTGAGATCGATTTCGAGCAGTAGCGGGCACGATTTGGCGAGGGTAATGACGGCCTCGTCAGTGACTGCGGAAACACCGCTAAGTTTTACGCGACGGAGAAGGGTACACTGCTGCGCCAGAGCGAGAAGGCCTGTATCGGTGACTCTGGCGCACCCAGCAAGGTTGATGCCCTGCAAACGCCTTGCAGTATGTGCGAGACCGACAAGGGCGCTATTGGTGACCTGAGAGCAGTTGGTGAGGTCAATGGCAATGAGGTTCTCGAAACGCGCTAAAAAGTGCATCAAAAGTTCCCCAGATACACCTTTACAGTTGACAAGAGTTAGGCGCTCAAGTCTGTCGCAATGGAGAAAATGAAAGAGGACATCATCCTTGAGAAATTGGGCGAGATTCAAGAGATTGAGGCGGCGGATGAATCGAGCATAGGTGAAAGTCTGTTCTCGTTGTGTCAAGATGTGGCCCATCTTGACCATTGTTCCGTACTTTGGAAAGGTGGGTTTGTGCCAGAGTAACTCGACGGCGCATTGGCACCAAAGTCGGGAGACTCTGGTGCAAAAGAGAAGATCTTGTGGAGCGTTGACGTGTTTGAAGATGTTGATGAGGATTTCCGGGGGGACGCGCGATATGGGAGAATCATTGAGTGGCAGGGGAGAGAGCAGAGCAGGTGCTTTGGAGGACCAGTGGGCGGAGACGGGCGCCAGGGGAAGGAGGTGGGAGTCGTTGCCGACAAAGAAGGTGGATTTGCCTGGCTCGTCGTCGTCGCCATCGTCCGAGAGCGAGGTGTTTGACGGGGCGTAGTGCCTGTACATGGGGAGCGATGGGAAGGGCATGCGGAGGCTGGCGCAAGCTGGATGCTGTGACTTTGCTGACTAAGCATCTACTGCTGCTTTGCTGATCCGCACTCACGGGTGCCACTGCCATGCCGCTCTCTGTCGATGCCCTGCCCCAGCCTGGGCTCGACGATCGCCTGGCAGAGCACCCCATGCCGTCCGCAGGCCCCGATTTCTACAACGCCCGCAGGCAGCTCTGGCTCACTCCCCCCCAAGGCAGATCGCACATTTTATCCCCCCCGCCGTCTTTCTCTGCAGATCTGGAAGATTTTCTGCAGGCAGACGAAGCCCTGCACGCCAACTCGTGTTGGAACAAGGTCATCAGCAGGGTCTGGGCGCGTCTCTCCAAGGGAGTCCGTCTCAAGAACAGGCTGCCCCTGGGTTTTGTCGTATGTTTTTGTTCTATAAATAGACATGCGCTGAACCCAAGCTCAGATAAAGATTGTGCATGCATCCTGGGTCCGGAACGACACTTGGCCCAGAGGCATGCGCGCACCCGAATCCGACGACGAACTTCCAGCTGCATCCATGACTCAGACTGCACAACAAATCATCCCCCATTCCTAACGTTATCTTAATACTATCTGTACTTTTTTTGACACCAAAAAGCCGTTCCCGTACGGTACTCATTTTGATGGCGGGCGCGTTCGTGGGCATGTTTAAGTATAGATTTCCATCTCTCGACTCGCGGCGGCTCTTGGATGTGGGTGCTCTGTGAATTCAGAGATGGGATGCCTGCAACGAGACTCAAGACCGTGATGGGGGAGAGACCTAGCCATGATTCACGAGTGATATCTACGGGAACCAAAGCGGAACTCACAAGTATAACACCATCGCCCCTTACGAAAAGCATCTCCCATTTCCGTTTCGCATACTGAGGACAGGTAAGTATGACTTACAGCTATGCGGGAAATACTCACGTTGGTGGTTTGATTCGACTCCGTATCTACGATCATGACGGTTTCCTCGACATCACTGAGTATGAGATTCATGTGTCCGTCGTATGCCTGGATCACGATGTTGGTGAGCACGGGGAACTGGCTGTGTGCTTGATGCACACCTACTTACATGAAGGATGCCACTCAGCTCTCGATCTCCCCTTAACTTGACAAACACGCGTTCGCTGAGGGACAGTCTGATCAGGTCAAAGGGCTCCTGGATGCCGGATGCCACCGCTGGTTCCATCTTGTGCTTTGTTGGGTGGATCCAGTCTAAAGCTTGCCTCGCGAGTCGAAATCGCTGGTCACATGATCTCTTGTATTTTTGAACTCCGAAGATGCTTGCAAGCACGACGTTCACCTCCCCGGTCATGCCAGTAAGTATATACGCGCATTGTGTGGCTACTTCTCTTTGACCATTGACTTAGAAACATTACTGTGACTACTGCGATGTTTTCCTGACTCATGACTCTGCATCAGGTGAGTTCCCTAGCTCTCTACTGTGCCGACGTTTACTGACTCCTCCATCAGTCCGGAAAGCTCACAACAATGGTCGTAATCACCTCGCAAACGTTAGGGATTACTACGCATGTTCGTCATTCATTCAACTTCTATCTGCATTTTATCAATGTCTTGGTTGTATAGCATTAGGACACGACAAGGCTCAAAGTATCATTGATCAAATCACAGCGGCCTACGAGTCTTCAGGCGGACCTCCGCCAGGCGGCTTTGGATTTGGCCCTCAACATCTTGGAGCTCCTCCACCAAATTTCGCTCCGCCTCCTGGATTTGGCGGTCCTCCCCCTCCTGGCTTCACTGGTGGCAAGTAACGGTGACATTTTTATGTGCTTGTACTCATGGCACTACTTCAGGTCGTCCTCCATTCCCCCCCGGCCCCGGTTTTCCTCCCATGATGCCTCCAGGTGCCCCACCCTTCCCTCCTAATGGGATGCCTCCACCCGGTGCCTTCCCTCCTGGTAAGCTAATTTTCCAGAATTGTCGATGAGGTCACTTGAAAAAGCTCCTCAGGTGCACCACCTTTTCCACCAGGTGGTGGTCCTCCCGGTCCCAATGGTCAACCACCATTTCCTCCCGGTAGCTCTAATCCTCCTCCCCCGGGCAATTTCCCTCCAGGTGGACCACCTCCAAATCAGCAAGGCCCGCCAAGTGGAGGATCTTCGGCTTCTCCACCAGGTGGAATGATACATCCCGACAGGCTGAGGATGATGAGTGGTGGAAGGTAGGCCGAGCTTGGCGAGCAATCTCGTTGTCTTCATCTCGTGCACTTGAGTTAATATCAAGGTATTCATACCTTGTGAATCTGTTGTTAATCTTGTAATGACTTTGTTCTGCTCAGCGATGCTTGACATTCATAAGGCAATATTGTTTCCACGATCGTCAGCTTAGAGAGCCAGTGATAGAGTTCTACAGATTGAGCTGAGTAAAACGCAGCGGAAATATTGTAGGGAAGGGTAGTTGTGAGCCGGCTGTAGATTTTGAGAATACACCATAAAAGCTTCATGTCTTTTTTATCTCTGACAATATGTTGTGACATACTGTATGCGCCAACAAACTCCAATTAAGTGGCAAAAGCTCGATAATAAAATGCCAGGTCGTCCTTTGCTTAACAGCTGACCTTTTTCTCTCCCATCTTTCCCGCGTATCAATTGCAGAAGCCGCGGCGCTGAGACCCCTGTCACAGTAGGTGGAACTGGCTTTCTTTTACCATAAGAGGGCTCCGAGTTGACGAACGTGCATCAGGACCCCTGCCACCGATCTGCCTGACCTGTCTCCGCGACCAATTCGCTCTATATATAGGATTACGTCTCTGACCATCGCCGTCTTTCAAGCTCAAAGCTGCATGTCTACGCAACCCCTCCTCCAGCGCACGGCGAACAAACGCATTGCGCTTCCCATCCGTGTTGAGCCCAAAGTCTCGTTCGCAAACGAACGTACTTTCCTCTCATGGCTCCATTTTACCGTTGTGCTCGGAGGTCTAGCTGTTGGTTTATTGAATTTTGGTGACAAAGTACGTGTTGTCCTTGATCTTATTTGCCTTTCTTCATGGCGAATCGCGCTTCTTAGGTCGGAAAGATCAGTGCTGCCATGTTCTCCGTTGTCGGTCAGCTCTTGTCATTCCAAATGATGATACGTAACTCTCGATAGGGCTAATCTCCCAACGTATTTCCTTTTAGCTATGGCAATTATGGTTTACGCTCTGTACACATATCATTGGCGAGCAGCTTCCATTCGTCGCGGTGGACGTGGGCCATATGATGATAGACTTGGACCCGTAGGTTCTTGTAAAACTCAGTTACCTTGAAGTCTATGCTTACCCATAACCTTCCCAGACAATTCTGTGTATCGCTTTGCTGGGTACGTGACTTTTCAAAGTTTTTGCCTAGGCACCGTACCCACAGTTCTCGCAGTTGCCGTTATCATAAACTTCATTCTAAGGTTCACCGAGGGCTGAGCGCTGAAGCCGGACTCGAAGTTACTCTTGGTTTTGGCGAACCATCTTTACGCTGCTTTCGATATGCATCGGCTATGTATGCAGTTCCTATGCTACAGAGAAATTGTACTTCCGCTACACATCTAACTCCGTTTTTGCCGTTTTGTATTTGGTCTTGGTGTATCCACAGAAGATACGGACAACGAACGGCGGGACTAGCGAAATGACGTTAGCTCACTATGGTAATAAAAACAATAAAGGTGAGCACACCTGCCTGCGGCTTCCCCTACCGCTCCGCGCACTAACGACGCTCTGCGATCGACCATCTTCACCCGCCTCCCCTTCAACCATGCCTCCATCGACATCCATTGTGTCACCTTGAGCATCATCTCCTTCCTGCTCTTCTTTCATTCCAAGCTGGGATTTGAGCACTTGTATATCATAGTCTACTTTGTCCACAACGCGTTTCATTTCAATCAAGGCCATTGTGGCCTCGAGAAGCGAGTCGAGCTGTGCGACGGTGTCACGCGTTGGCATGACTAGACGGGTATGCGAGACGCCAAGCTCTGCGAGTGCTTGTGTGACCTTGGGTGCGATGGCCGCCTTGGGTACAGGAAGCTTGAAAGAGCGCAAAAACGCAGGCTGGTGAGCAGCTTTAGTTGCAGAAGTTGTGTTTGGAAGTTCAGTCCGTGTGATACAGTTTTGAGTGTCTGTAAATCAACTTGTCAGTCCAATATTGCAGAATGAACGTCCAGCGGCAAGCTATACCGAAAGCGGCATTTTTGGTAGGTTGCGGTCTTTTGAGGAGAGGCGTATTGATGCTGGGTACAGATGGCGTTGCTGGAGATTCGGCCTCAAGAGCACCTCTTTTCTTCCTCTTGGGATCGGTCGCAAGTTGTCCGAGCGAAGATATGTCATCTTCCACGATATCTTGCAAGCCAGAATCAACTCCCGCGAGTAACCTAAGGAGGTCCTCTCTCTCTTTCTTGAAACGACGTTCTGTTTGTTCTAGCTTCTTGATTTCAATATACAGAGCTTCCTCCTCGGCAACCTGTTCCTGCGTTCGGTTTTCGAGGCTCGCGATGTATTTTTTGCGTGTCAGCTCTCGTTCTGCAAGGTAATTAAATGAATAAACTATTCTCGAAGGTGACGCGGAGTATTTCACACCTTTGTCGAACTGTAAACTTGATAATAGCGCCGCTTTGCTAGCCTCATCCCCTGCCCATGGTCGGTTCCTTACAAGCTTACGGCAAACGCTGTAATATCGGTCTTTCAAATCCTTTGAAAACAATTTTCTTTAAACAAAGCGATAATAGTACATGGCAATCTACTCACATCTAACGACCGTGGCGGTCCATCATGGTATTCGTATCGATCATGGATGACATACCACCTCGCGTCAAAGTCTCTGACCACATTAAATAGGTAGTCAGTTTCATCTTTGGTCCATTCTTTATCTAATAAACATTATAAGTGCTTCATCAGGGTGATCGTAACGATGCTCAACATGCCTTCAAGAAAACGCGAATATTCATCTTGGGAGAACGTATAATTAGTGGTTTGAATGTGGTATTTGGCAAAAGGATATTCTTGCATACACGTCAGTAATGTACACACCATGATACAACTTGTATGTACCTGTGTTGGGATCTGAGTTGGCCTTGACCCAATGGTGCAACTCCAAGCCATCCGTTCGAGCATTATTATTGAAAGGTCGTAACACCCTTGAGAGAGCTGTGTTAACCCTTGATGAGGACTCAACAATGGTATTCACCGCACCATTTTGCGCGAGCGTCAACTCCGAGATTCGGTTTTTGTTTCAAACGGGGCTTGGTAAGCGGAGGTGCTAATGTGGGAGTTGAAGGACCGATGAGAGAGAATAACTCGCGCGAGATGCCGTCTGGTTTCTTGACAGCAGATGAGCCTGTGCGTTTGGGCTGCGAGGGACCGGCAGATATGCTGGGTTCGATGGAAAGTGCGCTCCGAATGTCAGCAGCTGAGGCGTTCATGGTCGTCGATGCCGAGAAATGGGCGGTCACGTGCGGTACGCTGCATCTAATGATGTGCCAAAAATAGGCCGGGTGTCGAGGGCCACCAACGATTGCTGTTTCGTCGTAAGCGCCTCTTTCGCACTGCGGTGATATCAGACCCTGTGGGAACAACTCACCGGCGCCCCCATCTCTATCCGCAGCACCAATCCTCGTAACCACAATATGGATGATACCTTCGTCAACGTTTGGCTCGATGGCGATGAGCCCACAAACGGCCCCAACAAGAAAGACTTTCCCAAATTCTGGCTGGATAAAGGTATGTCGAATTTTGTTTGGCAGAAATACGTCCTCATTGGAGAGTTAGCGTCAGCAAGGCACAGTGACCCCAGCCTAATTGGGTCCGTTCGTAGTCTCGTTATTGCGCATCTTCCCTCTGACCCCCCTCACCAGTGCGGACCACCTCCGAAAGCAATATCCTAAGCACTCCGTTGTGTCCACCAGCGCATTTGACCTCAACATTCTTTCTTTTCCTGGACTGACTGCTACCCCACTCCCTGTCAGTCCCCTCATAACTGATGTATTCTTTGCACCGTTCGCGAGAAATTCCAACGGGGTTCCCGGTGCGCTGATTGATCAAGTCAAAATTGGTGCTTTCACGGTTGTGTGGCAGGTAGGCAGAGTGCTTTACCCTGAGCATTCTGTAGTCTAACATGGTATAGGGGAATGACTTTTTGCTCTATATAGCTAGTGTACGTGCTTGCTATGGGTTCCCGTTGAATGTCGGCAAGCTCAGCGCGTTTATAGTATCCTGGGGCATACGGTAATACCATCACTCAGTCGTACATCCTTCATGAGGGCAAGTATTATAAACAATAATTTAAGCAACAACTCTGACAGAATTGAATACAGGACCCGAGGATCCAGCGAGACTGCTACTGCTTAATATCGGAGCGTGGTCTCATGAACTGCACGATGAGGTCTGGGTCTTCAATCAAGGTTTTTGGAACAAAGATCGCGGCCTCTGGGATGAAATTCAAAAGGCCGACTGGAAGGACGTTATCCTGAGAGAAGAATTCAAGCGGGCTTTACAGAAAGATGTGTATGGCTTCTTTTCAGCAGAAGATGTTTACAAAAAGCTTGCCGTTCCCTGGAAGGTAGACCATAGCCACCTTTTCATGTCTAAATGTGTCTGAATACTCGTAAAGCGCGGTCTCATCATGCATGGGCCTCCTGGTGAGCTAATTTCATCACCTGCTTTGTCGTGATTCTAAAAGGAAATAGGGAACGGAAAGACGATTAGTGTCAAGGCCATCATGAAATCCTGTAACGATAACGGATTTATACCGTTATATGTCAAGTCCTTTCAGAGTGAGTCCTGTCGTATATTTTCTCTTGCATCTTTGTATCTAATCATGTCCTCAGGCTGGAAAGGAGAAGAAGGTGCCATGGCGGATGTCTTTGACCAAGCCCGCCAGCTTTCACCTTCATGTTTGATACTGGAAGATTTGGATAGTCTTATAAACGACCGCAATCGCTCCTATTTTCTCAATCAGCTTGATGGTCTTGAAAGCAATCATGGCCTTCTTATCATCGGAACCACGAATCACTTCGACCGGTTAGACCCCGGCTTGAGCTCCCGTCCTAGTCGTTTTGACCGCAAATAGTGGGTATTTTGCTCCTTTTGAATTATGTAGCAAGCGTTGATCAACTTGCAGTCTATTCGATGATCCGAACAAGGAAGAACGCGCCTTGTACGCAAAGTATTGGCAGAACAAATTATCCAGCAATTCTGAAATTGATTTTCCTGATGACCTCATTGAAGTCATTGCCGATTTGACACCTGGTTTCAGCTTTGCTTACCTCAAGGAAGCCTTGTAAGTAGCATTCATTAAAACCACAGATCCCATATGAACAGGTTACGCTAGCGTTTCAACCCTTGTTACACTGGCCGGTATTTCTGGGGATAAACCACCGTTCGAGAAAGCGCTCAAGGATCAGATCCACGAACTCCGAGAACAACTCGATAAGGAGGGACCCCAAGACGTATGCGACACCGTGATGCCTACCCGCTTGGGCCTTCGACATCCAGAATCCTTTCCACCTAATCCCGGTCATGGTGTTCACTTTCCGCCAGATGCATCCCAGCATCACGTCGTGCAAGGAAATGCCCACAAGAAGATATACAGTTCTGCTCGAATTGCAGAAGCTCGCCAACGTGGTGCAGTCTATACCGATCAAGCCTCTTCCAGTATTAACACCAACATGAACTCTTCGTCGCCAGTGTATCGCCCATTTACCGCACGTAACCCAAAGCGCTACGCAGGTTACAATGACCACCCAGGCAATATCGACGACAACATCCTTATGCGCAATCCGTTGGATCGTTTGTATATATCGTCTCCGGATAGCCTGGAAGCGTCAGTGAGCAACAGGGTCTCTCAACGCGAATTACCTACTCCTCCTGGACCACCTGGTATGGGATGGGAGCGACCCACATTCGCTGAGCCAACTCTCCCTGGAGCTTTCACGCGATCGCAAGGTCGATTCTAAGGTCATGGTGACCATGCAGCGTAGCACAAGTGTGTATGTATGTAATGTACTATAATTGTCTCTCTGATCTGGCTGATGTATGGATCGATGACTCGATCAATACATATCACACCCATCATCGACATCTTTGGCCTATCCAATGTCGAAAGTCACGCCCGAAAACGAGCCCCTCGTTAATTTATTCCAATCCATAGGGTTGACTCAATCAAAGGCCCTCGAAGCTGCGAAGTCCGCTAAACCGGCAGCTATTTTAAAGGAAATCATTGACGAGAACGATATTGTTGCAAAAGGCTCAGACGAAAAGAGAGCAGGTTTACTGGTAGCGTTGTCCAATGCATTAAGCAAATCTCCAGGCATTTCGAAACCCGGGAAGGATTATGTATTGGACAAAATCTTGAATGGAGATTTAAAATCGGTCGACCAAGTCAATGGTAAGCGTCCAGGAGCTCTAATCCAAACAAACTCCTTGACACTGTTCAATCTATTAGCTGCAGTAAAATACGTTGATACCAATTCAATACCAATCGACGATGCTGATTTTAACAAGGCCTGTGGAGTAGGTAAATACATCCCCTACCATGTCCCTGCCAAGCCCTGGATAGACTGTTTGCCTGCAGGTTTCAGTATCACGCCCAAAGAGCTTCTGGATCAAGTCCAGAACTATCTTGCTTCCAACCCCGCTACCGGATGGACCTCTCTTGGCACGACTTTGAATGTACTTCGTGGGAGCTCTGAATTTCGATGGGCGAATCCTCTAGAGGTCAAGGATGCGGTTGAAAAGGTGTTTCTAGAAACGTTTGGACCGAAGGTGGCAAAAGCTAAAGTCAAAGTGTGTAACCTGTTCATGCTCTATACTATATAATGAAACTTGGCGTCGTAATCAGGAACCAAAAAAAGAAACCAAGAAGCCTACAAAACAAGACAATCCCGCCGAGAATTCTGCTAGCGCGAGGAAGACTGTATTTGAGGAAGGCTTCTTAGGTTCACTTCATAAACCTGGGGAGAATCCACAGATCCATCCGGACCTAAAAGAAAAGCACCTGGCAGCCACTAAAAGTGCAGTATGGACGAGATTCCCGCCGGAACCTAATGGTTATCTCCACATTGGACACTCAAAGGCTATCTTCGTCAACTTTGGATTCGCGGCCCACCACGGAGGAAAGTGCTATCTGCGTTATGACGATACCAATCCTGAGAAAGAAGAGGCACGGTATTTCGAGAGTATTTTGGAGATGATTCGGTGGCTCGGTTACGAACCATGGAAAATCACCTACTCAAGCGATTATTTCGATGAACTGTATGCTCTTGCCGTAGAGCTTATAAAGCGTGGCAAGGCTTATGTCTGTCACTGCTCCCGTGAGTTCATTTATCTACACCACTGAGACGTGATACTGAGCGGGAAATGTGGTAGAGGAGGAGATAAAAGCCGACCGAGGGGAAAAGAAGGCGAAGCCCCGTCCTTGTGTGCATCGCGACCGACCCATAGAGGAATCCCTTGCCGAGTTCGAGGACATGAAGAATGGCAAATACAAGCCCAAGGAGGTAGCACTTCGTATGAAACAAGACCTGGACGATGGGAATCCCCAAATGTGGGACCTGACAGCATACCGAGTTCTCGATGTACCACATCATCGAACCCATGACAAATGGAAAATATATCCGACATATGATTTTACTCATTGTCTTGTCGACAGTATAGAGAACATCTCGTAAGTCGTTGATTTCGAGTGCAAGATATCGCACCACTCATATAATCAGGCACTCGTTATGTACAACAGAATTCATTGCCTCTCGCCAGTCGTACGATTGGCTGTGCGATGCTTTAGAGGTGTATAAACCAAGACAATCCGAATACGGTCGTTTAAACATCGAGGGGTCTATCATGTCGAAGCGAAAAATCATGGCGCTCGTAAATGAAGGCTTTGTCAGTGGATGGGACGACCCTCGTTTATATACTCTTATTGCGCTTCGTCGTCGCGGGATCCCTCCAAGTGCGATCACCTCATTCGTCAGCAGTCTCGGCGTTTCCACCTCGATCACCAGCATTGAGCTTGTGCGTTTCGAGCAATCCGTACGCCACTATCTGGAAGGAACCGTGCCGCGTCTACTCATGGTCCTTCGCCCTCTCAAAGTCACAATTGAAAACCTCCCAGAGGATTATGTCCTTATGATAGAGAAACCACTTCATCCCAAGGTCCCGGAACTGGGTTCAAGTAAAATTCCATTCACTCGTACGATATACATCGAACGTGATGATTTCCGGCTCACGGATTCAAAGGATTATTTCCGCCTTGCTCCAGGGAAAACCGTCGGCTTATTCCAAGCACCTCATCCTATCACTTGTGTCTCTCATAAAGTTGATCCTTCCACGGGCGATGTCACTGAGCTTTTCTGTAAACTCGAGAATGAGGGACATGTGAAAAAACCTCAAGCTTTCATCCAATGGGTCGCTGAACATCCATCTACTGGAAGTCCAGCCAGAATCGATGAAGTTCGTGTTTTCCATCGACTTTTTACCACGAACCGTCCAGGCAGCGATTTCCGTGATGATGTCAACCCAAATAGCTTAGAGGTTATCAAGGGTGCCATGGTAGAGGTTGGATTTTGGTCTTTGGCCAAGAGCGCAATTACTCAAGCACGGAAGGAAGCAAATGAACGAACGAGAAAGGCTCTTGCAGAAAATAAGGTGGATGTGATGGAGGGCACACCTCAAGTTACAAGTGCCCAGCTGATAGGGAATGAGTGCATTAGATTCCAGGGGCTTCGCGTTGCCTACTTTGCCGTTGACACAGACACTCGCGCTGCAGTGCTTAATGAGACTTCTGAATTGGAACCAGGAAGGAAGCAAGGGGATTATCTGGTTTTGAACCAAATAGTGACCCTCAAGGAAGATTTGGGGAAGTCAGGGTAATCAATTTTGGTTGAAATATTTCCATGCAGTTCATGTGAAAAACATTATGAAAGAACCAATATATTTGCAAGACGTTGTGATGTTCCGCAATGAAGACAGTGTATACCTGAGAAATCGTGGCACAAAAAGGGTAAAAGAATTATTATGAATCGTACTCCAAAGAAAATAACAGCGAGGACAACAATACGATCAGTATTCTGCCTCTTCAACATCGGCAGAGTCAATGCCAACTTCCTCGTAGTCTTTCTCTAGGGCAGCTAGATCTTCACGAGCCTCGGAAAATTCTCCTTCCTCCATACCCTCACCAACATACCAGTGCACGAATGCACGCTTGGAATAGAGGAGATCGAACTTATGATCAAGGCGGCTCCATGCGCTAGAGATGGCGGTGGTGTTAGAAAGCATGCACATGCTGCGCGATACCTTGGCGAGATCACCACCAGGTACGTGAGCAGGAGGCTCATTACAGATACCAAGCTTGAAGCCAGTAGGACACCAATCAACAAACTGAATGGTACGCTTAGTCTTGATGATGGCAACAGCGGCATTGACGTCTTTGGGAACGACGTCGCCACGGTAAAGCAAGGCACAAGCCACTGTTGCATGTTAATTGTGGTGAACGCTACGATAAAAGTATCAACTTACTGTATTTGCCTTCACGAGGATCGCACTTGACCATCTGATTTCCGGGCTCAAAGCAAGAAAAGGTCATATCAGCAACTGAGTTTTGCTCATGGTGAGCTTTCTCGGCAGAAATGATGGGGGCGAAGGTGGCAAGAGGGAAATGTATGCGAGGGAAACTATAAGCAGTCGTAAGTCACAACTCAAGTGACAACATAGTAGACACTCACGGAACCAAATTAGTCTGGAATTCATTCAGATCAACGTTGAGCGATCCATCAAAGCGCAGGGAAGCCGTAATCGAGGAGACGACTTGGGCAATCAACCTGTTGAGGTTGACAAGACTCGGGGATGTGATGTTGAGATTCTTCTTGCAAATGTCGTAAATAGCTTCGTTATCAACCTTGGAGCCTATTAATACCGACTTGGTTTGACAAGAGTGAAACATACCATGAAAGAACAGTCAGAGTGCTCAAGAGTAGTGTGGGTGGTGAGGACAGAGTTGTAGGGTTCAACAACAGAGTTGGCCAACGTAGGGGCAGGGTAAACGCTGAATTCCAACTTGGATTTCTTCCCATAATCCGTTGAGAGGCGCTCAAGGATGAGAGCACCGAAACCAGACCCAGTTCCACCACCAAACGAGTGGAACACAAAGAAACCTTGAAGACCGGAACAGTTGTCTGCAAGGCGGCGGACCTTGTCCATCACTGTATCTATTCGCTCCTTTCCAACGGTGTAGTGGCCACGCGCATCTATAAGTGTCTATATTAGGAAATTTTAAAATCGGTCCAATCAGACAATACGTACAATTGCTAGCAGCATCTTCCTTGCCCGTGACGAGAGTCTCGGGATGGAAGAGGCTCCTGTATGGGCCATTCCTCACTTCATCGATGACGTTGGGCTCCAGATCAATGTAGAGCGAGCGAGGTACATGCTTCCCGGCAGAAGTCTCCGAGAAAAAAGTGCTGAAGCCATCATCATTTTGAGAAGGAGAGCCTTCGATGATGCGGCCATCGGGCTGAAATGTATGTTAAAGTAGCAGAACCCAAAGGAAAAAAAAAAGAGTACATACACTCAAACCATGCTCAACGGTGTAAAGCTCCCCTATGCGATAATCGGATTAGCATCACCTCATTTTTCACAACGAGCGATAAACCGCGTGCTCCAAGAAGGGGAACGCGTTTCCACGTATAATCTCGCGGCATAGCACGGAGAGAATTCGAATATAGGTTGAAAGGCATACTTACAGCAAGCATTTCCGATCTGAACACCAGCCTGACCGACGTGCACAGAGATGACTTCACGCATTTTTACAGAGATTTAAGGCTGTAAGTGGAAGGGGGAGGTAAGGTCAAAGCGTAAAGACGACGATACGGAAACGTACTGACGGAAGGATGGAGAGACGCTACAGTAGCAGGACGAGGGCAAGAAACGCACCGTTTCCATAAATTATAACAGCAACATATTTTCCCACGGAACCCTTGTCACGCTCCCACATGGCTGGTCTGTGCGCCTGACCCTTCTCGCCTCACGTCCTCCACGACGTGTTTTAGCAATGGAAATTAAAGCTCATACGTATATAAGAGCATCGAGGCCCAACATGTGGTAAGGCGAGCGTACATGATGAATTTGTTTTGAATCCATCTCATCGGAGGTTCGGAGCGTGTGACATGAGGCCAACACGAGGCTTGTATTTGGCATTGCCTTGTGCTACAAACAAAGCCGGACGCGTCTGCGCGTCATTTCAATTTATTGCGGCCAATGAACTCATGATCACCTTCACCCCTCTATCCGGAGCTGCTCGCTCAGATTCTCCGTCTCCCCTCTCATACCTCCTGCAGGTTGATGATGTCCGAATGCTCCTCGACTGTGGCTCTCCGGATTGGGCACCCGAAAATGACGCTTCGACGGATGGTGAGAATGAGAGCGAAGAGCCGCGACATTCCTGGTCGGACTATTGCGAGACCCTTCGTCGGTCGGTACTATTTGTCTTCATTGCTGTTCTCTGTTCATATATGCCTTTTTCCAAAATGTAGAATAGCACCTACTATTGATCTTGTCTTGTTGTCCCATGGCGACCTATCACACTCGGGCCTGTATCCATATGCTTACTCGAGATGGGGTCTGAAGGCACCGGCTTATTCGACGCTACCAGTACAAGCTACAGGGAAGATTGCTGCGATGGAAGACGTGGAAGGAATTCGCGATGAACAGGATATTGGTGACGAGCCAATACAAGAGGCTGAACACCAAGAATTGCAGTCTGGAGAGGATGCTGGTGTACACAAGGAATCCTCCCTGAATCCAACGACAAAAACGGGCAAATTTCTTGCTACTCTTGTGGAGGTGCAAGATGCTTTCGAATACCTCAATACACTTCGTTATTCTCAACCCATGCATCTCCAAGGTCTGACTCAATGTTCCTTGCCCAACAATACTCTCAATGACAGCTTCGTGTAGGGAAATGCCAGGGCATCACTATCACGCCTTTCAATGCTGGGCACACATTGGGAGGAACCATTTGGAAAATTCGGTCACCAACGTCTGGAACTATCATATACGCTGTACACATGAATCACATGAAAGAGCGGCATTTGGACGGGACCGTTCTAATGAAAAATGCTAGTGGTGGAATATTCGAACCTCTAGCGCGGCCAGATTTGCTCATCACGGATGCTGACCGAGCCAATGTTATAACAAGTCGGCGAAAAGACAGAGATGCCGCTCTCATTGGTGCGTCTTCTGTCTGAGAATTAAAAAAAGTATACTTGACCTAATGTTTACTTCCTAGATACCATCACTGCGACTCTCTCATCCCGGTCATCTCTACTTCTCCCCTGTGATTCCAGCACCCGGATCCTTGAACTTCTGGTGTTACTAGATCAACATTGGAGCTATTCACGACTGCGATATCCAATCTGCCTTCTCGCACGAACAGGGAGAGATATGCTTGCTTTCGTTCGGAGTATGATGGAATGGCTAGGTGGTACGATAAGCAAAGAAGACGTTGGAGTAGAAGCTACTGCCAAGCAACGGAACAAACGAAAGAGAGATGATGATGATGATAACGAAGCACTTGGTGCTCTGGCTTTACGATTCAAGTAAGACTATCCTGAACTATCGGTCTAATGTGACCTCAACTATATTTAGACACCTAGAGTTTTTCCCCAACCCCCAGGCTCTTCTACAGACATATTCTTCAAAGGACCCCAAGTTAATCCTTGCGGTTCCCGCTTCTTTATCTCACGGGCCCTCGAGGAACCTCTTTGTAGATTTTGCTGTCGTTCCGGACAATGTCGTTCTACTCACAGGCCGAGGGGAGGAGGGATCACTTGGTCGAGCACTCTTTAATAAGTGGAATGACAGACAACGTGTAGATGACAAGTGGGACAAAGGCAAGATCGGTAGCAATATCATGTTAGATGGTGGATTTCGCATGAAGGTGAGCGGACTGAAGCTTTCAAGGTATCTGGCTCTGAACCTCTTGGAACAAGATGCGTAGCAAAGTGCCGTTGCAAGGCGCCGAACTAGAAGCTTATCTCCAACAAGAGAAGGAGAAAAAGGATAAAGAAGTAGCTCAGCAAGCTGCACTCGCACGTAGTCAGCGTATGCTTGAAGCTGATGAGGATGAAAGTGATTCAGACTCGGATACTGACGAAGAAGAAGAGGTAAGGAGGACCTTAGAAGGTGACATGGAGGTTGATGGCGACGGAATATCGCGACGGCGCAAAAGAGATGATACGGATGCAACTGACTGGGCTCTAGATGCGGATGAGGGCTTGACGAAACAATTCCTTTCTTTTGATATTTACCTGAAGGGGAATGTGTCAAGAGCTACCTCATTTTTCAAGACTGCAGGTGGGCAGACCCAGCGTTTCCGTATGTTCCCATACGTCGAAAAGAAAAGAAGAGTAGACGAGTATGGTGAAACAATAGATGTGGGTATGTGGTTGAGGAAGGGAATGGTGCTAGAGGAGGAGGCGGAGAGTGACGAAATCAAAGAT
Source organism: Agaricus bisporus var. bisporus H97 (assembly GCF_000300575.1). Taxonomy (NCBI): domain Eukaryota; kingdom Fungi; phylum Basidiomycota; class Agaricomycetes; order Agaricales; family Agaricaceae; genus Agaricus; species Agaricus bisporus. The sequence goes on along the minus strand of NW_006267367.1, from coordinate 1,571,711 downwards.
TATAAGAAAAAGCTCCAAGAAGAGGAAGAAGCCAAGGTGTGCATATCGTCTTTGCTTTGCTAAGGATTTTTTTCTAAAAAAGAAAAAAACCTGACTACAGAAAATAAAAGAGCCTCCGTCCAAATTTGTGACAATGGACGTCGATGTCCAATTAGCTTGTCGACTACTCTTTGTTGATATGGAGGGACTCAATGATGGGCGAGCCGTAAAAACGATTGTCCCACAAATCAATCCGCGGAAGATGGTTGGTATTCACAAGACAGACTCATGCGTCATTATTCTGAATAAAGACACAGATTCTGGTTTCCGCTTCAGAATCGGCGTCGAACGCCCTCATCGAAAGTTGTAGCAATATCCGTGCTATGACGAAGGATATCTATTCTCCCGCTGTAGGCGAGAGCGTTCAGATCGGCCAACAGACAAATACGTTCTCAATATCGATTAGTGAAGACCTCCTTACCTCTCTCAGGATGTCCCGGGTGAGCCTTTAATTATCTTATTACCCAGCGGATTTCACTCAATACCAAAGGTTCCAGTTTGAAGATAATGAGATAGGTTATGTGAGGGGCCGAGTTGTTGCCCATGCAACCTCGACAATTCCGACGCTCGAGTCTGTCTCTTCCCTCCCACCCACCACTGATCGCACTGTCGTCAGTGATCCTTCAAAAAGTCGCATACTTGGCTCGCGTCCGAAGGTTGCACTGCCTCAGTCAACTATGATTGGGGAACTTAAACTAACCGCGTTAAAACAACGGTTGGCTGCCGTTAATATTCCCGCTGAATTGATTGGAGAAGGTGTTTTGATCTGTGGAGGCATCAGACAAACTGACAATATGGATACCTCTGAGGAGACCGTTGCGGTCCGCAAGAAAGCTAAAGGTTCTGTCGAGCTGGAGGGTAATGTTTCGGAGTTGTATTACAAGGTTCGGCGAGAGATTTACAACCTTCACGCGATGGTGGCCGCTTCATAACCCTGACTGTAGTACTTTTCTATACATGCACGTGTAACCCATAGCTTTCGTACATCTTGATTCACCACCAGAGTCAAATTCTGCGAGCGATTTGAGAGCGTGTATTATCATTACAGTTAAACACCCTGGAATTTGTTTGCACTCTTATGATAAGTGATCGGTGATCCTTCATCCAGCTTTATTTCTGCAATTGAGTTACACTGTACTCTAGATGAGGTCCAGAATCTATGCATGTCAGGAAACCCGTCTAACTAGTGATAGCCTAAGCCTTGCGGATTATTATTTCCAAGCCCTTGGATTGCTTGACTCGGACAGTGATACTGGAAATTTTCGCCACGTTAGATAGGTAACATAGAGTCTTATCAGCAGGTCGAACCTAGTGAGATCTTGTACGAGTATGTCAGGTTGAGCCGCTTCCATCTGTTCACGGGAATGGGTTGTCAATAAACCGATTGTCTTGCAACCAGCCGCTCGTCCACTTTGTACGCCAGCGGGAGCATCCTCGAAGACGACACCTGGAGAAATTAAGTATAGCTGAGCCGCCCAAGCGTAAATACTTACATTGAGTCGGGTCTACCCCGCAGAGTTTCGCGCCGAGAAGATATGGGTCAGGCCTATAGGATAACTTCAATACGAGCTTGGACGACGAACACAGCAGTGGCATACTGAGGTTTTCCGGCAACCACGTCCTCTGCAGCCACAAGAACGTCCGGTACCGGAACGCCTGCAGCCTTGAGTGCAGCCAGTGCATACTTACGGGTGGCGGAGGTGCAAATACTCCATCTCGGAGAAGGCAAATGACGAAACGGTTCGATCTGCAATCTGTCAATCTCTATCTTGACACAGCCGGTAAACGTACGTCAGGCAAGATCTGTTCGAGCCCTTTGATTTTGACAATTCCTGGGCGACCGTTGTTTGTCGAAGACGTTACTATAGCTTCTTCGAAGCGTAGTGCTTCGCTCTAGATCTCGATGAGGAAAAATCGTTGATACCTCGAGGGTAGGCTTAAAGCTCAGCTACCTCAAGAAGAGTTGGATCCTCGACACGGCAATGGTTTCTGAGGTTGTCAACAGTGCGAATTCCATGCGATGCTGGATATTCAAGGGAAGTTATTGGCCTTGAAGAAGCAATACTGGTAAGGCAATGCTCACTGCTCAGTATTTTCTTGACGTCAATGTCAGGGTAAGACTCATGGAATATGTCCCAAGCACCGACTACACCAGCAGTGCTGTCGACTAGCGTGCCATCCATGTCAAAAAGGCTTCTCAAACGTCAGCTCCGGTAAAGCAATAACCGTATGGGCTTACATTGCGTCAACGGAAAAGACTGTGTCGGACATTGATGTCTGCCTGGCGCTTTAGAACCTGATGGGAGATGGTTGGCGACAATAACAAAAATGAGCCGGAAATTACCCGAGCATGGAGGACCCAATGCATGTGGCATACCAAAAATAGGAACAACAATTGAATATATTTGATCGCATCATGTTTATTGCAGGACTGAATGCCAAACATTGCGTCCCACCGGATACTCAACTCCCTCAACCCGGTGGCATCTTAATCTCTTTCTGGTTAACTGCTCTCGGTCTCATCATGCCTCCGCGTAGGCGCGCGCAGTTTACCCAGGAAATAATTGATCAGCAGCTACAGCAGATTCATCTCCTTGACCCATCTTCGTCTTCTGAGAATCTCGAACAGCTGGGTCCTATCATCAAACAAATACACAGCAACCGCCAGCAAGAGGCGTATCTCAGAACCATTCAGGGTCTCATTGAATCTAAAGATGCGGAAATTGAGAAGATTTGCGTTGATAACTATCAGGACTTCATATCGTCTGTCTCCACGCTGTTCACGGTCAAATCATACACCGACAAGATGAAGGAGACCATCGCTACCCTAGATACCAGTGTCTCCCAGCTAGGCGGAGGTTTAGTCGAAAAAAAGCGCAACCTTCTTCAAATGAAGAAGACGGCAGCAAACCTCGACGAAGCCATTGATACTTTGCAAGCATGCCTTCGGGTGCTGGATGTCGTCAACAGGGTAAGCGAGATGGTAAAAGAGGGCAAGTATTGGAGCGCATTACGGGTCTGTCATCTACATCCTTACCATCATCGTGGTACATTCTAAATAATAGAATTTTGTTGCCTTGACAGTCGCTTGAGGATATTCAGACCTTGCCCCCAACGTCTATATCCCAGACTCCTTTCTTCCAGCACTTGTTATCATCATTGCCCTCTTTGCGCGCCCAGATCAAGGACGCTGTCACGGCTTCTATGAAACAGTGGTTGCTCGAGATAAGAAATGTTAGCGCAGAAATTGGTAGACTTGCCGTTGAAGTAATGGATACCAGAACAAGGTACTGGAGAGCTAGACGCGAGAAGGATCCCCTCCTTCGATTGAGTCGCGTAGGGAGCGCTGTTGAGCTCGTCACCTACGAGAAGAATGAGTGTAAGCGGACTTTTGAGTTGTATAACAAAAATGTTGATTCAGCTATCTTCAGTCAATGTGCTGAACAATGATAAGCTAGAAGTGGATTTCAAACCTCTCTTCCAATGTATACATATATATGATACCTTGGGACTTCTCGAGGAGCTCCGAAACTCTTACCAGGCCGATAGAAAGGTATTCATTGTCGCTCTTTCATACTATCTCGACTTACTCGCGTATGGTAGGCACAATCAGATTTGATTCTACCCCCGTCACTTCTTCTTTCGTCTCTGCCAACGTACACACAGGAGATAACTGGCTTTTTCATCATCGAGTCGCACGTTCTGGAAAGTACAGGGACATTTCGATCCTGGAGAAACATCGAAGAACTGTGGGACGTCGTCATATCTCGCCTGACTGCAGGCATCAACAACTCTCTTAGATCTGAAGGCGATTCAGAGGTATATCTTCGTGTCAAAGAGAGTCTTCTCACATTCATCATGGCGCTTGAGGTGATATTCAATTGTTTCTTGCGTTCACCGTGTCTGACCGTTTCCAGGCGTCGGCATATTCAACAACATCTCTACAAGACTTCATACTATCCTTATTCGAGCGCTATGTAAAATTGCTGGAAACCCACTTTTGCAAAATATTGGAACAGGTCAGACTCGTATATACTTATGCGTCCTACGGGGTGTTCATTTTGATCAGGTTATTCGCCAAGATGATAATCAGCCTCTATTTACAGAGAGAAAAACTGATTATCAAACAATATTGGACACAGTTTGGATATCTGAGACGGAAAGAAACCACTTGAACAAGTATGCAAGCTCATTCCTCGTAAAAATGTGACCTAAATGCAGAACAGTACGCCTCTGCCTCAAGCTCTTCCGTGGTCACAGTCTTTTTATCTTTGCTGTCAGGAAGTAAGTTGACTCCGCGTGTGTGTGTAAAAGCATCAGCTAAATCCCTTATTAGATACGTAGTTTCATCAAGAACTTCTATGGGTTCGTTGAGGGAGTTTCAAGGCATCATCGAGACATTGATGAACTCTTGGGCAAGGTAGCACCAGACCTCATTCTGTTTTAAGGAAAAAATCCGGTTTACTCATTGCCATCTAGTCCCTCGATAACCTTTTCATTAAAGGTATTGGCGAGACGATCGTCCAACAATTGGCGACGACAACGACTGTGCCACAAATAGCCCAAATAGTCACCAATGTCGAGCACTTCCAAATCGCCAGCCAGGAACTTGAGCGCGCACTCACGAGTTTGAGGCATGTGATTTCTGTCCTACCACCATAGCGCTTTTTCTAACGTTTTGTAGGTCAACGCAACGTGGAGGCCTTGTCCATTTATCCGCATCCAAGTCCTTTGAATCGACACTCTTCCATTCTATCAAACGTTTGACCGGCCTCATCAACTCCAAGCTAGATCAGTCATTTGAATTTTCATTATATAACTGGACTCCCCAACGGCGAGAAAGCGCCCCCAACATGCAACTTGATGAACTCATCAACTGGCTTACTACTGTCGTCGATTCCCTTGCAATCCAAGAACAGTACAAAGACGAAGTATACAAGGCTGCATTTGAACATATAGCCGACACATTAATAGTTAGTGGTTTATCGGCTATGAAACACTTTCGCGCTCATGTTGGATTCCAGGAATGTCTGACTGGACGGGATATTGATATGATCAACGAAAACGCAATCTCAAATATCCTTATCGATGTGGATTACCTCGAAGACGCACTTAAACGTATTGATCGGTCACACCTAGTAACCGTTTTCGTAGAGCTTCGCGCAGTCAGTACAGGCAAATTTCTTATCAAACTTAACGCTGATATCCTTATCTGGACTAGATGACGTCCATTCCCCTCAATAACGCCGTCCAGGAGTTCCTGATCCCGACTAATCGGCAGTCGTCCTATTCTGCAGTAAAACAAAAGCGACTCCAGGCCTTGCTGGAAAAACTAGCACGGTACGGAGCTGGTCAGCGTGACCTCGCCAGTAGGGAACTCGGGGAACGGAGGCGGAAAGAAGCAGAAGCTGTTGGCCGACTTTACCCTGACAAACGTTAGTCTAGATATTTTATGTCAATTAGCTTCAAATCCGAGCATTACAACTCCTGTAGTGATAGAGAATGTTGGATCTATAGCAGTGAACGCCCTATGCATACATCCTCCTAGTCCGCGGTATGCGAACTATGTTAACAAAATTTAGCGAGGAAAAGGATATAAGAAAGAAGTAACTAAGGGATCACAGGTAGCAAATAAGTCGAACTGAAGTGGTGGTGCGTGCGTCGTCGATATCGTCAAAGGATCGTGACACTTCTTACAACGCAATCATATTACCAGGAACAGAACAATAGAACGAAATTATACTCGGCGCCCAATGTTTGAACTGAGCCATTCCAGGCCCTCATAAAGACCATCACCGGAAGTGGCACAGGTGGCCTGTATATCATGAGCGACTGGAGTCATTGATGTTATTGATGAACATACCTGTATATACCAGGTTCGCTGCCTAAGGCCATGGAGACCGAGTTTGTCAGTTATTTCCGCGGCATTCATGGCGTTCGGCAGATCCTGCTTGTTGGCATAGACCAAAAGGACGGCATCTCGTAGCTCATCTTCATTCAGCATTCGTTGCAACTCCTCCCGAGCCTCCGAAACACGCTCTCGATCATTCGAGTCCACAACGAAGATAAGGCCCTGAGTGTTCTGGAAATCTGAGAAGTGTATAAGAGGCTTATGCCCTAGGAAGTCAAGTAAGGGGAATGCCTACAATGCCTCCAAAGAGGGCGGATCTTGTCCTGACCTCCGACGTCCCAGACGGTGAAGGAAATGTTTTTATATTCAACAGTCTCAACGTTGAATCCTGATTAACGTTAGAAACCGCCATGAATGTATCGTAATAAACACTTACCGATGGTAGGGATGGTCGTGACAATCTCGCCAAGCTTGAGTTTATAAAGGATGGTGGTCTTCCCAGCGGCATCGAGACCAACCTGAAATATGGCTGAGGATCATACAGACTGGAATATTATTTGGCCACTTTACCATCAATATGCCTGGATGACACGACACGAGAATTAGAGTGACATTTGAAATCCGAGCAAAATACTGAACTTACGCATCTCCCTCTTTCCGAGGATGCTGTGTAGAACTCTGGAAATTGTCATACCCATGTTTTCAGAATGAGCCGAGGGTGTTGTGAGGAGAGTTGTGAAGGATGAGGAGTAAGTAAGGTGCACGAAGTGTTTGAGAGAAGCTCTTAGCGTGGGACACAATTTAAAGTTCCGCTGGGATGTGATGGCAAACAAGACCATCCCCACCTGTTTATATTTGAATTGAAAACCGTCCCTTCCACGTCCCTTCCACGTCGCTAGTGTGCTCCGCTCCGACACGTTTTTTCGCAGACTTTGCTGCGCGCTACGGAGGTCGGCACGGAAGTCGGTATGTTTTGTCATATCGTCCAGCTGAAGTATTAGTATATCCTCGATGATCAATCCAATATCTTCGTCGTATTTGATTCGAATGCGAGTCTGTTGTAGATCATTGTGGCAGCGCTCTCTGGATACAAGTGATATCATGCATGGTCTCAAGTCTTTTACTGATTGCAGGAATCCTTTGTCGGACCTTGCCGTCTGCAGCTTGCTGTATCGAGTGTTTAAATGTTCAGGGACTGCGAAGCTGCATGTAAGAAATGACTAAATTTGGATGCCCCGGTTGAGCCTAAGGGCTAATAATATAAATAACGTTTGCTTCGAACGCCGATTTGGCAGCACGAATCACATATCATCAACTCGAGTCCTACAACTACATTCTAAAACGATTAACTGCATCAACCGAAACAGAACAGACAAGTACACTGTACATTATACGACTCTCATTATCGACTAAGAACGAGGAAGAGAGATGATTAATGAACATCAAACCTGAGGTAGGTCTACTACAAGAGAGAAAAAGGCAAGATAATGAAAAGTATCAACAATCCTATTAGCTATTATTACACTACTTCAACGCCGACCGGCCGCTCTGAGCCTTAGTTCGACTTTTGCCTTCCAACTCGCGTATACACCATCACCAGGGTGAGGGTTATATTGGCATATTTGGAACAGAACGAGCTGCTCATGGAAACCGGGATTGATCCAAATGGTATCGCGGGCTGAGGACATATGAGTTGCAGAACGCGCACACTTAAAAAAGGACGACGATTACCTCTCCTCACCAGCTCAGTTGCGTCAGTTGCTCCTAGACGGCGGGTCCACATGACTACAATAAAGGTCTGAGTAACGGCCAAATTTCAAAGGCGGCATGAATCTTACAATAGGCGACAACAGCAGCCGCGCTTCTGGATACACCTTTGACACTATGTACCAGCACAGTGCCACCGGTTGTCAGCGCTTGATGAATAAATTGACAGATTGCTGGAAGGTAAATTAGAATATCTGCAGATTCGATATCTTCTATGTTGATTCGTTTGTGAGAGATACCAGATTCTGGTACCTCGGCAGGGATTGCTTCGTTACACACAGATAATATGTGTGTGATGCGCCGTTCACTCAATGTCCGGGTCGAGCGAGCAGCAAGTATGCTAGAAGAAACGGTCAGAATGGTCAAAAAAAAAATGAGTGGTCCACATACTTTCCCAGGTAGAGTTTGTTATCGATGATAGCCTCTACGTTTCTCAATTGAGCCATTATTTTTGCTCCTGAGTTTTGATTCTTTGGCTTGAACGAACTACTGAGTTCCTAGAGACCATGACGATCGAAGCCTCCTTCTTGTACTCATTCTGAAAGACGGCAAGTACGGCTACCGAGTCGTACGGGAGACAGTCAAGTCCGTTGTCCCTTGCTGTATATCGAGTGCAATTCTACGCAACAACAGTAAAGCAGTGCCAGTTGCACTACAGCGAGTATGAGGCAGATTACCGGTAAACCAAAAGCGGTGTCCACGTGCCATTGATGACGTTGGAAGGGAAGCTCGATAACATATAGATTGGCATCGGAATCAATGTTCCATTAAGCTCTGTTTTCAAAGTTCCTGGGCCACCCACGTGTTGCTCTGTTTTTACCTAGACGCCCCGGAGCGCTCCCATTGACTATGGCGGTGTAACAACTGGATGGATTATGTCAGATCATATCCTTAAGCGAACGGAGTCGGTACCGCGCTATGCGTTTTCTCCTTCCGTTCCCAGGGCTGGCTTGCAGGCCACTTGCCCGTAGATATAACATTGCATGATTCAGACTGACTGAACTGGATCTATTAACAAAGTTATATCAAATTCGTTGACTCAAAAGGTGAAAGATAATATTATCATTATTTTCCCTTACCGTCCGGATGAAAGCCTCAGAGGGAGCCCGGATGTTGCAGTACGAAATCCTCCCCCTGACAGAAGGCTTGATTATTCAACCAGGCAAGGCTTATGTTCCACAGAAATATGTAATCCGGTAATCCGGGCTTGACGTGAGCCTGTTACTCGTAGTATGAATTTACCGAGCTTCCCCGCGTAAAGACTAGAGATTCCAAGCTTCAATCTCAACGTTCTGAACGTTTGACGTTCAATGTAATGCCACATGTCTTCCGTGTTATTAGGGCTAAAACAGCGGTGCCAATTGAGCTGCAGAAACACGCGTTTCCGGGGTGGGAGATAATGAGAGGTGTGAATCTGACACTTTTGATTTCTATGATTAGGTAATAGTAATTACTTGAAACAAGTCCATTTTTGGCAAAAATATGCAGGACCCTTTACCTATTACAGCAAAAGTTTCTATATAAGAACAGATTCATGGGCTTAGCAGTCAGTTCCCATCTGACCCTGCTACATTCCACACAGCGGTCGCAACGAGGTGCAAACGAGGCATGTTATATAAGCTTGACAATTGCAGTTGTGGGCTAGGGCATTGCATTTGCTATTAAAAACATTGCTACGGTGACTGGAGTGAAGAACCGCTCCTCTCTGACCTCCAACTATCTCGATCACAAATGAAGATTGAATGGGCTTCCAATGTGAGGGTTTGTCATTCAGTATATGGCGCATAACACTGATGTTCAATCAGTTCGCTCCCGATGGCAGTAGACGTCAGCCACCTCCGTCTACCATCCATGGGTGGCTTGCCAAGTGGAGGGGCACTTTCACCGGCAATGAACATGTTCGCAGTAAAGTCAATATATTTCTCACCTTCTCCAAGGAAACGATTTTTGACACTGTATCTTAGGGTATGGCAGAAATGCGGAAAGCTTCGGCGTATCGAAAAGCACGTAGGAGGTATGAACGGAAGAAGGCGGAAAAGCAAGGAGGTGTTGGAATATTATCTTTATTTCGCGGCCGTAAGCCAAGGCAACCCACTCGTCATTCGGCCCGAACCCGGGCTCTGAGTCGAAAGACACGACCCTCTCATTCCCATAGCAAGAAGTCACCGAACGCTGGTCGTCGCTTAACCACATCCCGCCAACCTAATTCAAACCTTAAGCCTCGTGCTAACACACCCAAGCGCGGGACTAACACATACCCTCCTCTCACACGGCGAGAACCTACTACTCGCCGGCCCACCGGTCGTCGTTGAATATTTAAGTGCTGAGCACTGCTCAATTAGATTTCACTGGGATTTTGAGATATGTATTATGGATTTTTATTTGGGTTATTTATGTAGTTATATAGAAGCCTGTTATATATATTAGTAGACTCGGATACTATTGAAGATTGTGACAACACCTCCCGTCAGCTCTCACAGGCACCAATAGCTTTAGTTAGCAGTCGCGCAGCCGCCGATTTTACATATATACAGTAACGAAGGATTTTGTTTAAAGCTTCAAGTAAGTATGAGGAGAGAACTGAAGACGTAACATAGGATGACAGATAAGACTGTACTTGTGCGATAGAAGTCGACATAGGTAAGTTTGTATAACCTCTCATCAGTTTAAGTGTCGTGCTCGCTTTATTGAAAGCATGAAATCGAGAACTTGTGTAATATCAATCGGAGGGCCTGTGCAGGCACCATGACGTAGTCCCTTCATTACAAAAGGGACGGGTGTGTATCGGTAATGAGTTTGCAAATCGATGATGAAGTTGGCGGAAAGTGTAATTCCATAGTCCATCTATATACATCCGGTTTAGTGCTCGGTCAATGGTATCTGCTGTGATTTTTTCTTCTTCCTTCGTTTCCGCTTCTTCCTTGGGGAAGTGTTTGCCTTCTCGATTTCAGCATCGTCTTCATTTGGCGAGACTCCCAGATTTAGCAGTGGTCGGTTAAAGAGCTCGGCGCTATGTCCAGGGGATAATAGCGGAATAGCCGTCGGAGAGTTGTCAATGAGTTTCGTCAGTTTTGCAGAAGCTGGAATTGGGGCTGACTGTGTCTGTGATTTGAGAGGAGCACCGGAGATCTTAGAAACAGCAGAAGGGATCCGGTCGCCGATAGTCGACGAATTAGCTGATATTGGAGCCGGCGCACTCTGGTCAACAGCGATAGTTGGCTGCAACTGCGAGGAGGTATGAGCAGTCACTGGTTTGGTTTGAGTGGCGGGTCCTCCCTTGACAATTTTGTTCTTTGCCTTCTTTTGCGCGGGGTTAAAGGGGTCCTGCCGAGCTCTTTTCTTTATCGCGCCAGTGCGACTCTCTTCTTCATCGTCTGATGGGAGCACGGTGGATTCCACATCCTTTGGCTCTCTCTGCCGCTTTTTCCCTCCCTCTAATTTATTTTTTAATCTTGCCGCTTCACGAGCTAGACTTTGCGTTTCAGGTATAGGCGCGCCTACGCCCAGCCTGATAGAACCCAAGTTTCAATAAAGCTTTTCTTTTTGTCAAAGACGTGACATACCTGGCAGGGCGGCGCATATACTCTTTAATTTCAGTCTCCAAATCGGCTTGCCTACCACTCCTCGAGAAACGCGTTGGCTCGACCCAGGACGTTACAAGATTCTGCGCAAATGACATGGAAAGGTCAATTTGGGCTTGAAGATCTTGCAAGTCGACCACATCTTCTGGTTCTTGGGCAGCCATTCCAAATACAAAATAGAATAAATATACGCCAGCGGACGAATAGATTGTTCTGTTGGAGCTTGGGACACTTTTGAGTTTCACCAGTGCATCGTGGTGATTTGGACGAGTGGGTTTTTTGTTTGTCCACGTCTATCAACTTTGTGACTGGATTGACATACATACCCGTGATGAGCATCCGTTAACCCAGCCTCTCCAACCACCACCTTCGAGCTTCAATCCTAAGCCGGATGGTAGCATTCAAAAGAAAACTCGATGAAATAGATGATTCCGATTCCGAAGAGCCTGCCTTTGGCAAACAGATTCTACCTGTAGCAGACTTACCAGACGATTTTGACGCGGAACCCCAGGATGGCTTGCAATACCTCTTCACTGTCCGGTAAGAGCCAACTAGTGTCTTATTCGATCGCATGTCCTGAGTTCATATATATTAGTCGCGATGCGAAGACGCTCCCCCAATTCACTCGCGTTATAAACCCATACGAATCTGTTGCGGAGACTCTGCCGCCCCAACCTTCAAGTCAGGATCCGCATCCTAGATTGCCATCCGCTGAGTGGAGAAATCTCACAGAATCTCGCTGGAAAAACATCCGTAAGGTATGTCGAATGCATCGTGAAAAATCTTGGAAAGTCAAGCATGCCAAATTCGCATTCTAGAACTTTAATCAGGCAACCATTGGAACCTCTCAACCGATTTCCCAGCGACAACTAATGCCTGAAAAAGGAGAACGAGATCGCTGGTGGGATTTTCTATCAGGCAAGCCTGAATCGGCGTGGAATGTTCCCCCTCTTAGAAAAAAGGGTAAAGCTAAGCTGCGACACCAACACTACGAGAATTTCGTTCAAGGTAAAATGCGTGCTTGGGACAATGAAGAACACAAATCTAGCGAACATGAAGGAAAGGAAGACGGACTTCCCGATCCTGAAGCTCAGGAACAAGAAAGTATTCAATACGGCTCAGAACCAAATGATAGCGCTACGGATCACGATGAAGCCAAGAATCCATCGGGTAATCCAGTGCCAAATTCTTCATCCATGCTCATGGAGCCTCTGGCTTCTTCTGATGATGCCGAGCTCGTCATGGAAAGTAAATTGCCAGCTATTGCATCAAAAACTGATCCAGAGAAAGAGTCTCTCATCCCACGAGAACCATCTCCAAAGCTATTGAAGCATATTGACGAGGTGATTCCATATCAAATCAATGTGATCATGTTTTGACTACGGTATAGCGCATGGCATTGCACCTACTTATGTATTTCACTCATTGGATCAATCTCTACCTTCGCAATCCAGAATCGCTTGCATGTCGCCCGACAGCTTCACATGCTCGGTGGATATTTGCCCTTCTACTGCGAGTTGATGACTATATTTCAGCCGACGATATGAACCTTTTACGCAACCTTGCTCGTGCTTGTTTAACTCTCGTGAAACATCTTGCATCGGAGGGCATGGTGGGTCTACCTTATCTTAGCCCATCGACAGGTACAAGGACAGGAGACCAATTTATGAGCGAGCGAGCATGTTGGATCATAATATCTGCTATTGTCAGCGTCTGGAGCCAACGGGACCTTTGGATGGACGCCGAGGGAGTCCTTACGAGCATTGGGTGAACAAGCTTTTAGTTGATAAACTACATTCGCATCAAGTACGTTTCATATGTGTAATAAATCTGAGCCACAGATATCACGCTGTTGTGTTTCCCCCAGTGTTCTGTGGACGAGGTTCTCGGACCATCTGTAGAATATGAGTGAAAAGGTCGGCGTTGGCATGAAAAGTTGTTTCTTACGATCTTTACGACAACTGGGGCATTATGCCAGTCGGGGTTATCATCTCCAAGGACGACCGCATCAACTACTTTATATCCATGAAATGAATAGAAGCTTGTGTTCTTCTCATTAGTGGACTTCAACCAGATAGCGCGATTTGTCATATCTCCCTGGATTCACGACGCGGTGCGCGGACGTTACAGAAATTGAGGATGTGGTCTTTTCAATACCCTCAAGCAAAGACGTACCAAAGCCCCGACGGATTCAAGAAGCGCGCCTCCATATCCCCACCCCTGGCTGGCAGGTTCGGTGGCTAAAGTGTCAATGTATAACATTTGTTTTACTTGATCACCCAATGATCTGGAGATGGCGTTTTTCATTTTTGTCTCAAACTCAGCCGCGCGCTGAGTTTTCACCTTAGCAAGGTATGATGCATGACACTGCGTGCTGACAACGTACTTTTTTCTCCTCGTCCCGAGTCAGCAGCTGGAAAATCTTACCGATACATTTGGCCACCCAATCAATGCAGTGGTCAATTGGTGCCCCGGGGTTGTCGGGTACGGTGCTATAGCAAAGGGATCGTTATAAAAGATCTAGTAACGCGGTGCTTGACAGTCACGTACCAGAAAATGACAGACGCTCCAGCGTCGACGGTGAGCGCTACTTTACGTCTCTTCCAATAAGCCAAGACGCAGAACATAACTATTTGCGTCGTTTCTTTGACCTTGGTTTTTTGTTTGCGGTTCTAGAAAGGTGAATACTCAAATTCGCTTCGAAGTGCATGAGGGTCAACGAAACTAACATTGTCAATGTACCGCAGAACGGGATCTTTTTCGAAGGCATCCACCCAGGTTAGGCTTGCCTTCTTCAGGTGTGCTATGGGACCTATAGATCCCGAACATATCTATATGCCAAACGACATACCGTATCGCAAAGGAGTAACAATCGGTGAGATCAGATATTCTACATCGGGGTCAGTGGTTGAATCTCCCGCATGCATTTCATCGGGCCCGTGAAGCTGCATGGTCGTTAAGGAATTGTGGAGAATGCTTGGGGGAGTTGAATTCGAAAGTCAGCTTTTGTCCCTCTGAGTTCGTTCCGCAGCCTGATGCATCAGGCTGCGCATTCTAGGGAAAGAGGTATCGTTGATTTTTACCCAGATAACAAATAATTCACAACATGTTTCATGTGGATAGAAAAAGTTCTGATCAAAGGCAAAGTAGGTTGAAGGACTGCGCAGCAAGCTGTGGTACGTCGTTGCTCGTCGAGAGCTAAATGAATTGTCCACGGGTATAAATATATATATGACCTTTGGCCGCCCAATCGTAGAAAGGCAAACGTGGGAATGATGGTTACACGGGAAGTTCCATAGTCTTAGCACGAGACGCTTGTCGAGTTTCCCGCTTACGACAATTCGTCACCCAAGGAAACCTGTAGTAAAACATCGGAGTCGACCCGAGAGAAGGATGGTCGAAATTCTAATCAAGGGTCGGTGACGATGATTCTGAAGAGGTTTTGAGTAGTCATTTATCGCGGCTTCTAGCTACTGAATCATTGATAGCTGATGGGTCGATGAGTGTGATAGATGAACGCAAGCACGCCAGAAGTGCATTGAATACATTTAGCCGATTGGCTGAATGTTTTAATCAAAGCCGTGGGACAAAAATAGAGGCCTCAAAAGGTTGGTCTGTTGCAGTGGTTCGAGAACCGTTCTTCGGACGATCCCACCCTCGTTTCCTCTTCCCTCCCACAACCCATCTTTCCGGACACCATGCGTTCCATTGCCATTACCCTTGCCCTCGTCGCCTCTGCCTGCGCATACAGTGTCTCTCAACCCAGTAGTTCCATGGGTTGGTCAACTTCGGGTGGCCAACCGTGAGCACAACCTCTCCTTCCTGTCGATGCACATAGCTCTGACGTCTGCAATGTCCAGCCTTACCTGGTCTCGAGTTGATACCGACCCGACCAACTTCACAGTTGTTCTCACCAACCAGGTACGCAAGGAGAAATTCTCTCACTTGCCCCCTGATGTAACGCTTACCTTTTAGGACCGCTCTGTCCTGCCTCAAGACCAAGTTTTAATCGCTGAGCAGGATGGTGTTGGCCAGACGAAAGTCTCGTGCAACCCTCCTAGCGGTGGCTGGCCCGTCGGAGATCACTTCAGGGTCAACCTCGTTAAAAACGTTGACGAGCAGAACGCCATCTTGGCTCAGTCCAGCGAATTCACGATCAAGGCCGCAAATACCACGTCTAGTATTTTAAACATCTCAGCAAACCAACCGTAAGTACCGAGAAGTGTAGGGTAAAAAGTTCAAGTCTAATTTTTATTAGGGCACCAACTGCACCAGTCTCCCCTCCACCCACCTCCAACACAGATCCAGAGTCCTCAGACAGCGCACCTCCCCCTGCCCCCAATGGCGCTGTTACCATCAGCATCAATACAGCCATTCTAGCTGTTGTTGGTGGTGCTATCGCATGTTTCACTGCGTAAAGTTTTAGGGACATATTTTGCGCATTCCAATCCATCCAACTGGCGCTTTCTTGGACTTTGCTATGAGACATATAGACTTTCATTTGCAATGGCAATGTCTTGTAGACCGATACCCTTTGCTCGTTGTAATAATTTGACACGTTCGAATCACTTTCCGACAGCTATGATACCTGTCCTGTATGTAGACACCTAATCACGTTTAACGGCACCCCACCAGCCCAAACCAGCAAGACCTCCAAGAATGATGACAACTGCCGGGGGAAAGTGGTACCACTCAACGAGTGTAAAGGTCGTGGCGGACACCAATAGCCACCAAGGCTCATTCGCCAGACTGATGCCCTGGTTCTGAGTCGGTGTCAGATATCCGACCTGCCAGATACGGTAAACGGCAGTGTAGATGAAACCAACTGCAGTCGCATTAACTCCTCTCAGTAAACTGGTTACTATTCTCTTCTTCCTAAGCATGCGCCACAAACTCTGAAACGCAATGCACAACCAGACACCGGGAGTGAATATACCCAAAAAGCCAAGTATCGCGCCGAGGAAGCTTTTGGCGGGTGTATACCCGTTGAACGCCAGTGCCAATGAACCCAAATAAACCGCAAAGTTGAAATTGGGTCCTGGGAAAGCCTGGGCGATAGCGAGACCTAAAATGAAGTCTCGAGGTGTTACCCATCCAGGCTGCACCACGTATTCTCGAAGAAGAGGAATCACGACTGGGCCGCCACCAAAAATTATTGTGCCCGCCAGAAACATGTTATTGAAAAGGGCGAGAGACAGAGGAGGGTGGGCTAGGCCGCTGCGTAGACCGATTAGGGCGGAGAAGACCATCAAAAAGAGGATGAATAAAGTTAGACCCGCTGCGACGGAGAGACCATATCTCGAGGCGTCTACCAACGTTTGGCCAGGACTTTGTTCCGCACTGCTTTCCGCGTTGTCTGCGAGAGGCGAGGATGGGGAAGATGGAGTGGATTTAACACTTGTACGACTCAGCGAGCGTTGCTGAACTGAGTGTATACTCTGACCCTCCTCAGTCATCCTTGACATTTCTATAATTTCAGTCTCCTCCGGAACTTCTTCCCTTCCAAGATTTTCCACAGAAACATGTTTCTTCTTAAGACATCTCCGGATTTGGGGGAGGTAGATATCCCAGAAGATAGTAACTATGCTCGCCCCGACGAGAAGGGCGGGAAAGTACCAGAGGGCATTATACAATAAACCCGCACATCCACCGAAGACGACAAGGGCGCGCGTAAGTTTGTCAGTAATGGCCTTTCGCGACAGCTGGACAGCAGCCAGAGAAATAACCCCGACTGTCGCAGCGTTCAAACCGGATAGGAAAGCGTAAACAGGGGCAGGAAGTGTCTCCTTCAGCCGGTGCACACCTAAAGCAAGACCATACATCCCTAGTGCACTTGGCAGAGACCAAATGAGAAACACCGCCATAGCAGGAATGTATCCGGCATGGATGGATACAATTGCAAAAAGCATTTTGGTAGAACCAGGACCTGGAAGGACCTGAGCGAGTGCAAACAATTCCTGATACTTCCATATCTCTTAATTATGTTCCGCCGATGATGTTTAGAGAATAAGGAGACGCACAGTTTGCTCGTCTATCCAAGGGGTCTTTCCCATTCCGTCAACAAACCTACGATGGAAGATTTGGAAGTGGACCGGAGGACCACCGAACGCAGTGAATCCGAGATCGTAAGTTCGAGCAAGGACATCAAGAAGTCGATTTTTCAGCTTGTGCGGCGCTGAATCAGGCCCTATTTCTTGACCACCTAGTCCTGGGATGAAGTGTCGAATCATGGCGTAGAGAGCTGACGCTGGCATTCTGTCCTTTCCTGAGCTGGATACGCGCTGGCGCAATTAAGGCTCATTGGCAGGTCAGACGCTTTCCCGACTCGGCGTCTATAAGCATCGTCTGTGGGAGTCGCAAGATGCGAAAAGGCATAAGTACGCACGTGCGATCCAGAAAATCAATTCAAACCCGTTTCATCATCATGTTGTTATCACAAGTTGCTCCAAATCTGTCTTATCTTAGGACGAGATGCCGAAACAATATGCACACTTACTTCCTCCTACCTGGAAAACACAGGTTTCTGTTTGGTTAGCAGAAGACACCCCTTCGTTCGATTACGGAGGTTATGTCGTTGGGGAAGCCGAAAGAGAAGCGTTCTTATTCGGAAAGGGGAAGCAATCTGCCGTACTTGCCGGTTCACCTTTTTTCACCGAAGTCTTTGAACAACTCGGTTGCTCGTAAGTGGCGCAGTGTATTGTTATTGTAGAAGGTTCTACTTCGGCTAATCACCAAATGTTCTTTCATTAGGGTGGAATGGCATTTGAATGACGGCGATTCTTTCGTGCCTATCAAACACGTTGCCACCGTTCGTGGAAAAGCACGGCACCTATTATTGGGCGAACGCGTCGCTCTCAATATTCTAGCTCGTTGTAGTGGAATAGCGACTAAGTAGGTTCCATTTAAACCCAGCTTTTGATGTTTTCCATTCACGTTTGGTTAGGTCCCAGAGTATTCTCAGTCAAGCGCGAAGTTATGGTTATACTGGTCTTATTGCGGGTACCCGCAAGACTACCCCCGGCTTCCGCCTTGTGGAGAAATATGGTATGCTTGTTGGCGGTATCGACTCTCATCGGCACGATCTTTCAAGCATGATAATGCTCAAAGATAACCACATTTGGTCCTCCGGTTAGTTTTTTTTCTTCCTCTCATGCAAGTATCTTGTTAACCTCCAAGGCGCAGGATCAATTACAGAGGCAATCAAGGAAGCTCGGAAAGTCGGTGGATTCAGTCTACTTCTTGACGTTGAAGTAAGAAATAGAGAGGAAGCTGAAGAAGCTATCGCGGCAGGGGCAGATGTCATCATGCTTGATAACATGGAAGGTGATGAATTAATTAATGTGGCTATCGAGTTGAAACGAAAGTGGAAGGGACAACGCAAGTTTTTATTTGAATCTAGCGGGAATATCACGGAAGAGAACCTGCAGAGCAGAGCTCATAACGGTCGGTGCTGCATTGTAACATCTTACAAGCCTGATACCAACACTCCAATTTCTAGCTATAGATATATTGAGTACCAGCGCGGTCCATCAGTCTGTGCAGCACGTTGATTTTAGCCTTAAGTTACAGAGACCTAACTTAGAGTCTCTATGAGTGTAGAAATTTACCACTGTATCGTTCCGTGTGTAACCCTAACAATTCCATCGGCTCTCCCCATACTTCATCCTTATCTACAACCACCCTTTAAATTTCAGCTTTGAATCGTCACGGCCTCGATAGCTACAAGGTTTTCAATCATGTTTTCTCCACTTGCCACTCACTCTGAATCAATGGCGGAAAACATGGGTAACCCGTGCTCGTTTTCAAGTGTTCTTTGACTTGACGATGAGTCTTTAAGTTGGTAGCGTGTCGCAAAGTGAGCGATTATGTCACTAGCGAAACCTGATTCTTCCAGATCATACGCCACATTAACGAGATAAGACGCTTTAGCGTGTATATCAGGTTTAAGGTGAGATGCCAATAGTGAGTCGTGATTCAGAGCTGAGAGAACGAGAAATCACAGGGAGAGCACCACCAGAGTGGGTAACTTGTAACTTGAAGGCTGTAATTCGGGCTTGAAATCCGATGATTCATCCACTGCTTGATATATAAACCCGGCCACATCAGCCATATGAGAACAGTAATGACAGGCAACTACAGGATGCAGCAAGGAATCCGTAGTCTAAAGAGTGGCCGTAATGTGAAGACATCTACGACCTTATTGACAGGGACCCCAAGAAGGGTCGCGCTGCTTGTCAACACAGCGTCTCCACCGAAGCGGTTCCTGAATGGTGGGTGGTGAAAACCAACCCCATTGACAAGGTGCTAGCCGAAGCCAGCTGATTGTGAGGTGCCGGGAACCAGCTTCCTCTAAAAGATGCACTGACTGAAGTCGGCGCTTGAAGGATGAGGTGGTGAAAACCAACCCCTTTGACAGTGCTAGTCGAAACCAGCCAAGGTGAAAGGTGGATTGCTTAACTGCATGTCCAACCCTCCTTAAACGAATCCACAGGTTCTGCATATGGTACCTGTAGCTTTGATAACCCAGGTTGCCTCTGGGTCTGAACTTCGAACTTGAAGTTCGGAACGTAGACTCTTTACAACAACTTGAAACAAGGTATATTGGAGACAAAAGGCATAAACTTTTCGACCCTATTCGCGGACTAACGGTTGTGCGTAACATGGTCTGCAGGGAGGTGCGGAACGCTGGCTCGTGAGTGACGAAGAGAGGCATAACGAGGGAAGTACACGTCTATATGTATGTAACCGGGACTTCCTTCGGAAACCTTTCTGAAAAGGAGGGTAATTATAGTCAAGCGACTCGTGCCATAGTCGAGGCAGTTGGGAACTGATGGCATGTACTAATGCTTAATAGTTCTAGTCGTATCGTAAATGAACTGATTGTCCCCTGGAGGAACTCGCCACGACTACGTGCCCAACACCGTCTGCCACGATGATGATGGAGAATGAACAGCTCGAGCGAACAGTGAGTGCTGTTTGTCGCCTGATCATGATCAGCACCATCTCACGCCCTGCGAAAAGTTCGGTGACATGACCGATACAGTTGTCGCTCTCCAAAGACATATTGATCACGTCCGCCAGATTTTTTCAGCTTCGAGTTCGCGCCTTCCTTCTGCCCCCACGAGTCCACGTTTGCGCCGTGATCGATCAACCTCTCGATTGGAACGTCGGATTGAGGAACTCGAGAATCACAAGCGCGACTTGACCAACACTCTATACACGGTACAAGATGAGGCACTCCATGCTGTTAGAGCGAGGGAGGACATCATGAAGCGGTATCGTCTCTTAATCAGGTTTTCAGCTCGCTTGTTACAAGTGAGTGGCATGTCCTACCGGTGGTTCGTATATTTTTTGAACGGGCATCATTTGTCGCATATCTCAGAGGATGATAGAGGATTTCCCGGACGAAGACTACGACGATGAATTACGCTCGACAGTCAAGAAAGACTTGAAAAGGAGTATGTTTTCTTCTAGCAGTGGCAGTTCGCGCAGCACTACTACTGCTCGCCCTGAATCAAGGGTTACGAACCGAAGTTCTGTTGCTTCTCTTACTCATCCGCTGAGTATCGTCACCAATCAAAGTGGTCCTCCCCTACTGTTGCACCGAAATCATACGCCTGAGGACGGTGATCTTGGACGTATACACTGCGGTTCTAAACTTCCAGTCTGTGTAAGATATGCGGCAGGGCCACTCCCTGAAGTTAGGTTTATCCAACTTGGATTCGAAAAAAATAAGGTAAATATGTCTAATATTCTAACGTTGGAGTAGATTGGAATCTGACTTGTTCCTTGTAGTTGGATGGGTTGTTTACCGGGTTAGTCCCTTCGAGTTTTGCACCGTCGACATCAAAGTGACCGTCCTTCAAGCCTTATCCACCCGAACGATGTAACCATTCGCCTTGCCACGTTACCTTCAGCGCAAGGTCTTGGAGCTCCGAGCCTTGCATTCCTTTATGACCCATTTTATCTAGAATTTGGGATGAAGAGTTATATTTTTGATTGGGCAACGTCACGAGCAAAGAGAGAGATTGTGGAACTTTTGAAGGACAACGCTGACGGGAACGAGAGTCCGGTTTTTCATACGTTTACCTATTCCAAAAGCAAGGTGGGCGGTCCGAACGATATATTCTTTTTTTATCTTCGCTCAAGCTACTTTTTATATAGAAGCAATGGTACTACTTTGGGAGCTTAAGATGGGCTATTCTTAGGGACAATCATAGTATCTGGCCCACACTTGATGACGAGGTGAAGATACTCCAATAGGATATGCGTACTCTGATAATAATGTGGATTATCAGTCTCGTTCTCTTATTTTGCAGAAACTCAGCGATCGCAGTCACGGTTCAGTAGCGACAGGAGAAGTTGAGAAACAAATGTTGGATGGGAGACTAACGGAGCTAGCTATCGAGATAGCATGTGTAGGTTCAGTGGAAGTCATGCGAGACATTGCGATCAAGTTAGGGCAGCGGCTGAAGAAGGCCAAGGGTGTGGGCGCCTGGGCAAGTATGGATAACCATGTAAAGTAGGTGATCGAAATTGAATGAATGATCACCACGCAACAAATATTCGGAAAGACCCTATCACTCAGGTCAGGCAACTACTTATAATTACGCCGTCCGCCTTCCAAGCCCTCTTCCGGTCTAGGATGCTCTTCGACGCCTGCCGATCCACTCTTCTTTTTCCCCCTCTTTTCCTATTATTGGTTATTATCTCTATCCTTCTCATCCCTTCTCACTCCCTTAACCACAAGACCCATCATATCTACGAGCGTCAGCTTAACCTGACCACCCGATTTACCGTCACAACCCTCACTAAGACGGTCACGATCTCTCCTCAGTCTGAACTACCCCTTCTATCGTCCTCCACTTCCCCCTTTTCTGCTTCGCTTCGGCCCCCGTCACACTCAACTCTCGCCTTTTCGACGTCCTCTTCATTTTCTCCTGTGAGATCTTCGTCGTCCACCTCTCCGCACAGAGGATCCACTTCGTGAGTCTTCGGACACTCTATCTTCCCTATATCGTTTGAACCCGGTTTAGCTTGTCCTCTCAAACGTTCTTTGTCGCCCCGAAAAAGACCACTTCATTTTTACCACCCCCGGTCCCTGTTTCAACACCACATACCCCAGCATCTCTGCCCGTGTACGACAACAGGGTGACATCTACTTTGCCGCCGCTAACGTCGTCAGTCTCGTCCAAACAAGATGTTCCTCTACCATCCGTTCCTGCTCCACCGGCAGCAGCTACTAGCTCAGGGTATGAGATATCTCTTGTATACTATCATGTAATCACTAATACATGTTCTGCAGTTTCTGGAGCAACAAAGGTGCAGTGGGCGGAACTTTTGCAGCAGTCGGCCTGGTTGTGAGTGGGATTGGTGCCATCTTCCTGATAGCTTGCCTAAAGAGGAGACGGAACCGAAAAGCTGAAGAAGACTTAGCCAGCGATTCCTTGGATAAAGGCGACCTGTATGATTGGCCTGCTCAGCCTGATGTGAGTGGGTTCAGTCGCCAACCAATGGATCCGTTCGCTGCAAGAGATGTTGTTTATATCCGCGGAAATTCTACGCCTGTCACGGCAGCTTCAAGTTTCCGCGGGTACGCTCACGCTAACTTGGAGGATAATCAAACCAGCCGCGAAGAATATACGTCGTCTAACCTCAGTCGCATCGATTACCCCTACTCTGCCACCTGTTTGGATTCCCCTGCAAGTCCCAGCCGACCAAAGTCAACGTCACCCCACCGACCGCCATGGTCTCCCGCCTCATCTTCGTCACGCCGAACTGGACTTCTCGATGTTCCTCCGACACATGAACCTGCTGTGCCTGCGTCTCCGATGTCTCTGGCGTCTGTATTCACCCTACCCACGCCCCGTCTTGATGCAAGACAGATCGATAGGCGTGATCATCTGGATTCCGGGGCCAGCTTCTATGCAAGCCAAACACATTTACATTACTATGGTGAGAATGTGGCAACCCCTTTTCAGCGAGGTCATTCGGCAGGCTATTTTTGATCTTATCGTTCTTGTTGGGGATACGGATTAGCATAGTGATATGCTGTGCTGATCGAGAAATACAAGCGACGAAGGGTTGCGCTTTTTTTATGTTTTCTTTATGCTGGAAATTCATTTCTCACTTACTCTCGGAATTCGCAATATAGGCTATTATAGGCCGCTTCTGGGGCAGGCCCTCCCATATTACTCCCATGTTTTCGTAAACCAATTTGTATTATCTATCTGTCTAGGTGTATCAGTAGCCCATCTCGATTTCCAGGGTACTATATAGTAATTGCAGCATTTAAAGAGGATGGAGGATCGATCATCTAAGCGCTTTAGACATTCTCATATTAGGCCATGTGGTCAAAGTGGTAATATGTATCTGCACAGCAGAACTTAGTCATTTTAACCACTTTGCGCATGAACAATCGTTCACCCCTGGAAAGTCGATTCTCTTTGAGGACTAGCATTCTCACCGGGTACCCTCGGGACAGAATGTAATGATGATGTCTTTAAGAATAGGCTGTTCGATCTTATCCGTCGGTAAGCACGACATATCAGGACATATCCACAACATAATCGGTGGGACACAAATGGAGGTTATATTCATCGAGCGTCGCCCAAGTCAACAACATTGAAAAAAGCATGAGATTTGGTAAGAATGATCTAGTATCTCTTGTCTCCTGAAGTGAGTAAACTGTCAAGGTATTCAGTCAATAGCCGTCCTGGAAAAGCTCGGACCATATTCTGCACGTCATCTCAAAATCAGGTGGTCTAATTCCGCACCGATACGAGTATCTCCTGGGAAGCAAAGATAAACATTACATTGCCTGTTTTTTCTCGTATTATTTCGGAACACAATGGCGGATAAGTTATTGATAACCGATGACCGATCAGCACTCTGTATTCGTATACGACAGAGCCAAGAGAACCAGGACTACGATCGATAAACCAAGATTCCGGAAACGTCAACCCGCAAAAGCAGGAGAAAGAATTGGACTTTGGTTCATGATTATAGCTAATAGGGAGATAGCTTTGCAGTTGACGGCCTCGACTGTGTGCCCGGAGACCCTTGAAGATGTGTCTCGGCAGGATGGGGGTGGACATCGATGGAGCGAAGGAGACCATATACAATCATACGATAGGAAATGACATACAATGGACAGCCGATGTTGAATATGTGGAAGGTCCTTTAAAGCCTGAGGAACAAGCTCTCTGACAACACGAACTGTGATCAAAGGATTGAAGACCGGATGGTTATGAGGGGTTTAGATAAGGGTGTCACTAAAAGCTGGGAGTTACCAGCCCTCGTGATGCTTAAGAGCTTCAAGTCACGAACGACTGATTTTGGTAAAGATTGTGTCTGTAGTAAGTTGGCAGCGAAAGGTATTAACCACGGCAACCAGTGCGCTCTCTGGCGGCATCATGGCGGACAGCAAGGAAAGCGAGGAGCTTCAGTCACAACTCAAGGCCTGATTACGAGAAAGTCGATTGGTCTCACCTCGTTCCGACAATAAGTGCCTTGAGGCTTCAACAGCCTATTGATAGCAATAGAGAAGCGGTGAATTGTAGCGAAAAGTTGCAAATGATAAGAGTCGATAACAACCAGTGTAATGATATAAGTCTCCAGCAAAGCTGCAGCCTCAGACTTCAATGCCTTCTAAGTTCGTTCCCTGATACCAGAAATTAGAGTGAAACATGACTTTTACTCATGGCTTACAAGTTTCGGTAGACGCAGATACGTATCGGTTCCTGTATCACCGTCAGTTTCTAGGAATCTTGGCAATAGAAGAAGAGCATTTCGCACCCCAGCCATCCAGGGAAACGAGTTCCAAGGAACCACCAAAGTAGCTAAACCGGTAAGTTGAGATTAAGCTACCAAACTAACAATCATCATTGTACTCACGTAGCAAATATATTGCTCATCGGAAGGCCAATGCCAATCCGGGGATGTGGTTCAGTGCAAGTCGCCTGGTCTTTCACTTCGTCTGACTTGGCGTGGTTCCACCGGTCAACTTGCTCAGCGACAGTAGCAAGGACCCCTTTATTGCTATAGCTGGCTGATCGTAGAGCACCTATACGGGAAAGTTCCATTCGCGCTGCATTCCGTCGATGTGAAAAGGAGAAAAGATCAGCAGGTTCGTTGATCTGACTGTCGGAATAAAGTCCGCCTCCTAGCTTGGACCGTTAGATGAAGTTACTGTATTAAAAACCGCCTTGACCTTGATCTGATATCCGAACGCCAATGTCATTCTCTCCAGCAGCGATGGTGGCCTTTATTGATGGTATAGAAGGACTATTTCGATGAGCTAAGAGATTCGCTCTCATTGACTAGGAAAACATTATGACATGAGCACGGACGAAGGAATCAACTCACGTTTTTCAACAACTCGAAGATGATGTATCTATCCACAAGATTAACGGCCAGCGAAATCTATTTTCGTTGAGACCCACTCGAAATGTTCTTTGATGTATGGAAATTGCGTGTCCAGCTGTCCGTCGATGATGACCTCGGGCCACTGGTCGATTTTCTCGTTAAAATCTTCAACCCAAGTAGGTCGCTCCCTGAGCAGTTTTATGCAGCGTTCAATACTCTTCTTGGCTTTCAGCCCCGTGAAGATGATGCCCACATGGGGTTCTCCTGAAGCTTCTTTCTCACGTCGTCCGCGAAACATTTCAGTAAGTGCGATGTGATGCTCAACTAGCACTCGACGGGATACCCGTGATGTCAGCATCCGCCGCATGAAAGAATCGAGTTCATCTGGTGCCAAATATGGGGAGGACAATGAGAGTCCCAGCGAAAGATTGGGAATAACAGTCGCACTAGGAACGTGTTAAGCAAAGCACGAAGGACGAATGTACAAACTCACTGTTCATTGACGAGTCCATTAACAAACTCGCAGAACTTGTCATTCTCTGACAGGGTAGTAATCGGTGGGTAACGACGAAACCTGAGGCAAATTTAGAGAAGACAGCCGTCAGACTTAAATATCCTTTACCTACTTCTCAAACGCAGACCAATATAGCTAAATGTTGTCAGTTTTTGAAGAAGCGGAATGGAAGTCATATATATACCTCGTATACTTTACTGACTCCTTCCTGAGTCACCACAATGTATGGCAAGTTCTGAAGGTCACGCAGACGATGAGCAATTCGTACAGGTAGCTCCGTTCGAACGTAGTTGGCACTCTGAACAATGGTCATTTTACAGGTTTCGAAAGCCTGCATGATACACACCTTGATGAGTCGTTCCTCGTTCATGTGACGCCCGAAAAAGACCTAAAATCATTCGTTGGTACTGAATATCAGGAACCATCGTCGTAGGATGTTTATTGAAAGCGCACGAGTTGACGAAGAGTTAGTCTCTGTGTTGTCTTAGAAATATATGTCTCGAGATGCCGATTCTGGTAAAAGGTAGATTGGAGCCGCGTAAAAATATAGGCGGAACATCGAGGAATGCTGGGTTTGCGGAGAGGCTGAATCATGTTCAAAAGCATTATTGGGCTTGTTTTCTAGTCCGCATGTGTAGGGAAGTGTTTAAGCGAAAAACACTGCAGATCCTTTCACAATCTCGTGACTCGCACTGAAGCACATGTGGAGTCATCCATTCCGGGCCTGGGCACCGGGCTCCGACATATCAATTGACAGAAGTATTGTTCAAACAATTACAAGTATTCTACAAATGCTATAGAAGACCTTCAGACCGCAAGGCCCCGAGTATCACAAATGCTGAACGGCGTTCGCGATCAAGTCCAAGCCAATCGCCTCGTTTGCTTTCCGGAATATCTTCATGCCCAATGGCATATATATCATCACTCATCATGTCTTCCGACTTCTGGACGGGGTCCTCACGAGCATACATTGAATCTTCCCATTGGGTTTCGCTCATCGTCACGGCCACAGTTTTTGCGTCTGGTATGTTGGGCAAGATTGAAGTCAAGAGATTGGAGAGTAACTCCGAAGTTCCGTCGACATTGGAAGAGCGAAGAAGGGGCAAGGGTAGATATTCAGCCTGGATATATCAGTATACATTGAGCGAATGGCCTTACGCGGCGGCATAGCTCACCTCAAGGAGCATGCCTTTGACAGCACCGCCTGCAAGCACTACATTCCCTATCCTGACTATCCAGTCAGTACCGATAGCAAAGACTTGGCCGTCAATCAGAATTTGTTGACCGGAAGTGTGACTACCTCTTGACTGTGCAGTGGTGGTTTGGCGGACAGACAACCACCTTGCTTTGAGCTGAGCCAAGAGCTGCTCGAGCGCACCAGGAGGTCGAAGAGTGAGGAATGTAGTACGAAAGTGTGTGCATCCTTGGATGTAAGTAGACTCGTCTCCTGGAGGCGCCGCGGCGAGCACATCAGCTCTCATGGGCGCATCAGGGTTTTCTATGAGGACGAAAACGTTGTCATCCATGGTAAGAGAACACATAAGGCGATCTGGTTTTCCATGCAAGGTGGGGATAGGCAGCTGGTTAATTGTAGATCGATATGATCTTATGGATATGTTCCATTTTCCGCGGTACGTCGCCTATCCTACATGAGAATAGTGAGACAATCCAGGTTCTCGATGATCCTACGTTGTGATTCAACATCATGTTGTCGCGAACAAGCCCAAGACCTTGTGGAGGTGCATTTATCCATCGAGCTAAGCTTGAGATGTTGATTGAGCAAATGCCATTATGGTAGTCTCGTTCAATGCATACCCTGTTAGACCCATAGCGATTCCTACGTACTACCGAAGGCAGAGGGCGAGCAGAAACGAAACATGTGACTTTGCGCCACCGCGTACATCCATGTTACGTACTCATGCTCGTACTTGTAATTACTTGCTAACCGCTTGTGCAATTATCAATACATACTGTAAATGCTAATAATGTTCCCGATGTTGTCCACACTTCATTTCTCCTGCCTTGCCCATTAGGACTCGCTGACGCAGTTGACCCCGCCATCGTATCTTGTGTTGAAGTTGTGCACGGTTAAGTAGTGACATGTAACTATCGCGAAGTCCCGTGACCGTTACGGAAGACGCGCCGGCCTACTTTGGCCAGGGCTCGAGACATCGTCAACAAGTATGCCTCCCAAACGCAAGGCCTCTAGCATCCTAAGCTCATCTCCCAAGAAACGGCTTGCTGTGGGCAAGCCAGAGATATCATCCAAAGAGACCCAGTCTACTACTACTCATATAACAACAGGGGCAGCTCATCAAACACGGTCAGCAAATCATCCAACTCCCAAACTTCAAAGGACATATGGGAAGAGACACAATATAGAACGTACTGCAACAGTGTTGGAGAACTCTGTTGCTGGCCAAAAGGATGAAGTTCTGTCTGATGTAAATCTGGAACCCGAACTGTCTACACACTCTCCAGAGAAAGCCCGCAAACACAGGGCAAACGCACTCTCTTCGCCCAAGCGACGATCGAAACGGGTTACCAACGTATCGTCTCCACCACGGCGGACATGCGTTTTTGTTGAAATACCGCCTCTCCCTCAGCGCAAGCGAATTTCACCATCCCTTCCTCCCACAGATGACACACCCCGCCTTTCGAGCTCCCCGAAAACAACAGCCGGCGTTGTTGGGACACTACACTACAACGAACCCATCTTCTCTAAACATTTGCCACCTCGATTTCATCCTTGTCTTGACGCCCAGAAAAATGCCATCCTTCGCAATTTGCGTGATATCTCAAAGCTTTTCGATGAAGATGAACCACCCTCTTCAGATACAACTTCAAGAAAGCAGCTGGCAGATCTTCTCATGGGCACGATCTCACGGTCTGAAGGCAACAGTTGCCTCCTGCTGGGACCTCGAGGATCCGGAAAGTCAAAGGTAATGTCGCATTTGTAAATATCCCAGTACACTGCTGATTTGGTCTACTTCTAGATTCTTGATAGTTGCATAAAATCTTTGCCGGAACCTCCAATTATCATTCGCCTCTCTGGATGGATTCACAAAAATGACCGCCTGGCAATGCGCGAAATTGCTTATCAACTGGGCCAGCAAACTGGACAGTCATTTTCCCAACCAGACGAAGGCGATAGATATGACGAACAAAATGACAATCCTTTTCTGGACCGTCCAAACTCAGAAACTATTCAAATAGGGATGGAATTGCCACCATCTTCACACCTTCCTGCACTAATTTCTGTGATACCAACGCTTTCTCGGCCGACAATCATTATTCTCGACGCATTCGACTTATTCGCACTTCATCCGAGACAAGCATTGCTATACTGTCTTCTTGATACAGTACAAGGATGTCGAACAAGTATGAGTAATAAAGGGCTGGCCGTTGTCGGCCTTACGTCTCGGATCGATGCTATCAACCTTCTAGAAAAGAGAGTAAAAAGTCGTTTCTCAGGTCGTGTTATTCGCACAACCGTAACGCCAACAATTCAACAGTGGCTTGCGCTCACTAGAAGAGCCCTTTGTCCGCAGAAATCGACTCTACAACAGGACGAAGATGTGCTGAAAGAATGGGACAGTGCTTGGGATACTCGGGTGTCTGAACTGCTGGGAGATAGGGCAGTAGTTGATGTCATCAAGGAGACGATTGGGTTTGCAAAAGATTCTAGTTTGTTATTTCGCATTTTGGTCAGTGTGATTACTTTTTTAGCTTCAAATCTGGGGCTTACAACGACTTACAGACAAATACAGTCATTCAATTATCTACTCATTCTCCTTTTCCCTCTTCTGCGGCATTATTGCAGGCAGTCTCATCGCAACGTTGCAGACCTCTCTTATATGAGGTTTTAGGTAAATTGATGATTTCGTACCGTCGATCAAACATCATATGACCCGTGCATAGATCTCCCTTACCCCGTCTTATGCCTTGCCATAGCAGCGGTTCATTCTATGACATCCGGGCACGAATTCTTCACCTTTGAAATGCTGTTTTCAACTTTTCGAGACCAATTTCGCGCATCCATGGCAGCACCTGTCCACGTCGATGGTGGAAGCATCGGGATGGTGCGATGCAGTAAAAGTATCTTACTGAATGTAAGTCCCTCATTTGAACATCAAAAATACATAGTCATAAACGTCTTCTGAAGGCCTTCGAACACCTTGTATCATGTCGAATTTTCGTTCCTGCAACAGCCCTTACTGGTGCGACCGCCAGAGAATTTGCGCGATATAGCACCGTGCTAGGAAGGGACGAGGTCAGACGGATTGTAGAAAAAACGGGACAGACGATGTTAAAGAAGTGGCTGAGTAAAGCGGAATAGATGATATCACGACAATTGTGTATTATTGATATCAGAATAACATGTAGAGCATGTATGTCGGAAACAGGCAAGATATGAGTGACGCTTCGAGTGGCCAGTGGGCATCTGCTTCGAAATTGAATCGGGATATATGTAGAGCAATTGCACTGACCTTTCAAAATATAATTAGGGAGTTGGAGAATCTTCGGCCCAGAACGAAACGGGTTTTGAAGGTGTCTGAATTGGAGGTAACGCTTTAGAACTTGGGTCTGCATTGACGGTTTCAAAGGAAGTGCAACCCATAATTTTCTGCGATCGTTTGATCATTGCTTTGAAGTTCTCGTCCATTGCAATGCTGTCATCCCAGTCCCTTGTCTCCTCTGCGAGTTCCTGGAGGATATCCAAGATACTTTCGCGGCCCTCTGAAGAGCTGCCAGTCAAATCCTTTGAGCGTTTCTGGTGAATGTTGAATCTGGATAAATCGAAACTGAGGCGTTGACTCTGAACTGACATTCGCTCTATAGTCAGCACACTGTCTAAGTCACACTTCGGCTCCTCAGTGACATTGGCAGGAAAGAGTATAGACCGCAGAGGCGAAGGACCCAAGGGCGGGCTCCGCCTGTTTCGAACTGAAGACGACTTCGTATTCGCTCTTTCTCTTCGCCTAAGCGCGTCACAGGCGTTATAGGCCAACGGAAGGTTCTTTATGGGATCCAGTACAAAAGGCAATTTAGCGGATCCGCATACATCCGGCAACGTATAGCCAATATACGATGTGTCAGGGAAAATTTGACAAGCCTCATCAATCAAGCTCAGATTGGGCGAAAGCGAAACTCGTCGGGACTTCTGGCGACCAGGTTTCACAAGGTTTAAAAGATGGTTGTTATATGGATGATCGAAGCTCGCGTTTCCCAGAAAACCATCCACTTCTTGCCTCAAATAATCTTTAGCGGGAAGAGACGGTAAAGATCGGAGAGGCACAGGTTCAGCGTAGTTGAGGTAGGCAGCGATGAGACTATGGGATGGTAGTGTGGGTCCAAGACCAGAGCTCTCTGGCATGTTATTCAAACCGTGGGACAACGGTAAAGTAGTGTCAGGATCTGTATATGACTTGACGAGGCGGAGCGTGGCATGTTCGAGACGATTATGAGGCCAAGGCAAATCTTCCTGTGGGAGGTTCATGACCTGTGCCTGCTTTTTCTGTCGGCGAACGCGACCCAAGTCCAAGGAAAGCCTAGTCGGTAGCGAGAAGAAGGACTTGCCGCGCGAAGCAGAGGAGTGAAACCCAGATCGTGAACCCTTTCCATGTATGTACCAGGGAGATTTCTTGTTAAAAAAGACGGGGCCTGTTGAAAAGACAGAATTCTTGGATTTGCTTGATGCAGAGGTGTCGCTCGAGAGATCTCGGTTTTGTGAAATCTTGGATGCATCTATCCCAGGATATAGTAAAGTAAGTTCACTTGGTTTCGATCGAATTTCGAACGAAGGAGAGCCAAAAAGTCCGATTAGAAATCCAGCCTTGGCGTCCTTGCCAGTGATGCGGGCAACAAATCCAGAGAGTCTGAGGCGGCGTCGAGAGTCAAGGAGGGAGGAAGAGGGCCTC
Source organism: Agaricus bisporus var. bisporus H97 (assembly GCF_000300575.1). Classification (NCBI taxonomy): domain Eukaryota; kingdom Fungi; phylum Basidiomycota; class Agaricomycetes; order Agaricales; family Agaricaceae; genus Agaricus; species Agaricus bisporus. Next base: position 1,539,671 of record NW_006267367.1, on the reverse strand, counting down.
TTCAGGTTGTTTATTCGGCGATGACGGACAAACAGTAACTTGAAAGCTGACAAGCAGATAAGCGAGAACACCAGTAGAGCAGTCAGACAAGCCAGCCAACTAGACGCCGTAGAAGAATCTCTGATAGGTGCGGCAAACGAGGGGGTGGGAACATAAAGAAGAACGAGCGTGTAGCAAACATGCTTGAGACTGCGGAAAGTCCGTGCAAGGGGAGGGGTCATCGGTGTGAAGTGAGGAGGACTTGCTGTACTTAAGGATGACGTCGCTCACTGAGGCACGGACTCACCGCCCATACTACTCACGTGGCTAGAACGTACTCCGAGCTCACACTCCACATTGACATGAACATTCTCTTTGCATAGAACCCTCACAGTATAATCAACCGATACCAGCCATCCATGAATCAACCCCTTCAGGGTACACTGCACACTTTCGAACAACTAATCAATGAAGACTTGAACGATGAATCGTCTGTGGCCTCAAATCTCAGTATTCATTCCTCTGTTCTTTGACACCGTTATATCTTCAGACACATCGAAGCCTTCTCGCGCGCGCTTCAATTGGATGATCAATATTTTGAACACAACCCTGATTCGTCTTCTCCGGCAACGCCAGGGTCTCCCGTTGTTGGGCCATCTCGTATACGCAAAGTCGCAGCGCTGTCAGACTTTGCCCCTGTTAATACGAAGGTGCCGAGGTTAGTTCTACCCGTACGGGTTGCGGAACTTCCTTTAATATCTGGCGCTGTTAGGCGCAACAAGAGATATAAACACAAGAGACATGATTTCTGGTTTTTGCTCTTGCGCTGGCCGCTTTTGGTGAGTATGATTCTGGTGATTGCTCTAGCGCCTCCTCACCTCAATCACGAAGCTATTTATCTTTCTATTTATTGGGGCGGAATTTGGATTGTATGTGCTTGTACGACAGCTGGTGAATGGGAAAGAGTGGATTTCTGCATGTGAGCAGTTAGCTTAGATCAATTTCAAACCATTGATATAAGTTAGGGAGAGGCAAGAAAGGTCGATTACGCAAGAAATTACGAGCCGCTCAGACGTACGAGGTGTGATCTTCCTTCCAAATTATTCTCCGTCGTCCGTCGGTTCATTTATAATTTACAGGAATGGAAGGAGGCAGCTGCGGAGATGGATAATCACTTGCAATTTGATGAGTGGAAGAAGGTTGATGAAGATCCCTTTTATGATTGGAAACTTGTACGCAAGGTCAGGAACATTTTTCCGATATCAAACATTATCGTTGACTGTATTTCAGGTCAAGCGTTCGTTGCGAAACCTGCGCGACAAAAATGATGCCAGAGGCTGCCTAGGCGTTCTTGAGACTTGCATACGTCCCAACTTTGCTGCAGTTGAATCTCCCAGGTCATTCTGACTGCAAGTTCCATAAGCTCTTACTGATGGGTTTCTTGTTTACAGGATCTACAGTGAGGTACAGGTACTACATCAACGTCCTTGAATTGAGTACTGAGGAAAAGCCAGACATTTTTAGGAACTAAAGACTTAATAGAATGTGCGTTGGCATGTTTTTCTGAGTTAATTATAGCTCACGGTAGGTTTAGCATACTTCAACGAGTTGGAGAGGTCCTTGGAGTATGTCAGAAAGACTCCTGAGCTATCGTTGGACGAAAAGAAACGCTTTTTCAAAAGCGCAAATACTAACTTAGGTATTTATCATTCCGTTAGTACACAAGCTGGTCTAAACAATTCCTTAGGTGTCTCGGCACTTTGTTTGTCAGGCGGAGGGACTCTTGGATATTGTGAGTTTTCCGCGTGCCACTCATGCACGAAGGCTGACTTTGTAGATCACTTTGGCGTGATCAAGGCCTTTCTAGATCAAGGCATTCTACCTCGCGTCATCACTGGTACAAGTGCCGGTGGTCTCATCGCTGCCTTAACTTGTACGAGGACGGACGAGGAGCTGAAAGTCCTTCTAGTTCCGGAACTTGCACAACGGATCACCGCCTGCGAAGACCCTATTTCCGTGTGGTTTAAACGGTTCATGAATACCGGAGCTAGATTTGACAGTATCGAGTAGGTGTACACATCGTCCTCAGACGTGATTTACTGAAATATTCCTAGTTGGGCAAGAAAGGCATGTACCTAGTGAACTATGACGATTGCAATTAAAGGTCAAGGAACCGCTCAGTGCGCTTATTTTACTCGCGGCTCCACGACTTTTAAAGAGGCATATCTGCGAACCGGCCGCATCCTCAACATTTCTGTTGTTCCCGCCGATCGCTATTCGTCAGTATCTCTTGTTTATCCCATCCTTCTCTTCCAATGACATTTTATAGGCCCACCAAAGTCCTCAACTATATTACCGCCCCCGATACCGTAATTTGGAGCGCATTACTCGCTTCAGCGGCGGTTCCCGGAATTCTCAATCCTGTTGTTCTAATGCAAAAAATGAAGGATGGCAATCTGGTACCGTGGAATTGGGGAAGCCGATTCAAGGATGGTTCTTTAAAAGTTGATATTCCGACTCAGGCTCTCAATTTGTATTTCAATGGCAAGTTGATAATCACTAGGTATATGAATCCTACACTTATAAAACCCTGCTCTTGACAGTCACGAATCCAGTGGTGTCCCAGGCTAATCCTCATGTACACCTATTCTTCTTCGCCCCTCGTGGTTCCGCTGGTAGACCCGTTGCTCACCGGAAAGGCAAGGGTACGAGAGCTTTTTAAGCGGTCTTGTGATCATAGGTATTTACATTTATCTAGGCTGGAGGGGAAACTTCCTGCTGTCTGCGGGGGAGCAATGGCTGAAGCATGAGTTGACTAAAAATTTCAGAGTTATTCGAGACCTAGAGCTCCTCCCGACCTTGTTGGGTTCCGACTTGTCTACTTTGTTTCTGCAACGTTTTGATGGCTCGGTGACGTGAGTAGTGAGCGTTGTGCCAGTAGTTTCAACTCCTTACCATCGGCTTGCATCTTAGGATATGGCCCCGCACTCGCTTCATGGTGTGTAACGAATCAAACTCATTCAAACTACACCTGTTCATGACAAGTTTAGGATTTCGTTCGTATCCTGACTGATCCTGATCCACCTGAACTTGACCGTATGCTCCGCGTGGGGCAACTAGTTACATGGCCCAAGGTATGCCCTTCGTCATTCAGTCATGTCTGGGTCTCAGGCGAGAATTTTAGCTGCATATGATCAGCAATCGTGCACGAATAGAAAACCAGATTCTCTTGGGCCGGCAATCTGTTCGTGCAATGTCCCGATCCCAGGGCCACCGATTGCCACCATCAAAAGCCGTGCTGTTACACTCAGTGCATCATAACGAAGGGGAGACAAATAAAGATCGGCGGAGTAGTGACCCATCGTACCCACCAGCTAATTCTGAGCGACCTATGTCTGTTGACACAGACGCTGAAGAGGCATTCGTACATGGATCTGAATGGTTCTACAGGCGAGGTCGGACCGACAAACCCACATCTCTCGCCATCCCTAACACAAAGGAAGAACTTAGTCGAGATCCTTTGTCGTCTCCAGGCATGCGTCGAAAGTGGGCCTCGGGCCTCTTGAATCCAGAAGGTTCTGACGGCGAAGCTGATCGCAGTCGACGCTCTTCGCAGGCAGAAGAGAAGCCGACAACAAACTCTTCACGATTCTTCAAGAAACTTCCATCATTGCGGGGAAGTCATTCTTCAGTTTTTTCCGATCATAATAACGATGAGGCCACCGTGAATTGGAGTAGCGAGTCCTCCGACGAATTTCCTTGACCCATCCAGTTCATCTGCTGGTACAACCCATACGGCGGGACGGAAGCACGCAGATGACATTTTGGATCAACTATAATCATAGTCATTGTATTTTACTTGTTTGCGTGTTCATAGTGATCACATGAGGGATGGATTCCAGCGCCACCGATTTGATTGTGATCACGTAAGATCTGTGTGTCTTCTGTCTTCTCACTTGGGGAATTCGGAAGTGTGTGCCTCTTCTCAGTCACCAGACGCCGTGACTTTTAAAGCCTTTGCGTAGTCCTTACGCAGTGATTCACTATCCTTTCCCCCAGTTTGTCGAACGTCTCCTCTATGTCTTACGAAGGATCACTGCCTGATCAAGGCCACGAGGAAGTCTCTAGTACTGTATCTGTCGATGCAGTTGCGGCGGCAGCTCTCTTACGGGCAAGTCAATCACCGGCTCAGAAATCAGCAGCCCAACTTGCCGCAGAGCACGATCGACGTCAAACATTTCGTCGTATGATTGACCCCGGGATCGTACGCCCTAACTCTAAGGAACAAGCGAGTTCCTCTCTCAAAGTAAAGGCTTTGAGTTCAGTTATTCATAATCTCTGATTTCCAACTTGAATTTGTTGTTTCATTTGTTGGCGTTCCTAGACTCTACTGAGAATTGCGGATAACCTGCTACGTGAACCGGAGAATCCCAAGTTCCAACAAATCAAACCAACAAACCCGGTTATCCAACGAGAACTCATGAATCCCAAAGGCGCAATCGAATACGCAATAGAAGTAAGTTGTTCTTTCTGCAATACATTGATATTGTTAACAAGGAGAAGATGGGATTTCGACCCGAGGTAAGTGCATCATATTTCTCAGACGACAAGGTTAGGCGGTCAATTGATCAGGGATATGGGCATAGGTGAAGGATTTTCAACCATACTACACATTTTACCCTCGCCATATGGAGGACCTGCGACTTGGCGCGATTATACTACGCGAACATGTCAACTTAGAGACGGAGAAGGCGGAGCGAGCTGCGCGTGCTAAGGCCAACGAGAAGGCAAATGCAGCGGCGGCAGCAGAAAAGGTTGTTTTGAAATCATGTTCCGAAAACCGGTTTTAATTTTGATTGCTTAGGTCAAGTTAGCATTCATTGATGACCGGAAAACGAAAGAAATGAAGGATGAAATCGAAAGGCAGCAAAGACTGGCCCGTCGAAATGGCGGACACGGCAAATGAACATATGCTTGATATTTCAGCTTCTACCACTTTCCGTGCTCTAGCACACTCCCCATAATGCTTCATTCATCTTCATGCTGTTCTCTGCCATCAATGGTCAGGGAAAGAGAGAATTCCAAACGTTTGCCACACATCAGAAACTTTACTCTTGAACCCGATGGTTATGCCTATCCAATCATTCAAAGTCTGGTTCTTATTTCTACCCTATCGTTTAACAATGTAGCTCCTAGCACTTGTAGAGTAACTGGTTAAAAAAGACTGTTCGTCATCAAGGCATTCGGAGATCCCGAGATGTGAGTCCATTACTGTGGAATGAAGGGGATCATCGATGAAGATTGTTTACATGAGTTGCACTGAACGCTGCGCGTTTACACAGTGTAGGGATCTCGGTATTGAGTACCACGTATCAAATTGGCACCACCACATGTCGAACTTGACCGAGTTAAGCCAGTCAACGCCATATGTGAAACATCCAAGCCAAAGTCAGAGCCGGAATGAATTTTTGAATCCGCAGCCTCAGGTAGAACCATCAACGCCCTTTGAGTGGCGTTCGATGTTGTTCTAGAAGGCGAGGAAATCATCAAAGAAGGTCGTCGACCGGAAGAAGTTGACATCTGGTGTACGCTCAAGTCGTCGAAGACATTAGATGGATGAGAGTCAGCATTGTGCGACAAGACTGGCATAGCCGGCGCTTTGTCATTTAGGCTAGGCAAGGCTGGAGGCATTGTGGGCCTATGAAAAGCAGGACCCGTAGGTGAACGCGTCATGGCAATGCGGCGGTTATCCCGCAGGAATTTGACGCTCCGAGGCCGACGAGCGGATTCAGAGTCAGCATGTGCACCTGCATCACTGAAGTCATGAATTAGATTACTGCGGAAAGCCTCTTCATGAAGTTCCAGGTGAGATTTTCTGCTTCCGTTAACGCAGATTTTCATCACCGTTGTGGTGACTACCCTTGTTGAGTTTTGTGGGGAACCTCGTGTAGGCTGGGGTGTTATCCTAGAACCACGCGCCCTCGGATTAAACTGGAGTTGGGGGTCTACTCGTCATTTCAGAATGTATAAGAACCAGTATCCTGGGAATATATCTTACATATCTCAAGGAAAGGATAAGAATATTGAGACGAGGCAGCCTCAGCCGATCCAATGAGCGGAGGATCTGCAAACGCATGAGATAAGCAAATTGATAGCGAAGAGATACATACAAAGATCGAAGAAAGGATATCCAGTTCCTCCTGGTAATAGAATGAACTGTTTGACAGGTGGTTGGTCGGTTTGAGTTCCTAGCATTGAAGGGTATAACTCAAAATGAGGGTAAACAGGTGCATAAGGGCGGACGAAGGGATCTATCTCAAAGTATTAGCATAGTGTACCCAAGACGGTAAATGGATGTGACTGACAGCGGTAGACTTGTAAGGTGATTTCCGTCTTAGCCAGATTTTCTGAAGCCTGGTTCGTACTTTGGTTGGTTACGGATGAATATATGAGCAGGTGGATACACACCGCAGGACCCGAGGAAGACATGTCGCTATCTGCGCCGCCTTTGCTCGCCACTAGCACAGGATAGAGCTCGAAGTTTGGATAGGCGGGCGGATCTATACAACAATCTTCAGTGTTATCAGCTACATACGGCATGGAGACATGCTCACATATGGTGATATTGGGATAAAAACCAGTGAAGTTGACACAGATTTGCAGGTTGCTCCCGATCTCGTATCGCACAACGTCAGCGGCCTTTCTCGGGTAGAGCTCAAAGCAGGGATATACGGCAGGATCTAATTTCGTGTCATCCCGGCCGAATCTCTGCAGAGAAAATGGGATCTTACATATGACCAGGTTCGGGTATGCGTCATTCGATGTAATGCTTCCCTCTTGGATTACAAGTTGCATTAGCAAGATCAAAAGCTAAATTGTATGCGACCTACCCAATTGAGAACATTCGGGAGTAGCATACGAATTAGAGTGAAGATGTGTAGTAATATCTAGTATTCGTCACGGTCAGATCAAACAGAATTGACGAATTGCCGGCTTTGCTTACAGATATCCAACTGAGGGTACTGACATGTCGTGACCCCTGACTGTGAACGAGTTACATCAAATTGTCGGTTTGCAGAAGCAGCAGCGGCAGGATATAGGTCGAAATTGGGATATACAGGGGGATCTAAAGTAATATGAGCATATGTCCCGGTCTCTATTAAACACATACAAATAGAAAAGTTCGGATATACTTGTTCTCGCATTGCTTTAATTGTGCCAATGTCGACCACTTTCAAGTATGGCCAGACGAACTTCCAGGTTTCTCCTACAGAACCCGAATAGGAAGTAACGATTTCTTGCGCATAATCGAAAGAGCGTTGCGCAGCATCGGGCGTACTAACATGGTAATCCGTAGTGGGTGTGGGTGGGTAGGAGAGAGGTGCACCCCAAGAAGTAGCAGTAGTTGGAGTAACAGGATGACTGAACACCCCACGGTCGCCGAGGTGGACGGATCGCGGGCGAGGAACTTCCTGATACAAGTCAAAGACTGACACAGCTGGAGACGCAGGGCCCCAAGATGTCATTGTCGTAGGAGTAAGGGGTCGACTAAAAGTATTGCGGAATCCGAGGTCTAAAGATGAAGGCCGGTAATAGCCCGGTGAGCTGCAGAGGCTATAGGAAGGAGCGCCCCAAGTTGTCGCTATGGACGGAGTGGGAGGGGAATCGTCGAGCATACGGTTGGCTATATCAGGCGATGGAAGACGATTTGAGTGATTGCCAACAGATACGACGTCGTAGTCTTCCGGGCCTGGAGATGAAATAGACCAGGTGAAGTCCTCGAAATTAAGTTCCGACTCAGAATTAATAGGTATATTATCATGAAGAGCAATACGGCTTGGCAAATTCATGGGCTCGATATCGGCCTGACCACGTGCCGGTGAGGTTGTACCCATGATAGCAGAAGCCCTCCAGGACCGAACCCGATCGTCTAATTGGTGTCTAGCCGATTTTGGTTCGTCCTCTTGAGCGATTGGCGAAAGCGCCTTGACTGGGGCTTCTGATTGTCCTGGGTTGAACTGGCCTGGCCCTCCGCTAGGAATTTCGAATCGATCTACAAGTGAGAGCTTCCGAGGGACATGGCGAACGGAGGTATTACGAGGGCGGGAGAGAGGAAAGTTAATGTTGTCAAGGTCGCGGAATCCATCCTCATTGACAGAATCGCGATGGGTATGAAAAAGTGAAGTTGCAAGCGACGGTACACGCGATGTCGGACGCTCAGTGGGATCCTGGCCGGTCGAAGAAGACCAAGATGAATACCACCGAGCCTGCCTGAAATCGATATCAAACTCTATTCTCCCACCGATTGGTGGGCCACGGCTGACAGAGGGCGTATCGAAGAGATTATTCCATAGCATATGCCAAGACTCATCAGATATTCTAGGTGTCATGGCAAGGCCATCGTCGTTGAGATGAAGGTATAGGCATAATCCTGTCGTGCTTGGAAAATTGAATTCTTTGGCTATAGCGCTGAGCTGACCGTACATCTATACGGCGGTCAATGTGTATAAAGCAATAGCTACTGGCTTCGCTTACCGTAGGGAAGAGGGGCATGATAATTCCTTGCGAGAGTCGGTGAGGAGGGCCGGACGACAGCGTATGACCAAGCTGACCGTGTTCTTGGATAAGGCGCGAAGGGGGTATGACGACTACAAAGTACCTATAGCTACGGTGGACAGGACGACTTGGAGATTCGCGAAATCCCGAGTTCTGATAGCCAAAGGAGGGTCTGCGACTTTGGGAGTGCAAAGGTATCTCAGAGTGGTGGGATTGAGCTATGTCCTCATTCGTATATCCATCGGCTGTCGGGGCCAAGATGGCAGCCGTCGCGGGCTGCTGGTGTCTTTCAGCCAGCGTTTTGTCTGAAATTACGTGTCCTTTCGGAAAGGTGAAGGGCGAAGTTGTGTGGTAAGAAGGTGCAGTCATACGAGACATATTGGAAGACTAGAGAATGGCGAAGAGTGGCAAAGAAGCGAATTCGAGGTGGTAGCCATGGTGAAGGATTGATAGTGAGCGGAGCAAAAAGGTCAATATATATAAAAACGAGCCTACCCAGTTCCAAGCCAGATAAATGATTAGAAAAGAAGGAAAGGAAAGGAAAGGAGGCTCACAGAGCCAACGAGAAACGAAAAAAGTGAGAGCTGCAGAAAAGTTGCAGAGTTGTCTTGGACATTGGCATTGCGATCATTGATCGATTGATCCTCTTCACCAGACTATCTTGAATGGAGTCAAAGCTCGCCCAATATTCTGCTCTTCCGCAGAAGGACAAAGGCCTCGCGTTCATATCTCTTATCCCAGAGGTCCTTGCGCAGACTGATCCCGCGAGAGACATACATACTCTCGTAGACACTCTCATCAATCATGACAATGTCGGTCTCGTAGTCGGCAGGCAGGTCCTCTCAGAGCTCGTCAAGGTCCTGGGCGAAGGTGCCATCCAAGATCATGATCTAAGAAAACGTGTTGTTGAAGAGACTCTCGCGACTGTCCTACCGCGTATTGTCAGCTACGAGGAACAGGTAACCCTCAAGCTGCCATCTTATCGCCATTTCTGACCGTAGTAGGTCAACGGTCTCAAATTCCAGTTAGCTGATCTTCTTGAGTCTGAGGAAGAATGGAGTGAAGCTGCTCGAGTGCTAATGAGCACGTCCATGGAATCAGGGCAGAGGTATGTCTAATTACCCATCAATACAATTCAATTTCATCGTTCCCTAAGGTCCGTATCCGACTCAGACAAGCTTCGCGTCTACATCCGAATAGTCCGGCTTCTTCTAGAGGACGAAGAATCAGTTCAAGCGGAGACATACTATAACCGTGCCGCCCTCCTCGTTCATTCCACTACTGATCGTGAAGTCATACTCCAATTCAAGCTGTGTCAGGCTCGTATCAGTGATTATAACCGTAAATTCCTGGAAGCGGCCGGCCGTTATCATGAACTCAGTTATATTGGAGAGATTGACGAGGAAGAACGTCGTCATATGTTGTACGTCGATATGATTATCTCGGTCTCTTCCTCTGCAAAGTAACCGGGACTTTGACCACAACAGAACTGCAGCAGTCACATGTGCGGTACTAGCACCCGCAGGTCCAAACCGATCTCGAGTTCTCGCATCTCTGTACCGCGATGAACGATCAGCCGATCTTTCCACGTACAACATCCTGTCCAAAATGTTTCTTGATCATATCCTGCGGCCCACTGAAATCAAAGAATTCGAACAAACCCTGAAGCCACATCAACTTGCCAAAGTTGCCATCTCCTCTAATGATCGACTAGCGTCCGCAGGAAACAACGACAGCTACAACGATGATAATGAACCGGCAACAAGTACACGAACAGGACCTTCAACTGTGCTTGATCGTGCTGTTATGGAACACAATCTACTCGCGAGCTCCAAGATTTACAATAACATCACATTCCGAGGTTTGGGCAATTTATTAGATCTCACTCCCGGAGCTGCAGAGACAATGGCTCGGAAAATGATTGAACAGGGCCGTTTAAGAGGAACGATTGATCAGGTGGATAAAATTATCTGGTTCGAGAGTGATCGCGAAGAGGACGATGCCCAAGGTAGAGCAGGAGGATTAGGTGAGGTAGAGGAGGCAGAAGATACTGGTGCTCCATTTACGAAACGCTGGGACGCCCAGATCAGACTAACGGCAGCCAATGTAAGCGGACTTGATTCATCCTGAGCTACTCATCACCAACCATTTGCGTTAACAGGCTGAGTCCATAGTACAGCATCTCATAGAGAGAGGCCTGGTTCAAATCACAGCGCCTGTCGTGTAGCAAAATATGTTGTTCAGTCCTCTCCTTTTTAACATTACATCGTAGAATCCATATCTTAATGAATAAAATGCGCACGAAGAGTTAAATATAACAACAGAGCGGTCGACTCGAATGATCATGCACTACTCTCATTCTTCTTCCGCTTCTTTGCCCTCTCCCGCTTGGTTTCAAGCTCGTGCCATTCACCCTCGAGACTTGCCAGACTGTAAAAAGATAAGGGATCAGATATCTTTCAATTTATGGGGCGTGTATATACGCACCCCGTCGGTCGTGATGCACTGGGGGCTTCCTGGGTGAAGTAAGGGGTTTCTATCGCCTGTGTAGCGGTGATGCGCTGCAGGGGATCATAATTGAGGAGTTCCTCTGCTAGGTCTAATGCTGCTGGGGACATCCATCTGAAATTGTGAATAAGAGTGTAGTACAATGACCGAGAGATCATACATACTTCTGGAATATATCACGGAAGCGGTTGGGTATCTCGTCTCGTGGTTTTGCGAGTTCATACCATGGTAGATCCACCAAAGCTGGCCATCGTTCAGTGGTAGGCGTACCAAGTATCTTATGAATGACATCGAGTTGGTGTATCTCGTCATTACCTTGAAAGACTGGCTTCGTCGTGAATAATTCTAGCATGATACAACTGCAGTGTTTTGTTAGTTCCGTAGCCGGTGCCGATCATAACATAAAGTTACTGACCCAGCACTCCACATATCAACTTCAGGGCCGTAAACAGTCGCTCCAAAGAGAAGCTCAGGTGGACGATACCATAAGGTGATAACACGATTAGTATAATCCGTGCGCCGCCGTTTCTGATAAAATCGTGCCAGACCAAAGTCTCCAAGCTTGAGTTCGCCGCGGTTATTTATGAGGATATTTGAGCCCTTTATATCGCGATGAATCACGCCTTTGTGATGAAGGTACGCTAGACCAGCAAGCATCTGATGACAGAGCGACTTCAAATGAGCAGCCGTAAACTCAAATTGAGTTTGTGAGAGGATTCCTGTAAGGTCATGATCCATATACTCAAACACCATATAAACGGAGCCTGATTATGGATGTCAGACATTTCGAGAGGATCAAAGTCAAGTTAATCTCACCATTCGATACGATCATTTCATACAGCTGAACAATGTTCTCGTGTCGCAATGATTGCAGTAGTTTGATTTCTCGCATGGCCGTGACGGGAAAACCATCTTTCTCTGTTTCCATTCTTATTCGTTTGAGTGCCACCAAAACATTCGAAACGGAGTTGCGGGCTTTGTACACCTTTCCAAAAGTACCTTCTCCGACCTGTGCGACGATATTATAGACAGGCTTGCCCGACATTGCGACCACGTTTGAAGCCGAGGGTGGACGAAGGTCTTCAAAAGTAGAAGCGGATGATGACAATATGCTAGCCGTCACAGGTGGCGAAATGGGCGGAACAAGAGGAGAAGAAGCGCGTTGAGGTGCTGATGAAGGCTGTGGCAGCTTCATGGTCTGATCTACAGTCTTTTGCGCGGGATGTTTGCGGGGGTCATGAGTCACACGAGCCGCTGGAACAAACGTTGGATGGGTGATCGGGTCCTCATTCCAAGGTACACGATAAGACTGAGGTTGGGGAGATCGACTAACTTGTGTTTGACCGTTATGACCGGTACCAGCATGATCGTAACTTGGTGATTCTTGAGCTGCCCAAGAAGGCGGATGAACTCCACGGCCTTCCGGTGAGGACCACACTCTTTTCTGAACGGGTGCTGGGTGAGTGGAGGCTTGGGGAGTTGGTTGCTGATGTAGCGGGGAGGGAGGAAGGGGTTCTGAGGGTGCTGAGGATGGCGGTTGCTCGAGATCATCATCATCGCCCGGAAAAAATTTGCGCAAGGATGAGCTTGAGGTGGGCTGAGGGCGCAGTATGGGCTTGAAGCCTGGTAGCGGACGGCTAGGCCGTGAAGCTATATTAACTCGTGACAGCGGGGGTTCATGGGGCAGATTTTCAGGAAGGGGATAATCATTTCGAGGTGGAATAATTGATGGAGGAGGCATGTGCTCCTCATCATGGAGTGTATCAGCAGTTGAAGCATCTGTTGGCCGATCTGACTACGTAAGAGGAAACGGTCATTGTAGGCATAATAAATGACCGAACAACACCTACTTTTTTAGCTTTGTCATGCCTAATATGCGAGTAATGATTTCCATTTGATTGTGGTGCGGGCTCACGAGCTTTTCCGTGCTGTAAATTCCGAGTTACATTTCCAAGAGGTTCCGACGTCACTGGATCTGAAGAAGGCAGACGATGAACAGGCCGTGGCTCCAAATTTGGACTGCCACTTCGACTACTGTGAGCTGACGTCCTCGATGATACGGAAGAAACACTTCGAGGACGTTTAATGTCACGCGCTGAGTGTGGTGATTGAGATTGGAAGACTCGTTCCTGTTTTTGTATCCAACCAGTTTTTTCTCTGTCACTTGATGTTCGACTTTGAATAGTTGGACTGAACTCGCGACGACGGCGTTTTGGCACAGGAGAGCGAGTCAACGATCGTGATCGACCACGGGAAGACAGGCGAGAGTGATAAGACTCCGCTGGGGAACGTGAGCGCGAAGGAGAATAACGTTGTTTAAGTCGTTGTTCTTGGTCATGTTCCGGGTCTTGCAGCTCAGTCTTGCCCGTCTTACGGTTTTGAGGAAAATCACGGCGGGTCCAGCTGTTTGAAATACAATGGGCTGACCATACCTGTGTATATGGATGATGGCTTACTTGTTCAAATTGGAATCGTCATTCCTCCAATCCCGCCGTTGCTTGGTATTCTGATTGCGTTTTCCCCCTTTCGGGTGTTGATTTTGCTTCGGTTGTGTATTCCTTTGGTGGTAGCTCTGAGGTTGATCATTTGGTGTACCTGCTTCATTGCGGTGGGAGGACTTCCATGCTGGGGCTGGTTCCCATGCTCTCTCTTCTATGGACAAAGGGTCGTCCACCAATTTGTCGTCCCAGCCATTATCCCTTCGCCGCGCGTCCCAGCTGGGGTCGTTTGGGAGCCGGTTTGGTTGGGTACCCTTATCCCTCCTGCGCTCCCTAGACCAACTTTGATCCTCACGGTTGTGTTTTCCCGCATGCCGCAGATGTCTGTCATCATCATGACCATGGGAAGACCCACGGGTGTTAGTAACAGACCAGTCATCATAATACGAACCTCTGCTGTCGTATGCATCGCGTGAAGCCGAAGCGCTCCATGTGGACGAGTCGTGGTATGACGACGAATGGTCATAATGTTGACGAGTCCAGTCATCTCTCATATTCAGATACGGGGGGTCACCCTGAGAGCGGGCCCTCCAGTCAGACTCCCGTCTCATGCTTGCTTCATAGTCATCATCCCTTCGATAGACATCATCCTCTCTGTACCTGCCCACGTCAGAATACCACGGATCCTCGTCGTGTCGACTACGAGAATGCGAGGTGCCATCATTAAACCCATCATAATAATCTCGATTCGAACTTGAGGAAGCTCTGCGGTGGTCTGGATGGCAAGAATTTGGTGAGAAGGAGAATAAGTTCTAGAAAATCTTATGCATACGAGAGGTACTAAATTGATCGTTGTCTTGGGATTTATTCCCTCGAGGTCGACGGTTATGTTTGTGTTGTGAACGCATGGGTGTGTGGAGACTAGATGGTGGTGGAAGAAAGGACGAAAGCAGTGGGGTCGCTTCAGCTTGTGATGTTACGTGTTGTGCAGCGAAAAGAATTGCGATAGCTCACCCTGCCTAATGTTTTGTAGACTATGGTCACTGTCTCAAAGGAGGTTTAGTCACGCAAGATATAGCACTGTAGTTGGTCCAATCGCGGGATGGCACAGCGAGGATGAGCTAACAGGTACTGAACGAGTCTCGTTTGAGAAAGCACTTACAGGTTAAGTCGACAGACATTTACAGTAAGGAAGCTGTCTGGAGATCGTGTATTGGCCTGGTATTGAGCAAGTCGTGATGGTATAAAGAGAGGCCTGAGTGAAAAATGTTCAAGGTAGCTAGCGTAAGACTTTGTTAAGTTGATTCAGGGCGTTTGTGGTGCGGTTTGACCCAATTATCTGTCGCAACAAACTGTTGACCTCCGGTCCTCTCTGATTTTCCTCTCTAGGAAAACACTCTCTTGAGAGATGTGAACAGAAGAAATACAACGACACATGGCTGTGGGTCATGAAATGTGTCCTAGTGAAGTAAACATAGCCATTATTTGCTCAGTTAGACCGCCTCCACACAAACAATGAAAAAACGTGTTCGCAAGCTGCAACCTACAATCCAGAGCCCTAGTCCAGTATATACATGTGAAAGTCATAGGCAAAGAATCTACTGATACAATAAAAAAGGCCACACCCTGGCAGAGAAAGAAGTAACGAGGCTCAAGGTCTACCACGAACGAGGCCTTCTGTCTGTCGGAATGCATTGATATATCCCTCGCTTTCATGCATCATCTAGTATTAGAGAATAGCGTGAATATAGTAGCACAAGCCGGAGATGGGCACCTACATCCTCAGCCATATGGTACACATCTGATCCGGGACGGTTGTACATCATCGCGTTGGCGAACATGAGGAAAATGTCCCGCTGGTATTCCAACGAATTAGCAATCAGACCATCTTTGACTCGACCCTTTATCGTTTTGAGATCCATAGGGCGCTTGACAATATCATGATAATCGGGGGCTTCAACCGTGCGAATGGGGTTGTGGAAAATATTGCCGTTCCGGTGTTGTGAGATTTGTGAGTGTAACATACCGATAACGTTTTGGAACTTCTTTAAAGCAACTTGTTCTTCAGAACGATCACCACGTCGTCGATTTCGACCATATGAAGGCCCTGTTCAAGGTGATTCAGGCAAAGAGCTCGCCGACGGAACAATCAACATGAACTTGCCAGGTTCATCATCTTCTACTGGTTCAGATTCGTCGCGCAGCCGCTTGCGATCACGAGGTGATCCAACAGGTTCAGCGACTACGGACGCCTTCCGTTTTCCTGATAAATGAAATCAATACAGAGCTCTGCAAGTGCGGAAAAGAGACGTACGGCGGCGGAGACCCATCGGCTCAGCAGGGACTGGTGAAGAAGCCTGGTATTCTTCCGGTGTATAAACTTTGATGTCGTCCGCATCGAGATTTTCCCCCTCCGTAAGAATCGGCGACTGAGCCTCAGACTCGAGCATTCGTAATTGCCGACGGGTTTTGCGAGTGGCCGGCACTGAAGGCATCAATGACTTGTTCCGAGTAGATCCTAGATGAATATGGTTGGAGAAAACTTAACCAAATCACATTTTCTAAACACATACGTCGGGTTGTTGGCACAGGTTCCTCATCTGATACAAGTCCTTCTACAAGCTGTTCAAGCTTTTGCATCGTATCCTGGTCCTCTTGATCAGGTTCTTCCGCATCCCCCTTCTCTGGCTCCCGCTGTGATTGCTCTTCTTGTTCCTCGGACGAGGTTCGAGATGAGTGTTTTTCACTCTCCGACGGCAAATTTTCTTCAACTTCTATCTCTTCATCCTTCTCTGATATCTCTTTCTTCTCTTCTTCCTCCTCCTCTTCCTCAGGCCTGTGTTCTATCGATGATGTGGCGGGCGGCTGAGTATCCTGCTCCGCGTCAGACTCCGCCTTACCGTCTTCATGGTCTGTTTCTTCTTCCTCTGGCTTGTTGGTGGTCGCGTCTTCTTCTTCTTCTTCTTCTTCCCGCCGAAGCTGATCGTTACCATTGACATTCGCTGGAGCAAGAGCGTCATGCATCACCAATTCAGACGGCTGTTTAGCTGCCGATAATGGGCTGGCTATCTCATCAGAATGTTTATCTTCTGTCACTTCTACTTCGATGGCTTCGTCCTCGGCAGAGAGTGATTGGACTGGGGGGGATGCATCATTTACAGAAGCTCGAGTCGGTGGTACTGCAACGTTGTTGCTGGTCAATTTAGCTGTAAGTGTATCTGATTCATCCTTCAACGTCGGATCATGAGTATAATAACAAGACGAAAGGGAGCTCGTTCCTACGATGGATGAAGGCGTCTCCGTTACGCCACTTAAATCCGAACTTTCGTCGCCTCGGGATTCGACTTGTGGAACTGGCTGAAGATAATATTAATTGAGTGGATGGTAGAGATGAAAGAGGATGGGTACCTACCTGTACATCCACTGGTGGACTCCCGCCGCTCTTTACAGCTTGACCCGTGAGATTAGCCTTGATTTGTGCATCCCAGTTACCGGCTTTGATGTCTGCTATCTCATTCAGAATGGTCCTAGCTCTGGGTAAAAATATAATCAAATGCAGAGCTTGAATGTCCATACTTGAAAGCAGTTTCTTCTGCAATGATAAGTTCGCGCAACTCGTCGAAACGCAGCTTGTAATGTTTTTCTGCCAATGCAAGGTTAGCAGCCGCTGCATTGCCATTTTCAGTATCTCGAGGATTGATTGAGCAGGATGGTCAAACCCTTCGGAGCATTGTTCTCTTCCGTTCTGGGCGGGATTCAATACTTTGGACGGAAAGCAGTGGGAAGGGCGCTTACGCCTCTAGGCCCGCTTGTTGCAACAGGTGATTGTACATGGCATGACAAGACTATATTTTGATTGTATGAGTACGTCTGAAAGTTATGAGGGAGGCTGCATCGGGACCTGGGCGGTGAAGAAGGATTTTGGACGAGTGACCAGGGGATGTTTTGCAAGGATTTTGGCTATTGCAGACCAGGTGGATGAGTTTATGCCGAGTTCCCAGACGCCTTGGGCAATGAGCAGGGCCTCGATGTGGCTGAGCTGGGGCACTTCATTTGTAGCGCGTTTAGTCGAGCGTGTTGTCATTTGACAAAGGGCAGGTGGCGCCGCCCGGACGCCGGACCGTGGGATGGGTTGGATACTCTGATGCCGGCCGGGAGTCGTTGCCGCAGCAGCCCCTTGAACTCAACCATGTTGCTTACACTCGTCCCAGTCGTAGTCGGCCTCTTGCCCTTTGTCGCACAGGCCAAAGTCCACAAGCTCAAACTACAGAAACTTGCCCCCGTCTCAAGCAACCCCCAGCTTGAGGGTTCCTGGCTCGCCGAGAAGTATGGCGCGCCAGCTCAACCCCAAGCACCTCTGATGGGTGCCGGTGGTACTGGGCGCCGAATTGCCCACCCTTCCCAACAGGATGACGAAACCCTCTTATGGACGCAGGAGCACCAGGTTCAAGGTGGCCACGGTGTACCCCTCAGCAGTCAGTTCAATGTCCAATTATCACCAGTATCCACTGTGACGCGTTACCCCAGATTTCATGAATGCCCAGTATTTCACTGAAATTCAAATTGGTTCTCCCCCTCAGACTGTACGTAATTGTTCTATAAGCAAATCTGTCCTCTCATTCTCGCCTATCTTCAGTTCAAGGTCATTCTCGACACAGGGTAAGTCCAACTGCCCCATCATTGCCAATGACGCTAACTTTTTGTCGGTTAGGTCGAGCAATCTTTGGGTTCCTAGCGTGAAATGTACTTCGATCGCCTGTTTCCTTCACACCAAGTATGACTCGGGCCAGTCGTCGACCTATAAGGCCAATGGCTCAACCTTTGAGATTCAATATGGTTCTGGTGCCATGGAGGGTTTCGTTTCCCAGGATCAACTTCAGATTGGCGATTTAACAATCAAGGGTCAAGACTTTGCAGAGGCTACCAAGGAGCCAGGTCTTGCTTTTGCTTTCGGGAAGTTAGTAATCTCGTTTCGAAGTCGGTCTCATTCACTAACACGTAACCCAGATTTGATGGTATCCTCGGCCTAGGATACGATACCATCTCTGTCAACCACATCGTCCCTCCTTTCTATAAGATGATTGAGCAGAACCTTCTTGACGAGCGCGTTTTTTCCTTCCGCCTTGGCAGCAGTGACGAAGACGGTGGCGAAGCCGTGTTTGGTGGGATTGATGAATCTGCATACAAGGGCAAGATGCATTATGTTCCTATCCGCCAGAAGGCCTACTGGGAAGTTCAGCTAGACAAAATTTCCCTTGGAGGTGAAGAGCTTGAACTAGAAAATACTGGTGCAGCCATTGATACTGGTAAGGTAACTTTTACAACTCGTGTTGAGCCATATTAATCCACTCGTCAGGCACATCCTTGATTGCCTTGCCCAGCGATATGGCTGAGATGCTTAACACTCAGATAGGAGCGAAGAAATCTTGGAATGGACAGTACACCATTGATTGTGCCAAGGTTGCCAGCCTTCCAGAACTGACCTTCCACTTTGGAGGACGTGCCTTCCCATTGAAAGGTGAAGATTACGTCCTCAATGTCCAAGGCAGTTGCATCTCGTCTTTCACTGGCTTGGATATCAACCTTCCTTGGGGTTCCCTTTGGATCATTGGTATGTTTGCATGTTGTGAATTCACGATAATTTCTCATTGTTTTGCTGCAGGCGATGTCTTTTTGCGCCGCTACTACACCGTCTATGACCTTGGTCGTGATGCTGTTGGTTTTGCCGAGTCCGCCTAAGCAAGTGCTAGCGTGCTTACTACTGTAACCGTTTTGTTTTGACTGCACCCCATAGTTTCAAGTTGATGAGTACAGCGTATGCATACCCTAGCTTTTTTTGTAAATATAATGAAAGGTTACGTAAGAACTCATTGGGGACGAGCAAATGCGTTCCCGGCGTTCGTTCGCTATGCCTTCCCTTCTGCGCGACAATATCTTCAGTCTCGAGCAGAGTCTTCCTTCAACAGTCCGCGCTGAGCACAGGAGAAGCCAAAGCCTATCCAGATTCTTCCACCAGACTCTTGACAGAGTCAACGTTCTGGGAGACGATGATTCATACGGTCATACAGGGTCGGTAGTGTCTATTATCACTTCGTTCAGCTTAGGCCGATCCCACATTCAGATGTGTTAACGCATTGAGTTGGGCGCAGAACGGCGAAATATTGTTAAGTGGTGGGGACGACACCACTGTGCGTCTTTGGAAGATGGACCTTTCGGATACTGCGCAAGAATATCCGTTTGTCTGCCGCTCAGTCATACACACGGGTCATACAGCAAATATCTTCAATGCTCAATTACTCCCACACTCTACTCACCTGTGAGTTGGCTTCCCGTTTTGCCGGCTCGGTCCTCCGAATGATGAAACAGTGCTCATGGAAGCATTTGGTCAAAGTGTCACTGTTGCAGGCGATAGACAAGTTCGAGTTTCAGACATTGGCATGGCTTTGAGTGGCGATGGCGTTGAAACTCGCTATACTACAAGGGACTGTTTAAAGGGTGTCCTTAGGTGTCACACTGATCGCGTCAAACGGATCGTGACAGAAGATAGTCCAGCGCTGTTTTTAACAGTGTCCGAGGTTAGTTTGACCTCTACTCAAGAGATGTGTCAGAAAGTGTTTGACTCAAACTTCCAAAGGATGGCAGCGTACGCCAGCACGATCTCAGAACTCCACATAATTGTCGACAGTCCGCAGCATGCCCTACGCCTTTATTGAAACTAAACCATGACCTTTCGACTATGTCGCTGTCGACACTAACACCTTATCAATTCGTCGTTGCCGGAGATTCACCGTATGTGAGTTGGCTATTAGGGAAGTTAATACCATGGTTCATTGAGCATGCCAGGGGTATCTCTTTGACCGCAGGAATATAGGCCGGAGACTGGCGGAGGAATGGGGTGTACCCTCATCCACGGATGAAGTTACTACTTGCGTTCGTAGGTTCGGTAGACCCAGAAGGGAAGAAGAGAAGACATATCGTAGAGATAGTATCACTGGCTCAAGGATGTCCAACCATACTGGACATGAAGTAAGTAAGACATTCGATACATGAGAAGCTTCATGCTCAAAACTAATTGATAGGTTTTACTTTGTGAGTAGTCGGGTCTTGTCTGCGGAAAGGTTTGCTAACGAGTTGCAGCATATAGTGGAGATGCGGTGTACATTTTTTCGACGCTCGATTCCCCGTGCGACACCCAGCTTTCTTCGACGTTTGCCACTGACTCCGCACCCCGCGCCACGAAACCACTCAAAATCAATTCCAATACAAAAACTGGGTCGAACCAGGATGCGTCACTAGACAACAAGAGCTCCGAAGAGGATCAGGAAGAAGAAGAGACGGATCGGGATGAGCTAGAAGACGACGAGGATGCGGAGGTGGAGTCTAATTATCTTCCAGACGTGCCAACCATCATGCCCAGAAGGCGATACGTTGGTGCACGAAACGTGGAGACCGTGAAAGATGGTAAGCTAATGTTCCGGCCTTGATGCTTTCTAGAAGCTTAGACTAATGTTCGCCCTGGGTAGTCAATTTTATCGGCCCCAATGATGAATTAGTGGTCTCTGGCTCCGATGATGGAAACTTTTTTGTGTGGGATAAATCCTCCGCAAACTTGAGAGGTGTATATGAAGGAGATGGCAGAGTAGTGAACGTTATTGAAGGACACCCCTCCTTACCGTTGTTGGCTGTCAGTGGAATTGATACAACGGTCAAAGTAATGGTCTCTCCTCAAAAATTCTTTAATGACTCTGACAGCTGGAATATAGCTTTTTGCTCCTTCCAGAGGACCTAGTCGGTTCTCGCGCATTGGAAATATGGAAAAGATAGTGGAAGCGAATACACGACCAGTACAGTCATTTGACCTTCGCGTTCTACTCGCGGAGGCAATGATTCGTTCGGGGTCATCAACAGAATGCGTTCATCAATAAATAGTAGTACTTGAATGTGAATAGCGTGTATGTCCGTGAAGATTAAATTACATGTGTACAATACCGAACCTACTCTATCGGCGGCCAAAAAGCGTCTAGAACCAAGGATGATATAATTCACCCATTTTCGCAAGCTGAAGGGGATTAGTGGCAGAAGATACTAGATTGGTGATGGTTTGGATAACGGGAACCGTTGCAGAAGTACCATTATTCTGAAGTTGCTGAAAATAATCAGATGGAGAGAATAAATACTTCGATAGACTTATACTCACATTCTCTCTCTCTGTTTTGCATGCCAGAATCTCAGCCCGTTTGACGACAACATCGACATTAGCAGCAACCCCTTGGCGGAAAACAGCATCTCCTACTGCCCAAGGGCGCCGTTGCATCGACATCCATGAAATGACCTCATCTCTGCCGAAAAGACATAGTTGTTGTTCCAAGGCATACTGGAAAAGAATTTAAGCTTATGACAACGTCAGATGATAGAGTACTCACCTCCGGTTCTGTGAGAGAGCGAGCAATGGCCAGAATTCCAGAGGTCAGTATCCCTTCAGTGCAAATGGGACCAAGAAAGTTTTGCATATTAGGAGTTAATCGGAAAGGGACAACATCGCTAGTCGCAAATATTGGCATTTGACTAGAGAGACTGGGAATGAGCTCCGTCATAGCGATCTGGCCAGTTGACCTGCAGATTTGGAAACGGCTTGGATGGCGACTCGAAAGGCACAAGACAAAGGTCATGAAACACGCTGCCGCAAGCTGTGAGCCGAATTGTCTTCGCATTCTCCATAATTCGCTAGGGCCATCCATAGTCCGAAGCATGTACTAACATAACGGGTATGAAGGTAAAAATTAACCTCATAAAGATACCAACCAGGACTCACATTGGTCAGAATCGTGTCAGGTATTGTCTTCAAGGTAATTTCGTCAAATATGTCATTCTTTAGAGCGAAGTATTCGGTCTTATGAATCTGTCAAAGAAATTAGTTGAATGCGTCCTGCGGTTCTATAGAATCGACTAACTTGTCTGGAAGGATTTTGTTTGAGTTCCCGCAAAGTCTTCTTGATCTTTTCTCCGGCAAACAATATGGGTTCTTCCCTGGATATTCCGGCGTCTTCGCAGTGGAATTCATAAATGTCACCGAGTGTGATGTATGAAGTGTCAGTCTGGAATAGACGCAAAGTCGGGCTGCAGGAAACAGCAGCAGGTAAATGGAAAGAGAGGTTGCGCTTTCGTGTCTCCTTTTTTCGTTGCAATGCACTGGTTTCAGGCGTTAGCATACATACCACAAATACTAAAGTTGAGTGCCTAACCCATTGAATGTTCTTAGTATTTGCATGACCTTGTCTTCTCGGCGACATTGCCGGTGGCAAGGGATCTGAACCGTGAAAGATGTCTTGGTATTATCATTACCATGAAGTGTGAACCGTTTCCAGCAAACACCATTGGAACGACCAAGCTCAAACTTTGGAGCAAATTTCTGGATCTTCACAAAGTTTTGATTTGTATCCTTGTCCTGAAGCCGATTCAGCAAGATAAAAACCAGAGATCTAAGGACACACCTCAGTATATTGGCCAGGTACCTCAATCTCATCGATTTTGTTGTATTGGAACTCGGTGAGGTAATGGCTGACCAAAGCCAATGGCTGTATGCGAGGTCGTGAGTCGAGCATTCTCTCGTACTTGTCCCTCCACTGCTGTAGCCGACGTATATACTCGTAATGACTCGGTTTCGTAACCAGGAAATCTTCCTCAAATTCTTTCTGTAAAAGGATGAGGAGCGGTCAGGATGTCGGCGAATATGAACCCACTCTTACGGCCCCTCCGATGATTGGGGCAAGCCGAGCCAGAGTTTGCTGCGTATGTGTGGCAAGTGAGCCATCGTCTTCAGCATTGTTCATTCGTACAACATAATTCTATTACCGTGATGAGACTCATCACGGACACAACAATTAAACGCTATACCTGAATTGCTTCTTGCAGAAGGAGACATATGTGACGATAAATATCGTCCTCTTGTGGAGGTTTGAACTTCTGGTGAAGCTGGTCCACCATGGTTTCAAGGCTAAGAATCAACAGTGGGAAAGTCGTTTTGAGGACTTGCAATACTTCATCAACGAGTTCTAACGCTTGTCGAGGGAATGCCGCTGCCGCCACTGCCGCTATAGCTTCAGCAGGTGATTGCCCGTTCTGAGTCGAGGCAGCGGCGGTTGTAGTGTTGGATACTTGGCCAGTGGTAATACCGTTGTTGCCGTCCATACCATCTTTTGAGGGCTCATCCGGCCGTCGGTTGGGGTCTACTATTGCTTGATTTAGAGAAATAGCACGCGCTTGAGCAGTCTTCCTCAGCAGTTGCAATTCCTCCCGGTAGGTGCGCAATGGGTAAAACAAAGCCTGTATATTATTAAGCCTTCAACCAGGCGGGAAGATGTTACGACGTACCTGGGGATAATGCCGAGCGAGATTCAAAAGCAAATAACGCGCTTGCTTAGCCTCTCTGTGATTGAGGGACTGGCATAGCTGAGGAGTGAGTGTGATCCAATACCAGTACGCCGCGTCGCCTTTGTAAGTGTCGAATGCTTTCGAGATTGTCATTGCATTGTCGTCCATGCTTAGTAGCCATAAGATTCGGATAAGGAGAGGTCTACTTTTCCCACTTTTGTATAGCCCAGCAGCCTGCAAGTAGCAGCTCACAGCGCTTGAAGCATGGGTTAGGTCGGTGTTATCGGTACCCGCATTCTTAAACATGCGATCGTTGAAGCGGCCCCACTCTGCCCAGGCTTTGGCCTGGGCCATGTCGAGTTGGACAGCCTGTCCGAAGGCATGGTTGGCCTCTTCATGCCGAGCGAGCCGCGCGTGAAACATACCCTTCAACGTGTAAAATTCTGCTTTCTGTGAGTTGGAAAAAAACATGAGGTTGGTGTTGTTGATGACATCTAGCCCGGCTTGAAGGTCATTCGGCTTCTGGTAATGACAGCGCGCTTGCTCTCGTAGTTTCAGGAACGCCTCGGATATTTCGATGTTTGGTAGTGTGTAGATCTTTGTCAGAGAGGTGAAGCAAACGTCGAGAAGATCATGTTTCCGGGCGACATGAGCAAAACGATTGATAATCCACGCAGTCTCGTGGTAGCCTCTATATCCATAGGTATTGGTGTTGTTGTTAGCATTATTGTTGCCCTGGTTATTGATCAAAGGCATGTATGCATTGTTGATCGCATGAAAAACATTCTGGCGCCAGGCGACGAGGTCGCTCCACAGGTTGATGTCGTCTTGGATATTCGGTAGGCGTTCTCGCCAAGCTTGAAGGACCATCTTCAACTCGGAAGACTTCTTTTCTAAGTTCTGTGCATTGGTTTGCGACAAAGAACCAAATATCTGTACAGCTTCCTGAAGTTCAACGAATTGTTGGAAGTGCTGAAGGAGAGGAACATGAGCGTTAGAAAGGTGAGTGGGTAATCCAACCCATTTTCGCAGTGATAACTGCATTGCATCCTCGAGTACCTTGGTAAACTCCGTGTTTTTATCAAGGGCACCTGGAAACTTGAGTAGTGCCAAAAATGCCTCGAATACACGTCGCCGGGGAGTAGGAATTTCTGGTAGTTGTTTGACTTGTTCCTCTAAACTGTCTTTGTTATCCGCCCAATCCTTGATTCTCCAAGCACTCTCAAGCATGAGTTCCTGGTTCCCTTCGTTTTTGGCGAAATCATATAGGATATCCCATTGCTGGAGTTTCTCCGCTGCAAGGACCCAATGATCCTCCCACAAACAATACTCTGGCTCTGAGAAGGCAATACTCCCGGCTCGCGCTTTGGTCTGAGCATTCTCATAAGCGGCAGATGTTTGTCCCAAAATCCATTTTGCTCAAAAGCCAACGCAATGTTCGTCTCCTGGTGGAGGCACCGGCGGCGCCAAAGTCCATAAAACATGTCTTCGTCTGCCAACTCAGCGTACACATCGGCCAGGGAGTCGTAGACATATTCTCGGATATTAGGCTCATCGTCCTTGACCATCTCCAGCGAGGATCCGAGTATTTCCAGAGCCACATGCCAAGCACCAAAGGTTTTTGCCAGGTATTTGGTAAGGTGAGGGGGAAGCATAAGGGCAGGAGAGCATCCGTGAATACCTGTGGGAAAGTAAAGATGAGCGGGATGCATATAAAAGAGAATTTTCCAAGGATAATACCTGTGAGGAGTGTCTGGATGACATTCGGGCGTAGATGGGCCTGTTTGATGTGGTATTCTTTGCTCAGGAGATTGATCATATGATTAGTTATATCTGTCTGCTCGCGTCGAGAAAGGCTGGACCAAGCAGCAGGAAAAACAGTGCACCATGTATCGTGAGCCGTTTGATGGTCGAGAAACAACAAACGCTGCAGTGGACGAATAACATTCCGCGCATCCGGCCTTTGAATAACGGGAATGGTGTCATTGTGCATTTGGCGTCGATCAGTAGTGACTGGTGCATCAAGGTCTGCGGATCCTAATACGAGATGCAACGCAAGGTAGATCCAGTTGTGGTCTGCGAGTACTTCCCAGCTCTGTACCCCCAAAATATATGTCAAACGGCCAAACAAGGACCGCGGAACGCTAACGTCAAGCAAATCAATGAATTTTTCTCGCAGTAGTGTATCTTTAGCGCGACAGCCTAGCAGAAATGCGGGCTCAAGTCGAGTTGTGAGGTCACTCCTGCGGAGAATTGGTTCCGTGTAGATTTCATAGATGAGCTCGAGGTATTCTTGGAAGATAGGTTCCCCTCGTGTTTCATAGAAAGTCATCTTCTGGATGAGGCTGGCCTTCTCCTTCATGGTTGGGTACGCCTCGTGTCGATGCATGGCCCAAGTGCGTGCCAACCTCAACATGAATTGGCAGAGTGGAATACTCTTGGACTTTTCCACTAATACTACTAAGGTACTGAGTAACCATCGTCGTTGATCCGCAAGATACGCGACGGAAATTTGGCAAATCTCGAGGAGCAGCGTGATGAGACGGACATTGCCTTCGGTCCCATTGGTCGGAGGAGATTGAATGTGTTCCTTGGCCAACTTGCTTAAAAGTTTCATCAGAGGCTGGCTGAACGCCTCAACTCGCTCGGGAGTGTAAGTAACAACAGATTTCAACATTAGTAGGATGCTCCTGGGTGTGTTATTATTGCGGAGACCATCTCCGATGGTGCTGTTGACAAATGAATGAAAATCAGAAAGATCAGCCTGTTGTTCTTCCTCTTCTTTTGGCAAAGGGAACAGCCGGACAAGATGATCAAAGATAGGATAGAGGGCATCTTGTAGAGTATGGTCTTCTGTCATAAGACCCTTTCGGATTAGCTTCTGTAGAGCTGTAGCGTTTGTTGTAAACCATGTGTCACTCTGCTTTGCTGTGATGACTTGAAGGACCTTTGCGGAGGCAATAGCGAGGGAGAGCGCGTTTTCTGCAGTAAGGTCATTCTGTCAAATACTTGAGAACACTTTCCTATACACATGACCTGATACATACTTGTTCAAGAGTTCGAGAGAAGTAGCGTAATCCCACAGTTACTTCTTTCCAACCATTTGGTCCGACCATAGATTGTAGTAGTGTAAGAGCCCGCGGTACGAGGGTGGCTTTCGCTGTTTGGTCGTGTGGGAAGGTAGCGAGACGAACTAGGTAACTGATCATATTCTCGCGAAGGCTAATGGGTGTAAGCCACACAGAACCAGATTTGTTGTCTTGTGAAGCCTGTGTCGCTTGTTCTTCCCAATCAAAAATGACCTGGAGAACCTCGATCGACAGAGATCTCATTTCCGCAGTAGACGATGTCGACATCCCAAGCTTGCTCAAGGAGTTCGCCATATGAGGAACAAACAATGAACGGACCGGATAGAAGAGCTGGGGCTGTTTGATTATAAGGTGGTAGATAGCGATCATCTGAGCCAAACCTTCCTCAGCAAGCAAGCGTCGAGTTGTTTTGGCCCACTGAGGATGTCCAGGTTCATTTGAATCTGATTGTGGAAGAACAGGCGCAAGGGTAGCAAGCGCTTCTTGACGCACAAGCGGCTTTCCTTCTGAGTGGGACAAACGTAACAAGCCCGTCCAGGCGCGCAATATGAATTTTTGAGGTGTAGGGAAGGCAGCGAAGAATCTAGCGGCTAGCAGGTAGGCGGTTTGCTTTACGATAATATCGTCGCTATTGGTGATGTAATGCCATGCACATTTGATGATGTCCTTTTTCACATCTTCGAGTAAGTCCGAGTAATATTGAACAAGTACTGTGGTGAAGTGGAGAAGCTCTATCTTGAACATATCGTCCGTATCTCCGAATGCGGAATTGTCTGCAATTCGTTGCCATATAAGCCGATGAATCTGATTAATGAAATCGGCATCCAGTAAACGTTCGTTAGTAGACCCACGAGATGCATGGACAAGCAGGGTAGGGGATATGATGTAGCGAAGGAAGGCGCCTTTTTGATACCAGGGCACAGTAGCATCACCAAACCAAGTCAAAAATCGAAGAAGCACATTACGGCGGAAGACCATGGCCTCACTCAGCGCTACATGCTTGTAAAGGAATTGAGAGACATGAATCATGTCCATACTGAGACTGCGATTGAAAACGACAACGATGTCAAAGAGAAGATCGATTCGCGGTGACTGTTGCAAGGCCTTCATGAAGATATTAAGGAGAAGAGTGTGCCGTTGGATCAGGTCAGGCGCGCCGGGCTGGACATTAGTGGAACGCCAAACTTTCACCAATGTATCTATGGCGAGCTCATAGTCCAGTATCCAGTTCGGAGAAACTTCTGCTAGATCATGAAGCAAGAGCAACGCTTGGGTAAGCAAACCGGTTTCTGCTCCTTGAGCACAAAAGTTCACCAGCAGTGGCGTCCTCGAAGCCAATTCGCGCTCAAGATTAGGTGCGTACTTGCCACGGATAATGCTCCTCCACGTACGGAGATGTTGGGGGAATTTGAGGTGCCGCATAAAGAAATCAATACCTTCAACAGGATACCGATCAAGATATTTGGCCAGAGGCTCGGAAAAGGGACTTTGTGTGGAAAAATGCATTTGTGCTTCGGTCTGCACTACAGCATTACACAGATTCTCAAGAAAAATGTTGGCCGCAGAAGGGAGGAGATGGAAAATATTGGCGAGTCGCACTAGCTTGGAAATGCCTTCGTGGTCAGCAAGAGGCAGTCTTGACGATTGCTGAAGCATCTGAGGATCGGCAACACTTCTAAAATGATCGAGAAGTTTATGACCAATTTCAACTTTGAAGTAATTCGTGAGTAGCTCAAGAAGACGCGCAAGGCCTTCAAGGCCTGGGACAGAAAGTCGTTTTGGATCGGCAAGATTCATCAAGATTGGTCGCAAGCCTGTCTGCAGAAGCTCTTTTGGGAGACGACTCTGGTGTGTCAGTACCATCCTCAGGCCTTCGTGTGCAACGTCCTTCACTTCGGGAGAAGGAGAATAAAGAGACTTGAAATATACACCTGTTACCCTTTGCGGGTTTAGCCGCTACCATAGTTGATCATATCGAACTGCTTACCTCTGTCGAGTTTGGGTCTGGCGTGAAAAGAAGTCGGTGATTGGCATAGATGCTGTCAACAGTTTGATACAGGCGACGCGAAGCTTGGTAATTTCAAGTGTACCTTGGCGGATACTTCCCCGACCAAGGAGTTGTGAATCCTCAGCATCCGCTAGAGCAAGGGTCTCATGCAGGAGGCGGAGAAGTTCTTCGGAAAGTTCGAGAAGAGGTGGATCGAGGCTAACGCAGTAGCGGATCGCTTCGATCATGCCAATTTGCTTGGAGAATGGTAGCGCTCTCAGTGGTTTGGTGTAGATTCCGGTCAGCATGCGATCGCGATGGGGCACCAATAGATCGAACGCAGGTTTTCCACTGAGAGAGACGAGATATTCGATGCATTTCTGTGCAGCTCGACGGACGATTGGGTTAGAATTTTGAATCTCAGGGAAAAAAATGCCCATAATATTGATCAGTTTGTTCTTCGTTGTTGTGGCCCCCTCGCCAGAGAAGTCAAGGTGGGCATTGCTGATGCGAAGGACATCAAGAAGGATGTCGATTATATCGTCAATATCTCGAGGAATGTCCAAGGGCATATCTTTGAAAATGTGAAGAAGAGTGCGTATAAGTTCGCCTTCACGGTCACCGATCCATTTCTGGGCCAGCTCTGGGGTTTGAGTCATGAGTTTGATACCACTACAACCCGCACTTTTACGAATCCACTGCTCGTCGAGGCAGAGGGCGGTAAAGCGATTTGTCATTTGGTGCAGGATGAGTAGGATCTCCTGGACGCTGACATTCGATTGGTTTCTCATGGCCACCAGGTCCTCGATGATTTTAGCAATCAATTCTTGTGCAACTATTGCTTGATCTGGTTGCTCTCTTGTGAGAGCCTCAGGAATGGCGTCCAGGTAACAGAATAGAAGGCGGTTGGGACCTCCCTTTGTGTCGCGCGACTGATGCTTGCGAATCGAGATTTCAAAGACGGATCGCGATAAGTTCCTTATATATGTTTTTGCTTGAGTATTAAGCTCGGGTATGTGTACAGCATCATAAATGCCTCCTAGCGTTCGTACGAAGATTTCTTCACCATTGCGACCCTTGATATTCTACAGATTTGCTTAACGCGAATTTCACGACACAATTGGATTTCAGCTTACCTCATATACGATCGTCGACAGACAACTTTCCAGATAATGATAAGCATGCTCGCGGTCGGGGTTAGAAAGCTTGACAAGGTTCTCTGAGGCTAGCCGAGACATGGGGCCGAGGTCAATTTTCTCCCTGGTGCCTCCAAAAGAGATGGCCATTTTCGCAGATTCAGAATGATGGTGATAGGTGAGCGCAGGCTCTTTGGTTAGCAGGCGCCTGTTACGGCCCCCAAGTTTGCCAAGGATTCGAATGGTAGTATGTGCGGCATGATGACTCGCAGGTTGAGGCTTGAGATGATTGAATAGGGCTTCCATGAGTTCCCTCAAGACCGTGCTCAAAGTGGGATCCAAAAAGTCGGGCGTGAGATTGTCGATACAGAGTTCCAAGGTGCGGAGGCCTTGTGAAACGAGCTCCGGACTTCCCCGCAAAGCCAATGCCAAAGGTTGCATCAAGTAGGTGAGGTGGGGAAGTAGGTGAGTTAAGCGTAATGGAACTGTGAGACACAGCTCAACAATCATATCGCGAGCAATGCCTTCAGAGGCGAGCAGTTGACGATTCAGGTTTTCTAGCATCTCTGGGAGTAAGGGTAAAACTTCTTTGTAGAGTAACTCAAATCGACCTCCACCTCCTCCTATGGCCCTGAAAAGTGCACGGAGTAAATGAAAATAATGAGTTGGTTTTGTTGCCTTAGCAGCAAGAGGGAAGCAATCCATAAGAAGCTTTGACAGATGCGCAGCAAGGATAGGCTCGTTATTAACGGGATATTGTGAAACTGCTGCAAATGCCATTTTATAAAGCCTGATTGTGGCTGCGGCCGTCATGTCGTCTTGTTCCCCTAGGAGGGGCAGGCGGTCAACAAGGTATTTGAGAACTATAGCAAGAAGTGTTGGCGACGTTTGTTCACGGGCGAAGAGGAATTGACAAATGTTAAGGAGTGGAATGCGAGTGCGAGCGCAGTCAAAAAAAAAATCGATTTTGTGAGTCCATACCTCCTGGAAAACATGAAGATTTATTTCCAGGAGGGCGTGCCCGAACCACTCTACCGTGTCGGAGTACTCGCTTGTCCCCCGTGGATCAGGACGTGTCTCGGGATCGAGTGAAACCATACATCTTATACATCCTTCGAAAAGCCGAAAGATATAAGTGCCATCAATGATTGGTGCGTCACATTTCTTTAATGACGCCAGGCAAACACGAAAACCATGAAGCAAAGCCCTAAAGATGACGCGGGACTCTATGGCTTGGTCAGTATGATGGTTCAGGCATGTAAAATTTGCATACCAGTTATGGTATCTTCCGGTTTATCAACCGCATAAGTGGCGCCGCCAACTGGGCGCGCTTTTTCAATTTGAAAGATATCCGGATCTGACGTTACTTCATTTTTCGGGCGCTCAAGCAACGTCGAAACCTGTTCTTGCACGGTCGCTAGAGCTTCCAGACGTTCCAGACACGATTCGAACATAATCATGAGAAGTTTGGCTGCCCCTTGGGAGGTTTCCTTTGCCAGTATAGCATCCGTAAGACCAAACATCATCTTTGCGAATAACGTGTGGAGATTATTTCCAAGAGCAGGATTATGAATAAGACATGAGTAAGACTCCACTATATGGTTGAGTTGTTCTGGAGTGAGGTCGTTCCGGAGGTGATGAACAAGATCCGTTACAGAACTATACACAGCAACACTACAGCAAAATGAGAGATTAGCACCTTGGGAGAATGTCGTTTCTCACCGTAGCATTTCCTTGCTCGCAATGCCAGTGCCCAACAGCACACGTTCGTTGAACAGTTTGTCAAGATGATCAAATAGCACTCGACGATGATTAGTGCTCATCAAGTGTCGAAAGACGACCATAAGTTCCTGATTGAAGGCCAGTTAGAGAACAACGTGACCACGTTTATGGAAATTACCTTTCTTAGAGCAATGCCATTGCTTGGACAATCTTGCAGTAAACGCAGCGCACTCAAAATCAAGTTCTCAGCGTAACCATCTGATTGTTCTCCAGAAAAACGCATGTTATAAGCGAGGTATGATAGCATCTATACAAGAATTGATTATACTTGTCAAACCTAACAAATGTGTACATGCCTTGATTTGTGAGTGGATGAATTCACTATATGCCCCTGCATTCTTGACAGTAGACGACATTCCAGACCATACTTCACCCGTCGCCTCGAAATCTTTCCGAGCCTTGTGCTGTGCAGGTGACTCCAGTGCAAGTACCTCGGAAGCGTAAGGAATGGATGTTTGCATAGCTGGTGACACCAATTGGCGATGAACTTGTGACATTATTACTATGACCATGCCCATTTCACCGAGGACTTTGAAGCTCCGTATGCTAGGTAACAGGACGGCGGTGTCGATAATTGAGGAATCTTCGGAAAGAACCTCATCAACTAGACCCTTCATGTTTTGGAATACTTGAAGGAAGATAGCGACAAATTCGTTAAGGTTTTCCTCAGTGAGGATACGATAACCTCGAATAATGTCAACTAATGCTTTGCATGCGGTTGTTCCGTTCTCTTCGTTATCGTGGCGTATAACATGAAGCATACAGTTGAAAATTGTTTGCGTATGAGGTCTAAGGTTCTCGCTGACGGGAAGCCTGTTCAAGATTTCCAGCAGCACGCGACGAAACGCATATTCGGGTGTGTCCTTAGAAAAGGCCGGTTCTCCAGACCGTAGCAATTCAGCAAGAGCAGGAACTAGATATGGATAAGTGCGAGCAGACTCTGTGTCACGAACAGTATCGAGGATTTCTCTGATTTCGGATGCCACAGTATGTTTTGTCCTGAAATCTGTATCGAAGAACTAAGTTATACGACCTGGAGGCTCGACGAAAGACGGCACACCGATGTTGGGGTCAGCTATTCGGGCGACGCGTTGCTCCAGGTCAGAAGTTGAGGAAAGAGACTGAGCAGTCTCCATTGGAGCTGCACCGGATAGCGCCATCTGGGGGAAGGGAAGGGAGGGAGAACTTGAAAGTGCTAAGGCTTAATCGACAATTCGGCGCACGTGACATTCCATAATAGGCAAGGTCGCCAGAACCGAACTCATTCTCATTAGAGCACTCGCAGATATCGGAAACATACACCATGGACATTGACCACCTTTTCAAGGTATGACTATATGTTTGTATACGTGTCTCCTGTTTTAACATTCGACGAGGCCCCCAAGCTCTCAAGTGGGAATATGAAGCGTAAAATGCCTGACAATCCGGCACCCGAATTCTTGAAGCGAATGAAGCGTCAGCCACCTAGTCCTACCCCGGCGACGAGTGAGAAAAGAGCGGCGCGTGAAGTCACTGTGGAAGATGTTGCCGAAGAAGCAGAGGAAGAAGATTCAAGTTTCGCTCCAGGAGGAGACGCTGATTACTTCAAAGAAGACGATGAAGAAGGACGGTTCTATGGCGGCGGCTTAACTCAAGAACAGAAAAAGATACTAAACATTTTTGATTCTGCCACAGGACAGGGCATACCGGACGAGGTTAGAGTCGTTATGTCTGGCTCTTAATGATTGATTCCTTTTTCATATTCATCACATTTTAGCCAGAGGAATTGTCAGTGACTTCAGTTCGGCGCATGTTACTCAAGTTTGAACGCGCAGTGAATAAGAACACAGACCAACGCTCGAAGTATCCAGACGATCCAACAAAGTAGGCCCCGAGCGAGTCATCGTTCCGCCTATGTCTTCTTACCAGATGCCACAGGTTCATAGACTCCGAAGCTGATCTGGATATCGCAATCAAAGGCCTTCTATCCCTAGCGCAACACCCATCTTTGGCATACTCTGAACTTGTCAAATCCGGCACGCTCACTCTTCTTATTGGTCTTCTGACTCATGAAAATATGGACATTGTCATCGACGTTGTAGAGCTAATACATGAACTTACTGATGAGGACGTCGATGCGAACGAGAGAGAGGAACAAACAGATGAGACAGAAGGTGCTGTGAGAATTCTTGTGGAATTTCTGGTTTGTTGTTGTCGTCTTATCATAACCCTTTGAATTGACAAATCTTCAGGTCGAGAATTCAATATTCGATTTATTAACTGACAATTTGAAGCGCGTCAACGAGTCAGAGGAGTCGGATAGACAGGGCGTATTCCATATATTAGGTCAGCGGCTTCTTAGCTTTTCAAGTCTGGTTAACCCATGAAACTCACGCATCATAGGTATATTCGAGAATTTTTTGGGTTTCAACCCAGAACTATCAAGATCTCCTGCTCTGAAATCGAATTTGATGCCTTGGTTGCTTAATCGAGTACAAGCAAAGGTTCATGACGAAAATCGTGGTTATGCAGCTGAACTTCTGTCTATTCTACTCCAGAATGACATGGAAAACCGCCTTGAATTCGGCAAAAATGATGGTGTAGAAATAATTCTCAAAGCTCTTTCAGTAGGTCAAAAGGATAGACGTTTGAAAAGTATCATTCACCTCTAAGCAGCAATTCCGACGGCGAGACCCTGTGGACCCAGACGAGACCGAATTTATGGAAAACCTTTTTGATGCCTTGTGCTCAGCTTTGAGTGAAGCACCTATCAAGAGACTGTTTCTAGATGCCGAAGGGCCGGATCTAATGGTCCTTATGATGAAGTGCATCTCTCTAATCTCCATCGATACCACCATGTTGACTTTGAAGTTACAGAGAAAAGATGCAGTCCCGTTCGCGGTCCATTAAAACGCTCGACTACGCAATGTCTGGGCCCCATGGTTTTGCAGTCTGTATGTCCTTTATTGAAGCTCTGGGCTTGAAAACCCTCTTCTCTGCTCTCATGGGCAAGGTACTTTCGCATACTTCTTGGCAACGACCGGCATTGTTTATCACATAGTCTCAGGCTCAAAAGAAGAAAACCGCATCCGCTCCGCCTTCGGAGGATACATCCCACGTTCTCGGAATCATTTCGTCTCTCCTCACTAGCCTTCCATCGGACACCTCAGAGCGCATCCGCTTACTTGCAAAATTCGTAGAAAATAACTATGAGAAAGTTGATAAGCTACTAGATATTCGTGATTTCTCTTGTGCAAGGCTTAAAGTGACTGATAAGGAAATTCAAGCAGACAGGAAGGTTAACTATTCTACGGATATTATCGTAGATGACCGCACTGACATACTCAAAAGAAAAAGGTCGAGAACGGAGAAGAGATCGCGGAAGAAGAGGAGGATACATGGTATCTCCAACGTTTAGATGGTGGTCTTTTCACCCTGCAAACTGTAGATTATATTCTGGGATGGGTCACCATGGAAGATGATGGGGTACGCACATTCTATCTTCTTGTTGTTAGGTTCTTCTAAGAAACTACACGAAGATCCGGACCCATGTCATGCAGATGTTAAGTCGCAAAAACCAAGGCCTCAAAGATATTGTGCACACGCTTCAAATTTACTATGACAATATGGAGGAACCAGAATCCCTAGACAAAGATTTACCCACACATAAGGATATCCTTGGCGAACTCATCAAGTCCCTCAGCTCCTGAAAGTTTGGATCAATCCTTGGAATTGAGAGCTGACTAGTGTTTAATCTACATTAGCGGAGGAATTTGAGAGGATAATATTATCATGTCCAAGGCACCCCTCATTCGTCGAAGTTCAGCTTGGAATTTCAGCTCAGCCGAAATTTTTTTATGTAGTCGCGCGAATAATGAATCAATAAGTGGTGCTTGTCCGACAACAGTTTGATACATGTCTGTTGGTCTATCAAGATAATTCCGAAGAAGCCACGAATATGAGGACTTACCAATGAGCACTCTGGCAACGTCGCATACTAGCTCACCGAAACGTGGATCAGTCACATGCTTTAGAAGTAACCTAAGGACTGGCTCAAGTAAAACGTCATCTCGTCCGGCCAGCGCAATTTTCAATCCATCACGATGTATGAGCTCTTGAATCAAAGAGAATGTTGTCGTTGGAGTAACACCCTGACGTGCATTTTAGTCCAGCTATTGCTAAAAATAGACAAGCCGCCCACTTTTCTAAGAACCGCATCCAGAGCAGCAGAATACTTGAAGGTTTTAAGCAGTCGATCATAGTCCTTTAGCCTTCTTCGTCGCCGTTGCTCTACCACAAGTTCGTTGGGATCTCCCTTTGCCTTGGGTTTACTTTTATCTTTCAGACGTCCTTGTCCAATACCGGCCAGTTGCTCTCCCAATAATAATAGATCTCCAGATCCAAGGGTTCCGATATTCTCTTCAGACTTTTTGGGTTGTCTCCTACGAACCGAAAGCGTGCCATCAGACATACCTCCCACAATATGGGTCTCGTCAGGCTATAGAGACAGAGGATGAGAGAAACACCACAAGGAAAATCGAGGTCCCTCACAGATATGGCTAAGCACAAAACAGGTGCCGGATAACGCATTGTGTGCACGACCTCGTATGAGCCCACATCATAAACTTTAACCATGTGATCCAACCCGCCTGTTAACAAACGGCTTGCATTTGCGTTGAGAGTCAGGGCCGTGACAGTTTTCTGGTGATTAGATATGGCTCTCAAACACCGCCCACCGGCAACCATATCCCAAACACGAATAATGGGACCTGCAGAAGATATTGCAACCGTACCGGATGGAAGCATGAGGACCTGTTCAACAGGCGCATTTGCATGCAGGTTTCCACCCATCACCATCTCACATGCAGCCGTTCGTGTGTCAAAGAGTCGAACTGTCCCATCGTATGAACCTGTGAGGACGACGTTCGGACATGACGTGCTGAATTGACCGGTACGGACATAGTCATTGTGATCAAAGAATGTGCATATTGATGCTTGGGAAGGGATATCCCAAACCTTGGCAGTCGTATCGTCAGAACAGGTGAGGACCTGGGTCGGACTTAGGGCGGAGAATTTGGAGACATGTACCGGCTGTTTGTGAGAATCGAGGGTACGAAGAATTGCTCGTGAGTTAATATCGAAGATCTGACAAAAGGAATTCATACATCGGCATGTCAAAAACTGGACAAGACGCACCTGAACCAAACCACTGTCGTCACCAGCTACGACCAACTTTCCATCTGGACGTATGTTACCACTTCTAGCAACATCCTTAAACCTTGAAATTGTTCTTGTAATTTTTTGAGTACGAGGAGTATACACCTGGACTCTCGTAGCAGCAGTAACTGCATAGCGGTGAGGTTTTGTATTGGAGAAATGGACAGAGGTTATGGGAGCATATTCTTTAATGAAAACGGGATTCTTGTATTGCCGCCAATGTCTTGATTCAGGACTATGCTTTGAGAATGTCGGCCTATAGTACGATTTGACGGTTGTCGGTAAAAAGTCCATGATGGCTGCTGCCATAAGAGACCAAACTTGGCGACAGATCACGTGCGTGATAAGATGATCTGATTTTTTCTGTTAACCCTCCAGCACTACTTCGCTCTCACCTTTTTTCACTCACTTTCTGCTTCTCCCGGTTTTCACAATGCTCCTCTATGAAGATATCCTGACAGGAGACGAAATGTTCTCTGATGCTTTCCCTTTGTAGGTAGCTATCTATCTGCCAAAGATTTGATACCGACATGAACTGCAGTAAAGAGATCGACGACGTCGTCTTTGAAGTAGATTGCAAAATGATCTCCGTCAAAGCAGGTGTAGATGTGAACATCGGTAAGCTCAGAGTATGCGTGTATCTAATCATTCATATCATCTTCAGGCGCCAACCCGTCCGCGGAGGACCAGGAAGAAGCACTCGAGGAAGGTACTTCGCAGGTCAATAATGTAGTTCAGTCGTTCCGTCTACAGACGACGAGCTTTGATAAATCGTCCTACAAAACATATCTCAAGGTTTGTTCAACCGTCCGCTTTTGAGAAGGATCGTACCTAAATATCGCTCATCGTTCCACTAGTCCTATATGAAAGCAGTCTCAGCGAAACTTAAAGAGAGTAATCCTGAGCGGGCCTCCGCGTTTGAAAAAAAGGCTATAGAATACGTTAAAAAAGTACTCGCGAACTTCAAAGATTACGAATTTGTGCGCCCTCCCCCACCCCCACTGATATCGTTAAAACATCTCATGTCTTTGTCTAGTACACCGGTGGAGGTATGGACCCAGATGGCATGGTCGCCCTGCTCAACTATCGCGTGAGTGTTCGTATTCAAACCGAGCAACTCTACCTAATTATCGTGTTATTACAGGAGGATGGCGTTACGCGTAAGTCAAATGCACTGAAACCCTTGCGGATGATGCGCTGATTGTGGTATATAGCGTACCTCACCTTCTGGAAGGATGGTTTGAAGATAGTCAAGCTCTAGATAAAAGGATCCCCTATGCCTAAATAATTCGATGTTGTAACTTTACTTACTCTGAGGATGGAGTTTGGAGTAACGATGCATCAACAATGCATGTGACCCGTAATATATACGAATTCATACGAGCGTTAGGTACAGGGTCGCGATCAGTGTATATCAATGGCCAACCTATCTACCAGTCTGGAATCTCTTGTCAGCCTCCTGGTGCCTTTGTCACGGAGCGACCAGCGTCTACGTCAAGAACTCCTCGCGCAATGCCAAGATATCCTGAATAGGTCTGGGTGATTTATACCTTTTTTTTTCACATCCCTTTGACTATCCACCAGCCATATCGGGCGAGGACGCAGCAACGACTTGGGACATCTAGTTGATATCATTAAAAAACACCGTGAGCAGAACTGAAGGAACCAATAGCTCAACTGACGCCCCCTAGTGCTGCAAACGTCGCCCAGCGGAGGAAAGGACGGGCTAAAGTTTACGAACCTTGTCTCACGTCTACTCGATCAAGTGAGTAGATCTATATCCCAAGTTTTGTCTAGCTCAATCAACACGAGCCTTTAGCCCCTCCTCGATAGAAAGCAAGAATCGATTGCCTTTTTACATTCTTTAGCCAGTGCGGCAATTCCTCCACAATTTGCATCAACTTCACTTCCTTCCCTCGCTCCTCCGCCTTCTAGAGATACTACTACCTCACCTGTTAGTTCTCCGACCCCTCGATCCCCCACGCCAGCACTGCCTTCAAAAGCTCAAATATTGCAAGATTATCGCAAGTCCAGAGGTTATGCACACATTTCGGAAAGACTACTCCTACGAGATGCATTATATCTCCTCCAAGGGATCTCAGGCAAATACGTGAAGATATCTGCTCCACATGAGGACAGTCGAATTATTTTCTTGGATGATTCTGTCAGTGTGCAATGTGTCATTTTTGTGTTTTGGCATCTGATGTCCTCAGAAAAATGTCATACCTGCACCTGCAAAAGTCCTTATCAACAGATTAGCAGAGCTGGGTCAACTCTATGGACGCGTGGATTTCTTCATACGCCAGCGCGAGTCTGCTGCAGAAGTTGGCATGATCGAACAGAGCCTCTGTCATCACCTACAAGCACAGTTGACGGAATACTACCGCTTGATAGCCATTCTAGAGACTCAAATGACCCAGAATGATGATTCGCAACCTTCTACCGAGGGAACAAAAAACAATTCGGGATTATCACTCCGTCGTCTGGATGTTTGGATAAACGAGTGGCGGATGAGGATGCGAATGATGAGTGTCTGTGTAGAGGGAGCAAAAAGTATGTCGATGCGGTGTTCCTGTCCGATCATTTGTTAACCTCGTCTCAAAGAAGCTCAAGGAGGGGCCCTCGTAAATCTTATACACTCATATACCAACAATGGCGACCCATTCATACGAAGCTTTACTGACAAATTATTGGAAGAGGTGAGGGTCTTCTGAGACCCGTCCTTGTTCACTGAACTAGAACCTTCAAGGTCTCCCGGCCCTTCTTCTCCACGCTGCGCGGGTGGTTATTTTCGGGTGAACTTTATGACCCTTTTGCGGAATTCTTTGTTTCTGTAGATTCAGAATTAGGACATATTCCGCTCGCGCATCCGTCTTCCGGAATGGCACATAATCTATCAAGCGATGGTGGGTTTGATAGGTTTGCAACTGAAGGTGAAGATTATTCTGGCGTAAAAGAAGATGGCCTCAAGTTATGGGATACAAAATATCGCTTTCGTCAAGAAATGTTGCCCTTGTTCGTTGGTGATGCATTCGGAAAAAAGGTAATCATGGCATGTGCAGATTCATCAACCACTGAACTGAGTATATTTCACCAGATATTTTCGACGGGGAAGAGTTTAAATTTTATTCGGTACAGTTGTCATGACAGTGATTGGGTGGTCACAAGAGAAAAGATGAGCAACTCGAAAGGCCGTGAGTCGCCGTTTTTTTTGTGAAAATATATTCCCGCTCAAGGTGCTTCAGAGCTGCGATACAACGATATTGCAGGACTTGAAAGGTCAATCGACATCGCCTATAGTATCGCCAGCCGAAGATTATTCGAGGTCTTTATTGACAAATTCAAGCTACTCGACCATCTCAATGCGTTAAGAGACTACTTGATGCTTGGACACGGTGATTTTGCGGATCAGCTGATGGAGACACTAGAGTAAGTATCTTTTTTCCTGCTTGAACTTGTCGCTAACGACAGTGTGCCTAAGGCCCAACTTGGCACGACCAGCCAACACACTCTATCGACACAATCTCACAGCTACTCTGGAGTCTGCCATACGTTCTTCAAGTGCCCAGCATGATTCGTCGGATGTCCTCAGACGCTTGGATGCTCGAATGTTGGAATATTCACACGGAGAGATTGGTTGGGATGTATTCATCCTAGAGTACAAAGTTGATTCGCCCATCGACACCGTCTTGGATTCCGAATCAATCGAAAAGTACTTAAAGCTCTTCCGGCACTTGTGGCAGCTAAAGCGAGTGGAACTCACTTTGAATAAGGGGTGGATGCGTGTGACCAGTGGAGTACGGTCATTCCTCAAAGTTCCTGGTGGGTTAAGTTGTTTGCCGATGTCTGACTGCTCTAACTTAACTACCAGATCTGAATCAAGACTGGCATCGGTTACGGCTTGCAACAGCAGAAATG
Organism: Agaricus bisporus var. bisporus H97; assembly: GCF_000300575.1. Taxonomy (NCBI): domain Eukaryota; kingdom Fungi; phylum Basidiomycota; class Agaricomycetes; order Agaricales; family Agaricaceae; genus Agaricus; species Agaricus bisporus. The sequence continues at coordinate 1,498,711 of NW_006267367.1, read as the reverse complement.
GTTCATTTCGTCCGTCAGATGCATGCGTATTGTCGGCTCGAAGTTATAGAATGCTCCTGGAAGAATCTGATGGATTTTCTCAATAAGAAGGAAGGAGACCTGGATGCCTTGATTGAGGCTCATCGTGTTTATCTTGATCGCATGATCAAAAAAATATTTTTGTTGGTTCCCAAGGCCGGCAAAGAAGTATGTTGGATTTCTCGGGAATGATGCGGATCTGCGATTGACCATTTGAAAAGGAAAACATAATCAATCAGGTCCGAGAGGTTTTTGGGATTATTCTACAATTCCGGCTTGCAACTGTGCGTTTACTCGCTTATCTGTTCCTTGTGCTTTTTCATTTTAAAATTGCCTTAGGATCGCTTCTACAACTACTGCCTGTCAGAATCCTCGCGGAGGGATCAAGAGCTTGATGTACAACGTGTATGTCATTCTAGGAAATTGTTTCTCAAAGATTTCCCGCTTACATTTCTCTTGGTTAGGGGGTTCACACCGGCACTATACCGCAAGCACCTTCAGATTCATTGCCAGAGATCCTGGGACATCTGAAGGAGTATCAGACTACGTTCACTGATCGCGTTCAGTCCATTATCCAGCACCTGCAGGCTCATCCAGATCTAGACTGTCGTTTCTTGGCTATCCGGCTCTCTTTTTCAGAGTTTTACAAAGCAAGGAAAGAGCATCTCCAAGCCTCAAAGACATAGACACACAAGTAATTACTTATAATTGGGTTGAGTCCCTCATCTTTCTTAGGTTTGCATACTCAAAGATCATGGAAAAGAATTAGAATAGGGAAGAAGTAACAAAACCTATTAGAGTACATTTTGCATGAAATAGTACCAATAAGAAATAAGAAAAGCCTTCAAAGCTCCTCATGTGCCACAGTCTCCTCGGCTGGGGGTGCGCTCTCAGGAGCCTGTGCTGCATCACTGTCGTCAACAGGGGCTTCCTCAGCGGGAGTTTCTTCGTGCTTCTCAACGGGCTTCTCCGGGATCTCAAGAGAATTTTGGGCGTGCTCCTCAACGAATGCAACCAAGCTTTCAAGAGAACGGTCGCCCTCGTAATCAATGAAGTCGCGAGAACCGGCAGGCTTGAACTTCAAAGTAGGGAATCCTTGGACACGGAAGGGGACGCTGGCAGGAAGGTCATTCTCAGTAGCTTCCATCTTGGCGCTGCAGAAAACGGGATCAGCCAAGCTCAGGTGGAGCGAGAAAAAAAAATACTGACATGATGATCTTGTCTTTGATGGAAGCGTATTTGTCGCCAAGGGAATCCCAAGTGGGCTTCAGGCGCTTGCAGTGACCACACCAGGTAGCGTAGAACTCAATGAAAACATCCTTAGAGTCGTCAAACACGACTTCTTCGAACTCTTTTCCAACGACGACGTATACGCTTTCATCTTGAGTTTCCGGAACAGGTTCACTCTTGAGCATAGGCTCGAGCTCCCCTTTGACGAACTGTTCAACCCATAGAGAAACGAGGTCGGCTGTAACCTCTTTGGACTGATCAAGGGGGTATTTGAGTTGTTGTTGGAGGTCCTGGATAACGAAGGCGGGCCATTTTGTTTCATGGAGATTGAGGGCACGACCGTGATCACCGAATTTAACACCATCAATCCAAACGAAGTTCACTTTGGGCTTGTACTTCTGAGCAATAGGACGTATAGCTTCAATAAGCTTGTCTTTTTCCTCGGTACTAGGGTCAAGGAATAGATATGCGAGAGGCTTGCCGCTGGTGGCATAAATAGCATAGTTCTCGCCATTAACCTCGTCGATAACCGGAACTGACAATTCGAGGAGCCAGTCGCCGATCTCCTCAACGCTGAGGCCAGAAACAGGGTGAGGGAATTCGGTACGGGGCTCATCGAAAGAGCGATATACGACCATAGCGGGTGGCTTGACACCGGCAGCCTCAGCGTTGGCTGGGTCGGTCGAAAGACCGAAGAGGTAGTCATCACGGTGCTTTTCAGCAACGGTGCTGAATACGGGTACAGGCTCGGAATCAGAGGCGGGAAGGTAGGCGATGACGACAATCTTGTCCGACTTGGTGAACTCCTCGTGGTTGGCAGGGGTAACTTCAGAAACAGCAGGGAGAGATTGTCTTCAAAGAAAGAATTAGGACGAATATATGTATCGTAGATAAATGATACTCGCTTGACCATGTAACTGATAATTCCGTCCGCCTTGCGAGGACCGGTATAGTCCGCCGGTGTACCATTCCTGTACACTTTGAGCGTACTATGCGCAGTGTCAGTTCTGGTGGGAATACAGATTATGGAATCAACCTACGGGTAGCCCTGCACACCATTGCTCTGGCAAAGCTCAGCTTCTTCGACGCAGTCGACTTTAGCGAGCTTAATTTCTTTCTCTTTTAGGGCTGTGGCTGCCTCCTCATAATGAGGTGCCAGTGCCTTGCAGTGACCACACCAGGGCGCGAAGAACTCGACGAGCATGAGAGGCTCGGTTGCAACAGACTCCTCAAAGGTTTTGGCAGTGAGACTGAGGACATCAGAGTCCGCGTCGGCAAAGACCAATGAAGCCAAAGCGAGGATCGAGGCAGAGGTTGTGAGGGAGCACAAGCGCATGGTGGAAAAGGGTAGAGAGAAAGCGATGGTACAATTTGACTTATAAAGCAGTTCATTACTGACGTGTCAGTTTGATGTTGACCGGCCTTTTCCCGGATGCTAGAATCCATGCATTATGTCGTTAAACACTCACGCTGAAGCTCACATCGTCTTTCGGGGTCTCTTCGGGGCCACCACAAGGTGATGTACTACGTGGCGGTCACAGTCCATTCATTAGTTAGCATTCTTTAACATTATAGTATGTGTCTCGTCTACAGACATTTCAGATCGAAAGTACTACCCATTTTGCGCCCACTGCTATACTGCTTCGGAGTTGGCCTGAACTCTCGTGGTGGCGGGAATTCGCTAACCGGAAAGACATGTGCCCCCGAGCTAGGAGGCGGAGAGGGAACTGTAAACAATATAAATTGCTGTCCAAGTCAATCAATGGTTTTGCTTACTTTTCCGGCCAGGAATAGATGCTCCGTTTCGTTGTGGAATTGATGCAGCTTGTGTGGGAGTTACACGCCTCACATGAGCTAAAACAGGACCACCTAATGGTCCAGGAATACTTGGTGCAGATGGTACATGTCTGTCAGGTGCCACAGGTACTGTTCGAGCTATAGAGACAGGCCTCGAGGGTGGTGGCGGAGGCGCACGCGGCGGAGACTCCGGTGATGCTGAACGATAAGAGACAGGTGGCTGAACCTCAGACAATACCCGAACCCTGGAAGGGGGTGCAGGAGAACCATCTACCGGCTTGCGTCCTGGTGGAGGAGGGACAGCTCGGGAAGAAGCAGACGATGCCATACTCAAGGGACGCGGAGGTGGAGGTGGAGCTGGCCGGCCAGGTATGCCTGGGACTGGCCGACTTATTGATTGCGTAGATGAGACATTTGCAGATGGGATGCTGGCACCTAGACGTGAAGGACCCACAGGCGATCCGACCTTTGGCGAACCAGTCCTCGGCGGGATGGCAGGCGGTGCGGCCACTACAGGCGGAGTTGAGCTGCGGGCCGGCGGGGGCGGACGACGCGGGGGGGTTGCGACAGATCTGGGGGGTGGAGGGGGTACGGCACGAGCGGGAAGACTCGGTGCAGCCCGGGACGAGGGACCAGGAGCCGCGGGTTCCTCAGGTGCGCTTCGAGGAGGCGGGACTGGTCTTGACGGAGTCGTGGGAGCGCGCGGAGGGGCAGCAGGTACGGCTCGAGCAGCAGGCGCAGGCACAGGTCGGGCTGGCGCTGGGGCCGGTACAGCGCGTGCGGGGGCGGGCGGAGGAACGGCTCGCCCAGGCACAGGGGGCACTGCGCGGGATGGCGTCGCTGGCTCTTCTGCCGCCTGAGGCTTGTTGGCTTTTGGAACTACAGGTGGCCTTCCAAGTGTTGGAGGTTTCGCTAGAGACCTTGCAATCAGCCGAGTCAACAAAGAAACAATTGCTCATCGTCACAGACCTTGGTTGCCCTGTCCAGCCGGCCTCAGCTTTGGCATGCCCCCAGCGAATAAAGCCCCCAGCTGCGGCGGGCCTCCTGCGGGTGGGCCGCCACCGCCGCCCCCACCACTGACCGAGGGCGCAGAAGCGATGCTCGGGCCTCTTCCCCCACCACCGCCCTTTCCAGTATCTACCGCCGGGGCACTGCGATCGTTAGTGACAGTTTTCTTGAGAGACTTTCCAGCTTGAATCGACTTGAGTAATTCAGAGGAAGCCATGAGGGTAGTGTAGAGAGTTGACTGACGTATGTATTTGTATTGTTTCACACATGTGGTGTAAGCGCAGTACCGAGTGAATCATCATATAGCAGCTATCGTACTCTACACTACGTCTAGTAGGGCTTGCGGCGGTTCTTCTTCAGCTCCTGCTCAAGCTGCTTAGCTTTACGATGCCCAATTTCTACCGGTCGAATGGCCATATTGTCAGCTTTCTTGAGCTTCACCGGCCGATTGCCGACATACTTGCCTAAGTCCCATCATATGCATGAGCATGTCTGTTTCCAACTCTTTGAATAACACTCACCGTCCATCTCCTTCCAAGCTTTCAAAAAGTCTTCGGGATCAGAAAACGCAACGAATCCATATTTTGCCTTCAAAACAATTTAGCCCCTTCGCAAAAAGATTGAAATGTTTACAACACACCTTTCCACTAAGACGATCACGGATAACACGCGCTTTCTGGAAAGAGGTATATTTATTGAATGCATTAGCCAGCACGTCGTCAGAAACGTCGTTGCTGAGATCGCCAACAAACAATCGGAACCACGCTACAAGTCAATTTGAGTCATTTTCGCATCCGGCTCTTAGTGTAAACTCACAAGGATTCCACTCCAGCAAAGTCTGGTCTTCCCAAACCTTACCTCCACCTTTGCGCAAAACCGTCGTCCGTTTCCCGCCTTTTGCCAACTTTCCACCAGCCCCTCCGCGTTTGTCGATCGCTGCGCCTGGTACGTATACACTTTGTTGAGCTACTATACCGACATCATACTCGTAAGCATTCGCGGGAACCGGCGCTGGCTGAGAGGATGAAGCCCCAGGGAGCGGAAATGACGACGTCGACCCATGATAACCCTTGTAATACGAGTTTGAGTCGTAGTTGGCTTGTTGTCCGTATGTGTACGGATAAGACTGGTTGGAGTAAGGATCCATGGATATCTTGGTTTTGCTACTTCAAAAACTAGATGTACGTACGGCGACAATGAAGATGATGTGGAAAGAGACGGAGTCGTAGTCGCAGTAGTTGGTGGTGTTGGTGCAGACTCCTTGCACACCCACTTGAGTGACAAGATTACGTAACTTTCCTAACTTAGATAATATGATGGCTTCGACTACACAAAACTTCAGCATCTCGTCGTCGCTGTCGCCAACGCCGCCCTCCCCAAGGTATGTCAGGCCGTTATATGATCCCTGGACTGCCTGTACCAAACGCAGACCGTATATGCCAAATCCAAGCAGAATTAATGCTTGTTCTGGATGGATTGTCCCGCTTGGGTTGCGATGCACATTCACATCAGTTGCTAATTCCTGAACCTGTAGATGCCATTCGTCAAAAAGGTCAAGTCCGATGCCTACTTCTCGCGTTTCCAGGTCAAATACCGCCGAAGAAGAGAGGGCAAAACCGATTGTGAGTGTTTTTCTTACTTCATACTGTACCAGGAGCCTAACAGATTCGCAAGACTACGCCAGGAAACGCCTTGTGACACAGGCGAAAAACAAATAGTACGTATATAAATACCTGAGAAACTTCCCGCCTCATACCGCAGCTTAGCAATGCCCCCAAATACCGACTCGTCGTCCGTTTCACCAACAAGGACATCATCGTCCAGATCGTCTACGCCCGCCTACAGGGTGATTTCGTCCTCACCTCTGCCCGCTCCGCCGAACTTCCCAGATATGGTATCAAGCATGGCCTAACCAATTGGGCTGCAGGTGAGTTCAAGCTCAATGGTGATCGTAAATCAACATATTCACCACCTACAAGCTTATGCTACCGGACTTCTCGCCGCTCGCCGTGCGCTCACAAAACTTAGCCTTGCCGATCAATACGAAGGTGTTGCGGAACCTGATGGCACCCTTAGCATTACGGAGGCTATCGAAGAGGAGGATGCTCCTCGTCCCTTCAAGGCATTCCTTGACGTCGGCTTGAAGCGCACTTCGACCGGTTCTCGTGTCTTTGGAGCCCTTAAAGGCGCCAGTGATGGTGGTATCTATATTCCTCATAACGAGAAGCGTTTCCCGGGGTACGATCCAGAATCCAAGGAGCTCGATGCTGAAGTTCTCAAGAAATACATCTTTGGTGGTCATGTTGCCGAGTACATGGAAAGCCTTGAGGAAGAAGACGATGAGAGGTGTGTAGATTTACTCTCTACTCTTTGCATGGTAGAATTTACAGCGACACAGGTTCAAGAAACAATTCTCAAAATACCTTGCTGACGGGGTCGGCTCCGAAGATATCGAGGAAATCTACACCAATGCTCACGCCGCCATCCGCGAGAACCCCGAGTTCAAGCCTTCAGAAAAGACTAAAGACTGGAAGGCGGAGTGTCTCAAATTTAAGGCCAAGAGGTTTACTCTTGAAGAGCGCAGAGCCCGCATTGCAGAGAAGATTGAAAAATTCAAGGCGGGCGGGCTTGAGGAGGAAGATGCCGGAGAAGACGATGATTAGATACACCACCACCCTTCTGAGTTTCTTACCTGTATGCAGTTTTTATGTTCATGAATATGGGCTTATGCGCATTTGCTTCCGACGCTTTCATCTACCATGGTTTGAACACTATACAGTTTCATTATTAAGCCCTGAGACTGAGGGTGGTATAAATAACTAGGTGTGGCAGGGTTAAATTGTGGCGTTCGTCGGCATGATAGCGTTCCTGACGAGGTGTTGGACCCAGTCAAGAAATTTGACTTCGCGATCGTTTGGAGGATACAAATGTGCTTGGCTTTGACCTTGTTTTCTCAGCTGCTGACTTAACAGGTACGCGGTGCAATTGATCGAATAATGCAATCCATAGGTTATGCTGAAATTTCTGGTAATAATTTTGAGAAATAAATTACAAGAGAAATAATTATGCTCACAGGACACAACCCTCCCAACGACCAATACAATGATCCAGATCGATGAACCAAGTACCCTCGATATTCTCCGTGAGATTCTTGCCAACGTCCCGAATAGAATTAAGCAGACAATGTTCCACTTCATCCATTAAAAGCTGGCAAAGTTGTGGGGCGGATGAAATAGTTAGTGTAGAATTAGAAAGATGGGCAACCAAAGTTGACGGCGAGACACAAGTGAATCGGATAGTGTGCCTAACCCAGCCTTCAGTAACGGATAGATAACCCATCGATTGCAATAGCATACCGGTCAAATATCCGTAGTACAATCTCACCCCCGACAGTCAAAGTGACCGTAGAGTCGAGAAGATCGAGTAGTTCTTTGCTTGTCTCGCCAACGACGTTCATAACAAGATGAACGGGTATTCCTGCCATCTGTAAAGCGCGAACGACCTGTACTACCTCGTTTTGTATTCGATCAATAAAAACTTGGTATTGGAGAAGGTCAATGACCGGTTGAAGAACAGGATATTTGGGTTTATTATCTGCGGATGATGGTAATGGCGGTCCTGGTGCCGAGGACTTGAGACGGTCCTCCTTCAAGAGTGTGTGCCGCCGCAAGAGGAGTATGTGAAGACCATAATAAATAAGGTCACAAGTTTCGCTCTTCTCGGTAGAATGTAGATGTATGTTGGGCTTATCAACCTATACCGTATTATAAGTACGTGATCAACCACCAAACAATCGACGTACGAGCTCGATTTGAAGTTCGAGACCTTGGGCAGCATCAATTACTATGAGACGTTCAGAGACCCTCGCCGATGCCGTAAGGAGACCACCAGCTTCTTGAACGAGAATGGAAAAGATCTCTTGTTCTATTATTTCACGTTGGGCAGCTCGTAACGCCCCATCCAGTATTGTTTCGTCGTCAAAAGGTAAGATATTTGCTGAAACCTGATTCATTCCTCCTGGATCTGTTTTTACGATACTCACGCGAAGCCGGGTATTTCTGCGATGAGGAAATACAACACCTTGAGAGGGTTCAGAATAGCTCGGGAGGCGACCTACGGCACGTCGCCGGAATTGGGTGGGTGCTGCGCAGAGATTATTCAAATCTTGCACCGAGAGAGAAATGTCACAACATACTGACACTCTTCTAAACCAAACGAAATTAGGAAATCTTTCGATGTCTTGTCCGCCCCTTTGCCAGTCGCTGAACCCAGGGGAAGAGGAGCCGGGACCAAGCCCCAGTTACTGCGACGAATCTTCAAAGCGTCAACCCAATACCTTTCCCCAGCAAGTCGCGTGCGTTCAATACTCTTGGCAGATGCTTTGAACAGACCCGCAGCATGTCTCAAAGCCTCGTCTTTCCCACCAATAGCCAGTTGAGCATTGAATGTCTGCACCGATGTAATGGATGGTGGCTGTGTGACTAAAGTTGCAGAGAAATTGACATTCGGTGAGGGAAGTGATTGCAGTTGCGAGGGTAGGTGGGCCTCGGGCTGAGTTTGGCTGGAAGGCTGTGTAGAGGGTAACGATGAATTGTTATTCGGCGTGGCCAAAAGTGCCGCCAGAACTTGTTGCGACTGTGTCATTTCACCCAGCGAGACGCTAGATTTATTAGCATACTGGTTGTTCTTATAACGATCATACTCACGCAAGGTTTTTGAGGATTTCTTCTCGCATTTCGCGCAAATCTTCGTACTTCATCATTTTGGGTTCATGCTCATCCTCGTCACTCTTAGTCTCAGCCACTTCCTCGTTATCCGATGAATTGCTCGAGATGAAAGCATCTCCCGATATCCTGTCGAAAAAATCGAGACCGCGTTCTACAAATATCCTTCGCAAATTTGCGCCAAGCCGGGCGGAAGGATTATCCTTTCTGTCGAGTTTCAACTGGACAGGGGCCAATGCCAGGCAAAGCAGAACCTTACGTTTCATAGATGTAATCGCTTGTTGGTCCAGGAGTTATGTCTTCGACAACTGGGATAGGATTCCCATGGTCATCTTTGTAGGGCCGCTCAAGCGACAACCTGAGCTGCTTCCAGGAATGCTCGGAATCCATAGGTCTTGACTCTGGAGGCAAACCTTTGATGAGCTTTGTTTGTCTGCGGATCAATGAATCATGGGGTTGCGACCAGTCGGAAAACACTTGTCTACAACCGAGTCAACGTTTTACTCTATCTAATCGCTTCGACGTCCCGTCCCTTTATGCTGACAGCCAAATCATCGGGTAGTTCTCAATCTCAATCTTCACTTGCCAAGCGCAAGAAGCAGGAGGATGACACCTTGCAGGCAAACAAAAAGCAGCGGACAAGAGTGAGGTATGTATCAAAATACCGGCCTTCAATTTTGCTTTTTTCTCATAGATCGAAGTTTCTCTTGCGGAGAATGCCACCGTAGAAAACAAAAAGTGAGTCACCCTCTTGCCCTTGAAGCAAGAAGTTCACCACTCTCTTCCAGTGTGATCGACAAGTACCTTGCTCTCATGTAAGTCACATACCCACTATCGCTTGACCCGGACTCAAATTGTCGTCAGTGTATCGCTCGAAGGGTCCCAGAGCTCTGCAAAGCCTACACTCCTGGAAAAGCCGACCATGATGTCAACGCTCGCATCGCTCGTCTTGAACAAATTATTGAAAACGCTCTCCCTCAGTTTTGGGCTGGAAATTCTATGCAGCACGACGCCAATGGTTCTGTACAGCGAAGTTCCCCCTCAATCGCAGAAGACGATAACCGCTCGCAACCCGATGAACAGGACCCTAGTGGGGGGACATTCCAGAGCGGTAAATGGTATGGAAACAGTGCGTCCGGGAGCGTAGCTCCGGGACCCGTCCTCGAGCAGGTGTGCATTGTACGTTTCGCCAGCCTAACGTGCATCTGATAATGACAGTTACTGCATGTGCCGAGTCTGGTTGATGGAGAGACAGTCGGGGACGACCTGCGCGGCTTGAACGGACAGGCTTTGACCCAGAAGCCACCATTAACGAGCATCGAAGAGGACCTTGAACCCTCGGCTGCCGATAATCTTAAATCTTTAGTGCAAGAATGTGGTGTATCACCACATAAAATCTCCGAATTACTGCAAGAACTGCCACCTCTGCGAGTCTCGGATGTTCTCGTTAATTATTATTTCACGTCCATGTAAGTGACTTGCCTCTGATATGATCCCAGTTGAGAACCTATATGGCAGAAATTGGACGCGATATCCTCTGGACGAGAAGGAATTTCGTGCGGCTTACTCATCCATCTGTGCCCATGGCCGCGATGGCATTGGCGCCACCAACCCTAACGACGTTCGTTTTTTACCTCTTCTCTTCGTTGTACTGGCTATTTCTGCTCGGTTATCTCCCGAAACTGTAGGCGGAGATGCAAGAACTCGGCGCATAACGTCGCTTCGCTATTATTGGTCTTGTAAGTGGGCCGTTTTATTCACGGAGCTGCTCTCAACAGGCAAACACCAGCTCGTCGATCATTGCTTATAGCAGCTGCTATACAACCTGATTCTTTAGACATCGTACTCACCAGATTATTAGTAAGTCGGTTTAAGAAGCAGTTTCTATTGTAAACTAACATTACGTTTCAAAGAGCGCTCGATTTCTCACTTTTGACCGTCGCATAACTGAGTGCTGGAGTCAGCTTGGTGCCGCCGTCAGGACTGCTCAGGCTCTAGGTCTACATAGAGATGGCTCGAATATGGTACGATGAATTTCTTGGTTGGCGAAAATGATTACTCATTCGATGACAGGGTATGGACCCATGTCGTGTCGAGTATCGACGGCGAATTTGGTGAGTAACGCCACTATTCGAATGTGTTCACATTGTTGAACTCACCTCTTCTACTTTAGGTCATATCTGTATCATGCGGATCGCTCGTATGCACTCGTCTTGGGAAGGCCTAACTCTATCCAAGATGATTACACTTCCACGAAGATGCCGTCTAATATCGATGATGCTTCCAAGCAGACATCAGCTTATGAATCCCCACCGCTGTCCACGCCCACTCCTATGACATTCGTTATACTTCGTCACCAGCTCTCTGCTATCACCGGGCGTATTGTGCATCATTTCCAACAAGTTCGTGAGCGCAGTCACTATTCTGACGTGCTGGCGCTTGACGATGAAATACTGAAATTTATCACTAATCTACCACCACACTACGGCCTTGCACCTGATACAAGCCTTGACGAAACACATCCATTTGTCGCTATCCACAGGTTTCTCCTTTTGACGGAGATACTATTCGTCCGAACGGGCCTTCACCGGCCGTACCTCCTGAAACGTCTGAACTCGGAGCGATATGCTCGATCTCGAATAGCATGCTTCGAATCCGCGATCAAAGACTATGAAATACGCCAGGCATTTCGAGATAGCGTGTCCAAGGAAACACAAGATTCCCTCAGTAACGCGTATCGTGAATTCCAGACCGCGATGATTAGCGGACTATATTTCATTCTTGAGCCGAAGGGGAAATATTCCGAACAAATGCATGCAATCCTAGATGGTTTTATGAAAGACCACGAAGGAACACATGAATTAGACGAAACGACGCGACGCGAGCTAAAGACTATCGAGTTTCTGAAGGCTAAAGCTTCGCAGGTCGAGTCCTTTACTGAGACTCATCGATCTACTCTCGCAGATCCTACAAAACCAGAACAGCAGGCTCAACTTCTACTCAGTCTCCAGAAATCTGGGTCATCTGCGAAAACGTATCCGTCCCTGCTAAACATTGGAACGCAAGATCAACCCCTCGCTATTTCTAATCTTAACCAGCACCTGACGCAGTCTCCCACTTTCCATCGCTTACAACAGTCGCAAGACTATGTGAATTCTCCCACTACTTCTAATAGTCCTCACGGCGACGATGAAAATGCAGCGCAATCACTTCTCGATCATTGGTGCAATACCATCAGCAACGCACCTATGGACGCATCCACTGGTTCAACGCCTTGGGTTGGAACAGGAGGGGAATTTCCGGCTTGGCTAGGAAGTACTAATTCAACGGTGGTACCAGACCTTCGCTCCTTGGCAGTGTTGGAAGGATCAGATTGGAGTTATTGGGAAACATTGGTTAATCAAATTCAGCGTGTTGGACCCTAAGGTCCTGACAGGCTGGCCTGTTCTTTTCCTCTCTCCCTTTTGTCATTCTCGGCCCGTGTATTTGTCAGGGACAACTATTGTACGGCTCTTGAATAATTATAATATATATCCAAGAGTGTAGAAAAATGTACTTTATCTCTTCCTGCTATTGTATTACGTCAGCACTCGTTGTGACCAACAGCTAACCGGGTACTTGTCACTGTTTGTAAACGCCTACCTTGTAAACACAGGTTAATGGGAGGCCGACTTGGTCTTCAATAGCATTATCGTCATCTTCGACATGCAAGCTATCAATCGCTTTCTCTATGGACCAACGCCAGAAGAGCGCGTGCGCGCATGGCAGTCAAAGTTGCGGGCAGAACAAAGAATTTTGGATCGGGAGATGAGGCAGGTTGGAGATCGTAGCTCTTTGATGATGCTGGATATTAATTTTCCAATTTCAGTTAGACTTGGCCACTGGCAAGGCTCGAACAACCGTTAAACAACTTGCTATGAAGGGTGATGTCAAATCTGCGCGTATGTTGGCAAAGGAGGTAGTAAGGAGTAGCAGGCAGAAAGACAATTTGTCTGTCAGCAAAGCAAGACTTGGTTCAATCAGTACACAACTTGCGCAGCAGTTAGGTGGGAGCGTAATGCATTCTCAAAAACCACCGATTGACACAATTTCATTGCTAGCCATGGCGAAAGTGACCGGGTCCCTGCAGAAATCGACTGAAATAATGAAGTTGTCTAATTCACTTATCAAGCTTCCCCAGGTTAGCCAAACCATGCGAGAGATGAGCATGGAGATGACCAAGGTACTTCCAATTTGAGATTCTTTGCATCAATGATAATTAGTCCAATATCCAGGCTGGCATATTAGAGGAGATGCTTGAAGACACTCTGGAGATTGAGGAGGACGAGGAACTGGAAGAAGAGGCTGGCGCCGAAGTCGATAAAGTGTTATTCGAGTTAACTGATGGAAAACTTGGCCTTATTGGTCCTGTGGGGACGGGACTCCCGGTGAGCCTTACTTGGGAATGTCCTCACTGATTAAAACTGACATCTCATTTCCAGACTATCGAAAGCACCGCAGAAGACGAAGAAACAGAGCGAAATATGGAACAATATCGGCAACAGCTTGATGGTTTACTCAGCACCTAGGATGGACCTCCGTATCTTACTCTTCAATGATTAGCCACGCTGCCGAGGGTAGTTTTTGACGCAATTCACGAGTGTTATCTTTGAGTTTGTTGTGTAAAATCATAATTATATGTGCATTGAAATCCCTTGAAGTTGTCAGGCTGGGGCGCTAACCTAGCCAATTGGCAATCGCGTTTCCTCCGACTCACGTGCGTGATCGACGGAAGCCGGGAAATTTATGCATCGGAGCCAAACGCTTACCCCTCCCAAAATGCTCACCACCTCTCGATCTCTCCTTGGGTTTGCGCAAAATACTCTCAAGCAGGGTTATGTGAGTAGTTCCTGTTTCAACTTGGTGTGCGCTAAATCATACTCAGGCCGTCCGTCGTTATGCCTCGGCCGCTCCCACTGCAGCATTTGCGGGCCAAAAGGGATCAAATGTGGGTGTGGGCTTTTTTGTCTTGAAAATGTGCTAAGACTACTACGAACTAGGGAAAATACACGGTAACGCTTATACCTGGAGATGGTGAAATTTCTGTCAGACTCTAAACTGGCCGACTAGCTCATTTTCCGAACAAGGTATTGGACCCGAAATTAGCCAGTCCATCAAAGATATATACACTGCTGCCAACGTACGTTCTTGCCAGCCATCCTTCCGTACGGTGTCAATAAGCCGCGCAGGTTCCTATTCAGTGGGAGGAAGTCAGCGTTACTCCCGTCCTTAAGGGAGGCAAGACTGTCATACCCGATACTGCTATCCAATCCGTCAAGCGCAATACAGTCGCTCTCAAAGGTGGGTAACTTGTTCATATATCCAATTTTAACCTAAATCGCGCGTCAAAGGTCCTTTGGCCACCCCTAGTAGGTCTTATGTATTTGGAACTTTTCCTTTGCTCACTTTTGCAGTCGGAAAGGGACACGTCTCTCTGAATTTGACCCTTCGTCGAACGTTCAACCTGTTCGCTAACGTCAGACCTTGCGTTTCTATCAAAGGTTTCAAGACCCCTTATGATGATGTTAACACTGTTCTGATTCGTGAAAACACTGAGGGTGAATACTCAGGTATCGAGCACGAGGTATATCTGTTTTGGCATCCTGCCACCATAGTTCCTCATGGCGTTCATCTTCCCCTCAGGTTATCGATGGTGTGGTCCAATCCATCAAGCTCATTACATGGGATGCGTCGGAACGCGTTGCTCGTTACGCGTTCCATTACGCGCAATCGAGCGGACGCAAACGCGTAACTGCTGTGCACAAAGCTAATATCATGTAAGTAGGTCAAATCGGCTTGATACTCATGCTCACTTAAACAGGAAAATGTCCGATGGAATGTTCCTTTCGGCCTGCCGTGAGGTTTCGAAGGAATTTCCGGATGTAGCCTACGATGAAGATCTCCTGGACAGAGTCTGCTTGCAGGTACATAAGGAAGCTTAGGATCCCTTCCTCATGTTTACCTTTACTGCAGATTGTAACCAACCCTAGGCCGTTCTCAGATCGCGTCATGGTGATGCCGAATTTGTATGGTGACATTCTCTCAGACATGTGTGCTGGCCTTATTGGTGGTCTCGGCCTTACACCGTCTGGTAACATCGGCAGAGTGAGTGCACTCGGCCCTGCATGCGCATCTGCCCTACTTACGTCGTTGCCCAGGATGCTTCTATTTTCGAGGCAGTACACGGCTCCGCTCCCGACATTGCAGGTCTGTGGACCATGAATTTGATTCAAACTGCTGCCATAACTCATGCCGGACGTCATAGGCAAGGGATTGGCTAATCCCACTGCTCTTCTCTTGTCGTCTTTGATGATGCTCAGGTTTGTTGTTTGATCCTTCGGAGGCGGTAGACTTACACTGTGTTAGGCATATGAATTTGTATGAACACGCCGACAGGATAGAGAAGGCTGCTCTCTCAGTACGTTGACATTGAATTGTCTAGGGACCCTTATTTGACTTTTGCTGTAGACTATTGCGGAAGGCAAAACTATTACAGGGGATTTGGGAGGCGAGGCAACCACGAAGGAGTATACTTCAACGATTATTGCGAAGCTTGGCAAAGCTTGACCTAGAGATTGCTTGTTTGTCCGTTCGCATAGAGTTTAGAGTTACTTTACACCTGGGCACTTTTGGGCCTCTATACCTCTTGTCGCACCTGATATGTCAGCTGGCATCTTACGTAGCATTGCGGCAGGTATGTCGTGTGGTGAAATGAAATGTTGAAACGTTGTCGCTTGGACCGTGGGAAGGTAGCCAGTCAACTGAGAATAGCCAGTCGAGGTTGGTGACCATCAAGTGTCTTCATTTTCACCACCACCACCACCGATAAGTCCCCCCACTTGCATTCTTTCGTCCCACTCGCCCCACAGGGCAAAGCCATCCAGTACACACAACCAACCACTTCCAGGTAAAGCGCTAGCACCTCTCTCTTTGCTTGATCATGCTGATGCAACGTGCGCACCCAGGACTGTTGACACTCTGAAGCCTAAGCAAAACAATAAAATAGATAAAACCTGAATATCCGTCTTGATAATTGCCTTTTCGTCCTCAATACTTTACGAACGACATGACCGACGATATTACGCCGCAAATCCAGCCTCCTAAGAAAGATGAAAGGAAGCCCTCTTCTGGGGCTGGAAGTAACCGCGGGCCAAAGAAGAACGGCTCTAATACTAATGTCAAATCTACTGGAACATCCAGCCAAGCTGGGACTCGTCCCTCCTCTCAAAACAGCAACAAGAAGCCATCCGGGACCGCAGCTCATACGGAGTCTGGTTCTGACACCGCCAGCAAAAAGGGAGCCGAAAATGGTAAGAAACCCGACCAACGCAAACCTTCCATCGGTAGATCCAGTCACCGGAAAGGTCCATCAGCCTCGGCCACCATCCGAAACATCACTCCCAGAGACCCCAAATCGTCCAACTCACCCGCTCCACAAACTACCGAGTCGAGCGCTGCTCTTTCTTCTCTTCAAAATCTCATTGCCGATCTGAAGACTACCTCACCTAATCAACAGGCAGCTGGTCCCCCAATCACTTTCGGGCCCACCGCTCATACCAGCACTCTCCCTGTTAACGCGCCAGTGTTCCAACCCGGAGCCCCATCTTATGCTGGCATGGGAGCGGACCAGAAACACCGCAAGGCTGCATCACTTGGTAATTCCGCCTTATCCGGAAATTTCAACTCCTTTTCTCCTCACCTCGGTGCCACAATCGAGGAGGATGGAAATGGCTCCTATGAGGAGGGGGAGATTCCAGAGCGTTTCATCACCCCTTCGAGTCACCAATTACGCAGCCAATCACAGAGCTTTGTTCCTCCTCGTTTTGCTGCCCTTGCAGCTCAACAACAAGAACATTTTGACGCTGTTGGACCCACCGGTCGGCCTCAGCTGGCGCCCGATTTCATGTTCGGTGCCAGTCAACGTAAGCGTGCTCCGCAAGTGGGACCGTCCATCAACGAAGAAGACGTGGGTTTCCAATTTCCCCAGCAAAACCAAGCACCGACTGAGTTTCCTGGTCAAGATGTGAGTCAAAGAAAGGCAGAGAGTGGAGAAATCACCGGTATCATGGCTGAACAAGTGCGCTCCCCAATCGATGAGCTTCTATAGTGCCACTCACGTTTTTCATGTAGATTGCCATCCAACAACAAATTGAAGCACTTCAACAGCAACAACAGGCGCTCTATCAGCAACAGTTAGCCTCCGGTTCAGTTCTTTCTTTCCAGACACCAGGCCTGGGTCCAAATCGTGGAGCACATAGGAGGGTTCAAAGCACTATGGCTAACCCTAATGTCAACTTTCAGAACCCTATGGGTCAGTTTGGAAACCTCGCGAGCCTGAATATGAACCTTGATGGACAGTCGCCAACTGTGCCTCGTGGTCATGGTCGTAGACACAGCGTTAACGTTGTCAACAAGAACATCGGCAACTCTGGAAATGGAAATCCTGGCACTTTTGCCTTTCCCTCTACTCAGGAGGGTTATGAAGACGGATTCGTTGCCCCTCCTGGATTAAATGGCGGTCATTCGAGGCAAGTTTCACGGGCTGACTCTACATGGCGTATCAGTAAGTGGAATCATGGTGCCTCTTGGGTTTCACTACAGTGAGAATTAACACGTTTTCTTCTTAACCTTACAGATGGCGGTGTTGGCAGTGTTCAAAACACAAACGCGTTCGCAGCTGACTTGGCCCAAGCCCAGGCTCAATTACAAAGCTTGCAGCAGTTCCGTGCCGCTGCGGGTGGCCATCATCACAAGATGCCATCTTTTAGTTTCCCCAATATGCTGCCGAATATGATGGCCGCAAACATGATGGGTCTTGGTCTTGGAGGAATTAATCTCTTGCAGCAGCAGCAACAGCAGTTCCAAACTCAGCTTCAGCAACAGGCAAGCCAACCCCAGCGCAAATCTCTTTTCGCTCCTTATCTCCCGCAAGCCTCGCTTCCTCCTCTTCTAGCTGCTGGAAAATTGGTCGTTGGCATACTCCGCGTTAACAAGAGGAATCGATCAGATGCCTATGTTGCCACTGAGGTTCTTGATGCGGACATCTATATATGTGGTTCAAAGGACCGTAATCGTGCCTTAGAAGGTGATATCGTTGCCGTCGAACTCCTTGATGTCGATGAAGTCTGGGGAACCAAGAAAGAGAAGGAAGAAAAGAAGAGGAAGAAGGAGGAAAATTCTGCTTATGATTCGAAAGTCGGTCGCAAGGATGACAAGAAAAAGGATGACGTAGAAGTCGAGGGTCAAGGTCTGATGTTATTTGAGGATGAAGAGTATGTGTTACGACTATCAATCGTATCTTCTCACTTTATAACATTCTGTTAGGGTTACAGACGAGGTCAAGCCTCAATTCGCTGGTCACGTTGTGGCAGTTGTTGAGCGTATGCCTGGCCAACTCTTTTCCGGAACTTTAGGTCTCCTTCGTCCATCTTCTGCTGCGACGAAAGAAAAACAAGAGGCCGAAAGACGCGAAAGAGAAGGCGATCGTGCTGAAGAACCACGTCGCGGACCGATTGAGCGTCCAAAGATTGTCTGGTTTAAACCTACGGACAAACGCGTCCCCCTCATTGCAATCCCTACTGAACAAGCACCTCCCGATTTTGTGCAGAATTCTGACGCTTATGCCAACAGACTCTTCGTTGCCTGCATCAAACGCCATGTAAGTGCAACGTTTCAAGAGAAACATCATTGCTGATAATAATCATCTAGCCTATCAGCTCCTTACATCCCTTCGGCACACTCGTTGAAGAGCTTGGCCCTATTGGTGACATTGAAGTTGAAACCAGCGCCTTGCTCAAAGACTGCAATTTCCCTACGGAAGAATTCTCGGATAATGTACTCAAGTGCATTCCTCCAGTTCCTTGGGCGTGAGTTTTGATTTTTATGGTCAAGAGTGGCGTATTTAGGTAAATTTCCCAGCATTCCTGAGCACGAATTCAAGGGTCGTCAAGACCTGCGTGATCAGAGGATTATCACACTGGATCCTGAAGATGCTAAAGACCTCGATGATGCATTGTCTGTCAAGATCAACGATGACGGTACTTATGATGTTGGTGTTCATATTGCCGATGTCTCTTACTTCGTCAAACCAAACACCGCCCTGGATCGCGACGCCCGCAAACGTGCTACCAGTGTCTACCTTGTGCAGAGAGCTGTCCCGATGCTCCCTCCCATGCTTTGCGAACAGTTATGTAGCCTTTTGCCCGGCCAAGAGCGTCTCACCTTCTCTGTCGTCTACACCATGACAAAAGATGCTAAAGTGCTTAAGAAGTGGTTTGGGAAGACTGTCATCAAGTAAGTTGTCAAATTTTCACTTACTTTTTGGGAATTCATCGTGGGTCAGGTCTGCCGGGAGAATTTCATACCGCGAAGCGCAAAATGTTCTTGATGGGAAGCCTTTGAGTACAGCATTTACTATTCCCGAACATGATACTCAGGACATCCGTCGTGATATCATGGTGTTGTTTGACTTAGCGCGACAGCTTCGCTTGGAAAGGATGCGCAACGGCGCTCTTATAGTAGATTCTATGCGCCTCAAATTCCAGCTTGACGACAATGGGCTTCCGACTGATTGTAGAGAGTATGACAAATATGATTCCAACACTCTAGTTGAGGAGGTGAGCTAGTGGTGACTGCGATTCACACAATGTCTGACACTGGATAGTTTATGCTCCTGACCAACTTATCCGTTGCTCAACACGTCGCCGTCCATTTGCCAGAACAAACTCTCTTGCGCCGCCATGATAGCCCTCTTGAACGTCGTCTTGTAAGTCCATGAACCTGTTTGATTCTCATGACATTCGCTAATCAACTTCAGATTAACTTCGTTAAACGTGCGGAGCGACTGGGCTTCCAAATCGATACATCCTCTGCTAGTGCTCTCATGAAATCCCTTGATACGATTACGGACCCGACGGCTCGTAAGCTTCTGCAACTGCTTTGTTATAAAGCCACACAACGCGCCAAGTACTTCTGCGCGGGAATGCTGGACATTGCTAAATATCAGCACTATGCTTTGAATCAACCCCTCTACACTCATTTTACCTCACCTATCCGCCGCTATGCCGATATACTTGTTCATCGGCAACTGGATGCCGTTTTACAAGGAGGAGGTGTGAACATTTTCATTTACTGCGTAACTGGGTCTAATTTTTCGTTGCAGTCGATACCAAGTTCACCATGGATCGAGACGCCGTTGCCAAGGTCGCTCAGCAGTGCAATATGTAAGTTTATTAATAATCAATATTCAATATCCTACCTCATCATGACTTGTACAGTAAAAACGACTCTGCTGCTCTCGCCCAGGGACAATCAGCCCATCTTTTCTTGTGTGTTCTCATATCCGATTTAACTTACCGCTATGGGCCTGTTATCCGTCAAGCAAAGGTTATCAACGTTCTGGAAGCTGCTTTTGATGTGTTAGTGCCTGAATTCGGAATCGAGAAGCGGGTTCATGTGGATCAAATGCCCATAGACGTGAGGAATCTTTTACCGGTGGATTGTACATGATGACTAACTTGATGATTCAGAACCACGTTTATGAAGAGCATACCGACACATTGCAAATCTATTGGTCCGACCGCGATGTGATAACTTGGCTAGCGGAAAATAGTGATGATGAACATTTGAAGAAGGTCAAGCAAAACGCGGAACAACATGCACTTAAGATGGAAGTCGCTTCTCGTTCTGTTCATGATGAGAATGCATTGTTCGACGATAATGATGACGACGAGATTGTGCTTGGAAGAGACCAAGAAGCCGTTGTTCTGGAGACTTCGAAGCAACGATTGTTGTCCATGGCAAAGGTTAAACCCGAATTTGAAGGATTGAGGACGACGTCTGCAGGACATAAGATACAAGATATTCGAGAGCTCATGACTGTTCCTGTGAGTACCTCTAGTATTGGTTTCGTGGTAGCATTGATTTAACGATGTGAATGATCTTAGGTCATCGTTACCGCGGATCTGACGAAGAGTCCCCCTGTCATCAAAGTCTACAGCGTGAACCCGTACGCGGCCGCGGAGAAGCATTAAGCGAGCGATTTTCCCTTCTTTTTCTCTCCTACCCCATATGATAAATCCCTTTTCCAACTCCATGTCACAATGACGTGGCTCGCAGCCTTCCAACGCAAGGCTTGTATTGTTAATTGACCACCATGTCCTTTGGATTCTTCCCTTTTTTACGCCGTTCATGTAATATGCGATAATACTACGTGTATGACACCTGATTCTTTTCGAGTTCGTTCATGACCGTCGTTCTGTTATTCAACACTTTGTTACGAGATTGAGGCACCCCAATTATTTTCTTTTTGCATGCTACCGATTCAAGTGTGACTCATAAGAACAAGGGATGACAAGACAATCTGTATAAATATCTAAATGTCTGTATGCAGAACAATGCGGGCACGCGGCAATGACAGGTATGAAAAGAATAGCGGTTTTTGACATGCATGACAATACGGAAAGAAAGACAAAAAGCAAAAGACGTCATACCGCTTGTATCAGCCTAGAATGAATGATGGAATACAATGGATGTGAAAAGTCAGCGAGGGAAGACATTCAGATCCAGCCTGGGGGCACCGCACCGGTTCCGATTGAGGAAGAAATATGATGGTGCCCTGCAACTCTTCCTAAAGTCTTGGTCTCTGATCTGCGACTGAGATCTGGCACAATAGGTGGACGGGTTGGTACCACGCTTGCAGATTCCGATTTCTTGTGCAGTTTGGGACGAGTGTATGTTGGACCGGGTGATGAGGAGGTCGAGTGAGGATATGCTTTGGATGTAGCTTGAGAAGTCATGACATTGTCTCTGTGATGGCGCGGCGGGACGAACGATGGAACTGGAGAAGGAACAGGGGATGGAGAAGCCGAATTGACAAGAGGTTCTGCACCTTCCTCGTCTAGGCTTTCTGAACTTCCCGAGACACGAGCCAGCACGTCTTTGGAGGATGTTTTTTCGTCTCCCTTTGCATATTCGGTGAGGGTATGGAGGCTATGAACGGATGCATGAAGACTGTGGACAGGTGGAATGCCACCACCGATGATGGGCAGCATTCCGGGACTCATCATAGTGTTGACACTAGCATAACTAGTGCCTCTGGTATGTCTAGGAGCATGGGCGAGTCTCTGGCGGATTTCCTCATTGCATAGTTTCTGGAGGGAATCAAGTCCAAGATAAGCGGATTCGTCTCTGACCTCGAGGAGAGCCTCGAGCTTGGTATTAAATAGCGTGGTCGAGGTCGAATTTGAAAAGAAGGACAACTGTATGCCTGGAGGGAGTGCAGATGGATGATCCGGAGAGACTACTAGAGTACGGAGAAATGCCAGGATATGGGCATACCTTGTGGAATGGATCAGTCTAGGTCAGAAGCATATTTGGAACACTCACGGGGCGCTGGGCCGATCGAGGAAGATGTGAAGTATGGTTGATGCTGTTTGTCCTTGCGACTCCGAGTGGATGTCTGAGCTTTCGGTAGAGTAGACAGACGAGACGTGAGAGTAGCGCTGCTTGGCGATCTCTGAGAGGTAATCTGCGAGATAAGACGGTCTCGAAGAGAGAGTTGCCAGCGTAGATTTGTAGGTCGCGGCGGAGGTTTCGAGAGCGACTATTGTCCTGGCCGGGTCGAGAGGATGGGGTGGTGGCAGGGAGAGGAGGATGGGGGAGAAAGGGGGGACGGGAGCGGAGAGGGGGATGTTGGGAGGAAGGGGAGGGACGACGGGGGGGTCTTCGACGGCAGTGCTGGAGCGGGACTTGAGGGACGGCCGGAGGCTCGAGGCGGAGGGCGTCGGGCTGGGAGGACGCGGCAGCCGGTGTGTCCGCCTCGGGGTTTTGTCGGGGAGTTCTCGATCGCTCTCCTCGGGCTCGGTGAGTGGCAGTGGCAGTGGCGGGAGCGGCGGGCTGGCTGGCAAGGGCGGGTGCGGGGACTGATAGGTGACCCGGATAAACTGCCTGTCTAGAAGACTTACAGGCCGGGTGCGAACAATATTTGGTTCGTTAACTTTCTCTAACTAGACATGTCTATTAGTCAGGAAATCAGATCCATAAGTGCACTCACGTATAATAGGCGGAAAACTTCATGGATT